>NC_082399.1:7358794-7387228 GCF_031168955.1 Gadus macrocephalus
AATTGGTTAGCATATGAATAGTGTCAAGAACATGCTTAAAGGTGTTTCCAATAATCCCATCGTATTGTGTCTCCTCAATTTAGAAGTATTTGCGTAAGAAACATCTCAATGGCACGGTTTTTATCTTTGGAAATGCATAGCGTACGTTATCGATGGAAATAATGGATTTTTCGTCGATAACAAGCAAACCAAGAGCATTATTTGAGCTGATGCATTAGGGAGAGGAATCCCTAGTCGAAGAGTCAGGCCCAAGCCGGTTAACAATCGCGCATATCACTTATTTTCCTTCAAAGGCTTGGAAAGCACATTCGATTTTAAATGGGCTGAGATAAGACACCTGGACTCAATGGCTCAGTACAAACACGACCAAGGCGGCGTCATCTGATTGTAGAGCAAGATTTCCCAAAAGTGGGAATTCTGCAGCACACAAGCCTCTCTGCTTCGCATGATTTTCCTGCATCTCATTTCTTGTGGGCCGAGTTTTCGTAGAAACGTTGTCCCCTTAAACACGAGAGCGGAGATTCTGGCCGGTCGGACCCGCATACTGTCTCGGTACAGTTGACTCACATCACCTTATCTGCCCTCTGTCTTCATATTAATTATCTCCTGCTGTACTTATCAACACACACACGTCTGATATGGCAACTTCCTGTTTCGACGGCAGCGTTCTCAGAGCGATGACATTTTGATGTCCCGGAAAAAAGGGCCATGATCTGTCCTCTTGGAAGGCAAGGAGAGACACTCAAAGGACAACAACAGCCTTTCCCCCCCCCCACCAGACATCACATGCCTTGATTACCCTCCCACCCTCCACCACCTACTCCAAAACACAGCCCCCCTCCCACCCTGCCTGCACAGCCACCCAGTAATGTATGCTGCAGCGATCTGGGTGGAGGTGATTGAGCTGAATGCCAGATGTTGTTTTTACTAGGCATTTATGAAGTCTGTCTGTCGCGCCTCAGTGATAACTAGCAGCGAGTGAGGGAAAACAGTGAATGTGTTATATGTTACAGGCTTTCATCTGTAAAAAATGAATTATTGGCAAGTGGCTGAGCTATCGGGACAGGGGTTAAAGACCACATTACATTCTCCTCGGTTGTAAGGGCCTTGAGTGATTTGTCGTGGTGTGTAGCTGTGATAATTACCCCGGACCGATTCTTTAGAGGCACATTTTGTAACCTTCTGTTCTGGTGTTGTTTCACAGTTACCACGCAACCATGGGGATCGCACTGGTTGGTGGAGTTTGAAAATGCCTTCAAAACAAATCGTTATCGGGGGAAATAATCGACAGAATCCTTAAAATAGGATGGAAATCTGGTCTGAACGTACACAATGTGTCACGGTCCCGTTCCCCTCTGCTCTGTAACTCACACACACACACACACACACACACACACTCGCACTCGCACTCGCACGCACACACACACACACACACACACACACACACACACACACACACACACACACACACACACACACACACACACACACACACACACACACACTCACACTCACACACACAATGTCAAAAACAATTGAATTTCTGCCTGAGCTTCAGCTTGGCCTAACCACGGTCAAGCAAACGCCTGTTTTCACTACAGCCTCGGGGGCAGTTATGGTTTGGAGCTTATCAACTTTTATTAACCTTAGCACCGGGGCCTGCTCTTTGATTTAGACTCCTCAGGAAACCCGGGGAAAGGGGATGTTTTTCTCCTCTCACTTTTTCGCCAGCTGACATGCGCTGCACAACTGCTTACAAAAAAGAGACATAAATCAGAATAAGTCATCTAAGAGACATCTGAAAGAAGAGTCAATACACACGGATAATATTATTACCATTAAAAGGAGAAAAGTACACACAGAAAGTATACACAACGTCTCGTCCGACCCGAAGTTTGTTGTCTCTCCCCAAATATTGATTTTACGGCGTGATGTTTTGGCAAAATGTGTCTTCCCGATCCCTAGTTTTATTTTTAACTTCCGAAGTAAACTGCCAGCAACCCCCCCCCCCCCCCCCCCACCCACGCTCCCCACTCCCCACACACACAACTGGCTTTTGGATTATTAGCTTAAGCCTTCTAAAAATATCCCTTTGACAGTATGAGCTCCTCAGCAGCAGCCACATCTCAGACGTCCTGATGGCTTCATATTAGCTCCCGGGCGGAGGAAGCAGGGGCTCACCGCGTCGGTACAGCTTGTTCCCTTACACCACCTTGTTCGGCCACTAAGGAGAGCCGACTAGTCCAAAAATCCCCTAGGAACTCCATTCAGAGCCTTTTCTACACGGGTCATAGGGACGACGCCGCCGCCGCCGCGGATGTGTTGGCCAAGCCAGGCGGTGGATCGGGGTGCTTCTTCTATTTTCTTTCCCCCCGGTTTGTTTACAGCAGGAGCGGATTTTTCCCATATGTAACTGGAGGCCCTTGTCATTGAACCGACAGCTGAAGAAGCACATGGGCTGTCAGTTAAGAGGCGCTTACATCATGCCATCACAGCACATCCAATATATTCCATACCGCATCAAATCTGTAGTCTAGTGCCGCTCGCGCATTAAACACGGCCTGTTTAACGACTGATTCTCCCCAGCCCCGGCGCATTAGCTTTTAACTAATCTTTCGAGCAAGCAAATATTTGTTATCATTATTATAGGCATTCATGAAAATCTCGTAGATGCTAATAAATGCCTGAAATGGATTACATAGTTCACAGGTGGCTCACAAAATGGCTTCAATTATCTTTTCTTACACCCACTCGCTCTTGAAAGTTTTTTTTTTTGTTGCGCACAAATGCTCGCTAACTAGAGGGAGAGAGAGAGAGAAACTGAGAGAGAGAGAGAGAGAGAGGAGGAGAGCGAGAGATGGACAGAGCTGTGTGCCGTCCAATCGACCATGTTCCTCCATCCTTCATTGATGTCGTTCCCAAGAATGTTCCATTTTTCATGAAGTTCCTGGTGCTCCCTTTGCGACGCCCTTTATTGAGGCAAAGCTGGTGTGAATAAACCAACGCAAACCCGTTCCAGACACTCAAGAAGACCTCAGAAGCAGCTCACCTTCATCCATACGAAGCTTGAATACTACACTTAAGCGACTAGCCTCCCCTTTTGTGTTGGCGTGTGCTGTGTGTGTGTGCGTGTGGCCGTGTGATCTTATGCGTGCGTGTGTGTGTGTGTCTGTGTGTGCGTGTCTGTGTGCGTGCGTGTGTGTGTGTGTCACGGGGGAAGATGCATTGACATATCGCCGGTGCTGTAATGTTGATCCAAGGCAGGGCGGCGCGGGGGGCGCCTCTCGCGGGACCAGTAACCTTATTGTTCCATGTCATCTCCTCCTCTCCTCCTGCTGGAGGACCCACGCCGTCAACCTCTCCCCAAGGTCTCAGCACCAGGCCAACACCAGGGCAGCCCCCCTCTCCCCCCCTCCCCTCCCCTCCCCTCCCCTCCCCTCCCCTCTCCCCCCCTCTCCCCCCCTCCCCTCCCCTCCCCTCCCCTCCCCTCTCCCCCCCTCCCCGCCCCTCCCTTCCCCTCCCCTCCCCTCCCCTCCCCTCCCCTCTCCCCCCCTCCCCTCCCCTCTCCCCCTCCCCTCTCCCCCCTCCCCTCCCCTCCCCTCCCCTCTCCCCCCCTCCCCATATAATTGGATCATTTAGCATCGAGGCATCGACCGACTACGCCGATCCCGGGGTCAAAAGCAAATTTATTGCGTCGGAGTTGTCCGTCATGGCGTGTGTGTGCGTTTTGTGGGGATGGACACACACACACGCACAGGGGGCTGCCTCTGAGAGTGATTGAGATAGAGTGGGGTTAAATGATCCCCCTCGTCGTCGTGGTGTCCAGTGCTGGATTTCACTGTTGGGGGATTCCCTCCCCCCCCCCCCCCCCCCCCCTCGTATGTACACACATTAGTATTGTGTTTTTGGGGGGGTTTCGGTGTCGGGTTCACGGCCGTGGGCGGGGGACGTGGCGTGTGTTATCTTCTGCCGCCGCCGTTGTAAAAGGAGACAGTGGGGCGGTGGAGGGAGCGGGCCGGCCCACGTCACCTACGGCATCAGGGGGCGGGGCCTGGGGCACTCCGCATGAGCACCCGCCACGTGGGGGGGAAGATGGCGAGAATGACATGTCTTTTCCTTTTTGTGTGCGTGTGTTTTTGTTAGTGTGTGTGTGTGTGTTGTTGTTGTTGTTGTTGTTGTTGTTAGTGTGTGTGTGTGTGTGTGTTTGTTTGTGTTCTGTAACAACCTACTCTATTTGCGTCCCCTTAATGAACTGCTCATTTGTGATGTTGTTTTTTTCTTCCCTTTATCGCAGGAAGCGGCCACCTTCGCAAAGGAGCAAGGCTTCAAGGTGAGTTGACCCCACGATCGCCCGCTAAACAGCGCCGGGAAAAAAACTGCCCGTTTTATTTTTTCCCCCCTTTTTTTATTTTTTTTTCTGCTGATAATGAAGTTCTTTTTGGACAGTGATTGATGTGCTATTATACTCTCCAGGCCTTGCAGCAGTTGCTATGGAAACCTGGCAGTCGTCATGGTTTCTTTGTTCAGCCAGCACTCTGTTATGACGCACTCTGCTAGGTCTGCACCCAACATCGCCTACAGATGTTATTTATTGAATTTTGAAAAGCCTCTTGGGAAGCTGAGAAGTTGGGCATGGTTTCAAGCCTTCCCCTGCAGGCTCGGTGATCGTCAGGTTGCCTGGTTAAAAAAGCACGCTCATTAGCTCCATTGCTCTCGGAAGATGATGTGTGTTCTCTTTCATTGCTACAAGCACCGTGGCAAAGTGTACAACTCCGGCAGTCTTATGATAACCAAATTACGGCCACCTGTGGTGTGAGATCATGTCACTTGGAAATGACGGGGAGCTTGTTAGTCCATGGAAAATAACCCCCATTCCCTATTTGTTTTCACATTTAGCTTCCCTCTTCCGCGGTGAATAAAGTGCCTCATTTGGTTATTTTATTTCTGTATTATTTGATATTTTCCCTGAAATGAAGCCATTGCTGCTTTTTTAAATATGTAATCAAAACCACAAAGAGACCAAAAAAATGCCTTCTGTGCAATTCCTGTGGCGGTGGGCTTAGGTATTTTAAGTGTCGTCTCCATTTCAAAGGCAGAGCTGCCTTGAATATGGCTGTGCTCGGTGTGAATAATTGTCATCCAGAATCACTAACGGTGTGATCAACGTGACTAGAATAGAAAAGCGATCCTGATGGCAGTGACGGGTTTAAGCGAGGAGAGGAGATGAAGGCAGGCAGAGGAGCGGGGGAGTAGACGGGAGGCAGGGGGGGGGGCCAGGGGGGGGCAGGGGGAGGGGAGGCGGGGGGGAGGAGGAGCTCCCATCTCAAAAAATAAATAGAAAGGGCAAGGCACAGACTCTTCCAGTATTAACAATTCTCTGTCATTTTTCTATGTCAACTTGATTTGCCGGAACACTCACACACATGAAAAATGGCAGGGGATGAATATGATTTGTGTGGTGTATGTATGTTATTTCCGGACTCCCAGGGTTTAATTATTATGGCTGGTCCTGGGTGTTGGTCTTGACGACCGCGTTGCCGTGGCCAGGCACTAACGAGATTGAAATAATGCCAATATGTATATAAGCTGCTGTGCAAGTGTGAGAAGCGCTTCAAACGGGAGCCTAATCAGACCAATATGTCAGGCATAAAGTGTTCACACGGTGTCCTTCATGCAGTGTCTATACCATGCTCCTCGTTCACTCAATCTTTTTCCCCTTATAATATGCCTTGATGCCTGGTAGTCTGTTTTGGCTCATTTGTTAATTGAGGTGAATAATGATGTTCACCTGTAAAACAAATAGTACCATTATAATTATTTGGTGTAATCGATTTACAAAGCCATTATTAATGCTTTTTAAACACCAACTTACATGAGAGTACTAATATCGAATATAATAAGCATCATTTCAATTGCATCATTTCAGTCAAGCGAGTATTTCAAATTGGGGTTGGCTCGTAGCCAAATTACTTTTAGGACAAAGGAATTAACCCTTGTTTAATTGATTGCCAATAATTGCTTTATATGCATACCTAATGTAGTACTAACACAACACATTTCCCTTCAGTGATTAAGCATGCATGTAAGATATGATGGATAACATCTGAGATGCATGCATCTGCATATGTACAAACGCGCGTGGGCAATCAACAGGAAATAAGGACCATTCCAATATGTACATTAACATGCACCACGTGGTCATGTACCCGCCTCCACGTGTATGCAGCCACAAATAAAACCACTTACAACCGAGCGTATGTTTGCATTCGAGCGGTGTTTAACCCACTTAAATCATAATCACCCATTCTATGTATTCGTCCGTAAGATGTGTTCTAAGGCAGCCATTAGCCATGCGAGGGAACAAGAGAGAACCACAATGAATGAGTAATGAAGTTGGTACTCTGTGAGTTGTAAACATACAGACAGACGGACATCAAACGGCACCAGGCCCGACACTTGGAAAGGGACCGGGTCACAGTGAGCCATGCAAAGTGCCTGCCTAGTTGAAATGTTCACCCCCCCCCCCTGGTGGAAATCTGAGCCCAACAACGCCATGGTTGTGGTGTTTGGAACATAGCGCCTCGCTCGACGGGTCCTGTTTGAATGCCATCAGCGTTTTAAACCCCCCCCTCCTAAAGGGAACACATAGAAACCTGCCATTGCTCTGGTATACATTTGTACTTTTCAGCCCGAGCTGGTGGAAACACGCCTTAACCTGATTTGTGTTTGTTTTAGCACGTCAAGCATTAGCTTCAGATTAATGAGCAAACACAGCACTGGGCCAAAGTGATTGCCGTCAGCCGGTAATGATCGGCGTTCAGTATAATTGTAGTTGCGTCGTAGAATGGCACAGGTGTAAACCGAGGTACCCCCGGTGCGATTAACAGATTTAGAATTGTACATATTATTACGCAATCAATTGCATATATTAATCTCTGTGTATAAACTGTGCTCTAATGTTATGGTTTCTCTCCTTGGTGAATGATGCTGATTACTGTGTGACACAGTATGCTATAGTGCTTGGACATCACAACGTCACATCACAATGACCTCTATTCTAATCATAGGTAAATTGGAATTTTAGTTATTATGTTGGTAGGGATGTTATTTCTCAGTCATTGTTCGTAATTCATGGTGAAATTATTTGTCATTATGGGGTGACGTTACTCATGCGAGACATGGCAAAACAAAGTTACGACATCGTTAAACTAGGTTATGGTATAGTAACGTTGATTTAGGGCTTTACAGTGAGACAACTCTCTTGAGTCCTCTGAATATGGCAAAAGAGTATCACTGGCAAAATATCCCATGATGCATTCTGATGCACAAGCCCTTTATGCGACAGTACATGATAACTTAATCACAGCTACAACCAACCCAGCTCTCTATATGTTTTATAGCCACAAAAAAGAAATAATTGATGGACTCCTATTCTTTAGAACAGGGGTTCTCAAAGTTTTGACAACTGAGGGCCAATTTAGGAACCCAAAATTTGAGTGAGGGCCGCCAAAGGAAAAAAAATGTTGGCGGGAAACGCCGTCAGCATCCCAGTGGTGAAAAAAAACATTGCACCCGCACCGTGGACCTCTGGGAGTGAGGTCAAGTGAGGTCTAAATCATGAAACTGAGGTTCACCCTTTCAAAGTAATGTACAGCCGGATTAAAACTAAAAAATGTAAAAGGATTTAATTGAAAGCTAGAGAGAGTCGAATTTTCTCTTTATATTTATTTATATTTGTTTAAATTAATATTGATAAAAAAAATAATAAAAAAAAAATCTTTTTTTATAACTTATATAATTATGTATGTCATTGCGGGCCGCCAGGAATGATTCCGCGGGCCGCCATTGGCCCGCGGGCCGCACTTTGAGAACCAATGCTTTAGAACAATCAGTGGATCCACATGCACACTTAGTAGCACCGACTGGCCAAAGAAATATCTGCAGAGCAGCAGTAATTGAATCTTTCCTGGCAGTGCTTCACAGACAGGCTGCACCATAGACGATCAATTTCTCTTTGGTCTCCAAAGAGTAATAGAATTTAACACCCTTATGAATCCTTCAGAGTTGATGGTTTGCTGATGCATATCTGATCAACTGCAGCACAATCATGTCTTGCTTGTTGTCAGCAGTAAATCAAACCGGCTCACCGGCTCGCTTCATTTGTGAGGTTTGAACTTCCATTTTTGTTTAGGCTTAGGGAGCCATCAGGTACGTTTCCTGCTATACATTCCTATCGTGTGTGTGTTTGAGTGTGTGCGCTCGTGCGGCGTGACATACTTAACAGGGGCGATGCTTAACCCCACCTCACATCTCTCCCAACAGAACCTTTTAGCTCCTAAACCTAAACACATTGGCCTTTTTCCTTTATGTCCCCCGACATAAAACCAACGGGTGCCAGTGCGCCCCGGGTGTCCCGTGTGGTTTCGCGTCCGGGCGGCGGCGGCGGTGGCGGTGGCGGTGCTTGTGGTTACGTTCAGTCACAGTGACAAATTGCCTCTTTCTTTTCTTTTTTTTCTGTTCTTTCTTTCCCCGCCGCCATCGCCTGCTCGCAGCCTCTGTATTAACCTCACCATTAGCACTTACTTAGAGTGTTACACCCTTTTCTCCCCCCCATGCCCAAGGTCTCGCCGGACCTCTTAGGGCTGATTAAAGGACGTTTGGGAAGCATTTAGAGGTGTTAAACCTCATCGGCTTGAGTGAGACGGTGGGGGCCCGGGAGCTAGGGCGGCGCGTGAGCCTATCTCTCTGATTACTGCCACCGCCGCAGCATTTGCTCGGCTCCGGTGTCAGCCCCCCCCCCCCCCCCCCCCCCCCCCCCCCCCCCCGGTGCCAGGAAGCGCGGTCGGGCCCCGGGGCTTCGGAGAGTCTGGCGGTGGCGCCGGGGTTGCGTCAGGAAATGTAAAGGTCCGGGGCGAAACAGGGGCGGATGGAAGACGCTCCACCTGCTCATAGTACATCGTGATGATGAGTTAATAATAAAGCAGCACTGACAGGTGTGGGAGGTGTTTTTTTTTTTTTTCTTCACTCATCCCGCTTCATGATCAAAGGCACACACTACTGAGTGTTCTCTCCAGGCGAGGATC
The DNA here is from genome assembly GCF_031168955.1 of Gadus macrocephalus. Lineage (NCBI taxonomy): Eukaryota > Metazoa > Chordata > Actinopteri > Gadiformes > Gadidae > Gadus > Gadus macrocephalus. Next base: position 7,367,878 of record NC_082399.1, read on the forward strand.
CATTCTGTGCAGATGCTGAGGGGAGATGGCCTGTTTCAGGCGGGGGCGGGAGGGAGGGATACACACACCATACACACACACACACACACACACACACACACACACACACACACACACACACACACACACACACACACACACACACACACACACACACACCGGAACACGTTAGCCGACCACGTTGTGGTATCTTCACAGATTTACATCACACTCGAGAAAAAAAAAAAAGGACATTCCTGAAGCTCTCTTTTAAATATCCGACAGATGAGGCCAACTATCCTTGACCCCGACTATTGCTGTCCTCGATGAATGAATAGTTTTAAGCGGTATCTATCTTTCTTCATAGATTACCCGTGTCAATACAGGAGGGACAAATTTGCTCATGATGTTTAATTGACTCCCCAGACTCACCCCGGTCTATGTGGGGTGTAACTTCTCTCCCAACGTGGGGTGTAACACTCTCACCGCGTCCTCATGTGCTTACAGACGGAGGACATCGCCCAGATCGCCAGGGACTGCCAGAACCTGCCCAAGCAGAATGAGAAGAGGCGGCGGGTGGTGGTCTTCACCCAGGGGAAGGACGACACCGTGGCCACTGTCGGTAAGCACTAAACCCTTCCCTCCTCCCTCGCCCCGGCATATACGGGCTCGGTGGGATAATACAGAACTTAAGGTCCTCACACATGCAAATCAACTCCAACCACCACCACAACCCCCTCAACCGCCATCCCACGTCTAACATCTTTATCTATCTCATAAAACCCCCGTCGTACCATCACAGGCCGTTGTCAGAGACATGATAGATTGCTTACTGAAGGGAACTGAGTAGCATCTGTAATTTCTTTGAAGTTAACCTCTCGCTATTGACGCCAGATGTTTAACAAAGTGGAAAAAAAGAGACCCGTAGTACTCGCACTACATTTGGTCATTTCAGAGCATAGAAGTGGTGCGGAGGATGTAAAGGGAGCAGGCATTGATTTGTGAAGTACGTCTAACATCGTCTTGGACGGCTTCCAGAACGGTCCTCAGCAAAAAAAAAATTCAATGCACCAACTCGCACTTCCTGCCCTTTCTTCCTCCTCTCCGAACTGTCAGCGCCCGCGACCTTGGGAAGAAGGTCGCAAGCGCGGCCCCTCCAGCTAATCCAATCTGTGTGCAAAGGGCGTTTTAGTTAGTGGACATTAAGGAGGCACAGTGTCGCCGCAAAGAAGCCAGGCGGTCAGGGGTGAGCTGCATGGCTGAGGAGAGACGCTGGTTCCTGATTACCGGCTGGGAGCGCTCGCTATTGTCTGGGAGGGTTTTTTTCTTGCTCATTGCCCTCGTTTAGTTGGGACTAGTGATTGTGTGTGTGTGTGTGGGTGGGGGGGTGATCTTCAACTTGGGTCACTGCAGGACCTTCCTGATTTCCTTCTTCACCGGGGAGGGGGCGTACGTGCACTACTCTGACATGAGTTCAAGACAAGCGTTGACGTGCGTTCACTGACGTTGACGTTTCCATTGCCAACGACGGAGTCAATATTGTGTGACTACGAAAAGTAAATAATGTAGCAGTATTTGGACAGTCATCCTAGCATGCTCATAAAGCTGTGTCTCGTATAGAAAATAGAAGCCATTCCCCCCCCCAACCACCACAAAATCAAACTAGTTGAATTTTGTGATTAGGTCTCTTGGGGAAAATGTTGCATTTATCCTTAAGTGCCAGACTTATTTTTTTTGTATCAGGGTTTGGAAGAAATCTTTTAAGCGGAATTTGTGAAGTCTTCCACTTAAACGCCCCCTCCCCCCCCCCTGCCTCCAAACTGAAGTCATCCATTGTGTCTGTTAGTGATGGATAATGGCTGGCTGCCTCCGCCATCGCTCCTGCATGGAGACAGAGCCGCACACCGCCCTGAACTTTATATAAAATACATGATGAATGCGGGCGGGATGAAAGATGATGGCTTTCTGATGTCAGCTACAAAGGCAAACATGATAAATGTCATTGAATGCGCGATCATTCGAGGGGACGGCGCCGTTACAGTGGTAGGTGCGGCGGAAAATCGGTGTCTGTGAACATTGTTATTCACGCCAGCCAAATAAATGTCAACACACAAAAAAGAGAATTAAAGATTTTCATTTCCCAGAGGCGGCGCTCTAATAAACTTGATCTCTCATTTTGTTTGCAATTTGTCCCCCTGTCAGGATTTGATCATTCGCCAGCCTCGGCATGTCGCGTTAAGCCATTTCATAGTGATTAAGGGCGGGAGAATGCCTTCCCCTGTGGTGTAATTCGCCTTAAAAAAGAGATGTCAATTTGTTATTGTTATCTCTTTCTTTTTTTTACCCGCCCTTGGTTTGCAGACTCAACTGCTTTTTCATCACTGCTTCAAATGGGGCTTCGTTTTTCTTCTCCTTTTTTTTTTTTTTAAAGGAGCACTGAGCAGAAAAGGGGGGAAGTGGCTCTTTATCGGGCTGCCACTGACGCTTCTGAACTACACCGGCTTTTTTGTGCTTATATCCCCATTATAGCGCTAATTAAGATCATTGTGCCCTGAACCTTAACAGCAAGGAGATCTAATAAACGATCATTGGGCTGGGTTTGGCGGTGCTAAACGCTGATAAGGACTTGATGAAGCCAGGAGCCGGCCCCTACTGAGGCACTGAGGGGCCCCTGAGGAGACAAGAAAAGCGGGGTTGATTTTCCTCTGGGTGATTTAAATTCTGTTAAGAAGTGGAGCTTTACACAACAATGACCCGAGTTAATCACCTGTTGGAAGGAACAACAATGGAGAATATCAGATAAGGGCAGTATTTTCCTTTCCAGGCGGAGGTTATCGTGTTTAATATTTACGTGGGTTACACTCAATTACCGATATCGTTCTGCGAGTTGAAATATGGTGTTTATCGTAATCTTGTCACTTTAAGATATAAGTGGGGTAGGGGAGAGATCTTCTGAAGGGAGAATAGACTTGTTTCTGTTGCGAGTTCCTTAAAAGAAAAAGAATGGAATCAATTAACAGATAAGTCTGAGAGTGACCTCTCGCTTGTGCTTGGCACCTCACGGAAATGTTTTCTCTCAACCCTCGATAAAGGACGCTGGTTTGCGATGATCCTTTGCCTGTGGTTACAGTAATTGCAGGCATACGTTCATATTCTTTTTTTTTTCTAACTCGATTGTGAAGAGCGCTGCTGCTTATTATAAGGAAGCACATTGAATGTCGACGGGCGCGTTTGCCAAGAAAGCAGTAATGCTGCTTTTTCCTGTTTTCCTGTTTGAATCTGGCCCAAGCACAGGAGGAGGTGCTCCAAGAAGAAGTAAGCCTGGGCGAGTTGTTTTCCCCTCCGTCGGCGAGGTCGTCTGCAACCTCTTCCGCGTTCTCTTCAGACACGCCGACAGGGCGGAGCGGTCTCGTGCGATTCCCGCTGAGGCGCGCAGGCCGGGATTTATGACTTGTTTAATTGCTGAATTTATCAGCGTCATAAAATGGTATGTCGCTGTGGTTGATTTTTATATTTTACAACCTGCCAACCATTCCCCCCCTACCTTCTATCTGTCAAAACCACGTTGGCCCTAATCAGATAAGTACAACGTGAGCCGTGTAATGATTTTACAGTCAAAACAAGACATTAAGCGGTCACTTTTCGAACGCGGTTTCCCCGATTTGCATCACATTTCTTATGGGAGAGATTTCTATGCTATTAAGGGGCCGTGTCTGTATCATTAAAGAACAATGTTTAATAATGAAGGGCTTCGCTTGCTACTGATATTCAAATAGTCGCATGTTGCTGCAAAGTCTCCTGTTTAATTACTGCCATTCAAGGGTTCATAATGAGGGAGTTCTGAAGAGGGGAATTAACCAAAGCACACAATTGCATCTTAATCATTGGAAATATTGGCATGAGTCTAGTTGTTTTTGAGTCTATTACAGGTTACTTACAACGCTTTCAGGTCTGTACTGTATACTTCCAACGTTCACTCTAGGGCCTAACGGCCTTTTTTATGAATCAATGGCCTTTTGTTGTGGTTCTCACTGCATTTTATTACTCGGCAAAGAGAACCAACCAGAAGCCTTTACCGACTACAAGTAACGACATTGCCCCTGATGTTTTCAGGCCGGTTACAAGCCAATAACAACAGGGACACAGTGTTTTCTCTCGTACATTCAACTTTTGCCAAAGAGCTCTTTGTTCCACCCGGCGAAGGGGAACTGGCTGAGGGGGAACCTATGATAACATGGCACTTCAGTTCCAGTCAAGTCCTCAAAAAAACACCCAAAAAAATAAAAACGGTAACTAACGTGAACTTTCTCGACGGGCGGTGATGACTCAGTGGGAAAAAAGCATCACGGGTAATTGTTCCAGGCTCCGAGAGATGGACTCGGTGTAATCGACCCATTCACCAGGTCGGCGTTAAGCTAGCCTCCGCGGCGACCTTGTAAAGTCCCACACAGAACAGGGCGCCCACTGCCTTATTCTTCGCCTCCGCGCTCAGTCCCTTTGAATGTCCACATTGTGTCACGGTCGCGGCGTTACATCCCCGCGACCCCGGCGCGGTGTGTATACCACCCACCCTGAACAAACCACTCATTGTGTTCAGCCCAGTCAATATACACTTTAATCACACACAATCATTCACCAGAAGTGCTCGGTGTATAATGAACATCAGATGCCTAGCTGCCTTACCAGCTGATTCCCTGTGATAATCAGCGTCCCACCCTGGCTTCTTTATTTCCACGGCAACGAGGCCAACAACTCTTCAAATAGTGCTAGAGCCTTGAGTCTCTTAAGGGCACGATCATTGTCAAACTTTGGTTTATCGACGGCACCGTTTACATGTGATGATGATGCAGTCGGCGTATTAGCATGCCATTATCTTCAGCATTAATTAAGCCAAGTTCGAGATACCAGCAATTAACTGATTCTAAACAGAACTCAGACTATTGAAATGTGAATCTTTACAATCTTAGACAATCAGCCGCTTCCCTGAAAGGAGGAACGAGTCCTTTAATGAAACGTTGTTGTCCTTGGTTCAACACTACCACTTTTGGAGCGCGGGAGAACCACATTTAGACGTCGTCATTAGTGGCTTTGAATAAAGTCACATTCTTCAATTAAACGTGCACGCAGCGACATGGTTATACCTTTGCGGTGCTCCGTTCCTCCACCGTTTGGGTCTTTATCGTTCCTCAGGTGTCGGGCGATATTGCCCTGGCTCCACCGTGCGCCAATTAGCCGCATGGAGCCGGCTCACCAAAAAGTTATCAAATTGATAAGGCGGGGAAAGAAACCCCTACGGTGCACAAAACGTAGCCGGGAATCACGGCGGGGTCGGCGGGAAGTCTCATTAAACGACTTTGTTTGTGGTCGTTTTTTAAGATCTATTTTGCGTGCGCTTGTCTGCTTTAAGCTGGCGCCCCAGGTTCTCCGCTGCCAGAGGTCTGTCAGTCCCCTCCTGCCCCTTTCATCCGCCACTCCGCTTTCTGTCTCCCGCACCTTCCCTCAAGGTTCACGACAGCACCAGAAGCCCTCGGCGCGTTTGAAGATTGTGTGTGTGTGTGTGTGAGCGTGTGGTTTACATTGCTCTGACATAAGTTGCTGATTTAATGTCATTCTACACCTCGAGACTTTGTCATCTGGTAGATTTGTTTATTTTCTGCCTTTTTCTTTCTTTTTATCCCTCTCTCTCTCTCTCTCTCTCCCTCGTTCTCTCGAAGTGCCTTTTGAAGTGCACGTGCTACTGATCACTCAGGCAATTTAATCCATTGAAGATGAGGATCAATCACTTAAAATCGGATGCACTTTGAAATCTAACAATGTCACTTTTCTGGCATTGTTGCCTGAATCCTCCTCGTCCTCCTGCTCATACTGTATCACTTAAGGTCGACAGATGTGTAGGCTGTGTAATTAATACACTGCCTACACATCTTTACATTTACGTCTACTTTTGTACGTACACTTTTCTGTTGATTGCAACAAACACCGTGAGGTGCTTCAACAGGGCAACGCTTACAGGCTCCTCCGTTTGTTTGCTTGAGTGTTTGTTTGTTTGTGTTTTCTGGGCTATTTTTTGTCACCTAGGTGTTTCATTAACACATTTGTTTCATGTCGGATTGGAAAGCGTATTGAATTAAATATGGTTTTAACTACTGCGGGTTCCCCGCGTCGCCCGTGCACTTGGAGAGCTCAATCTTGTCGAAAGGCAACTTTCCAATAGCACATCCAACCGGACACTCAGTTTCATCGTGTGAAAATGCTTGTTTAGAATAAATGGACGAATGCTAGTTAGGTTCCAAAAAATGTATTGCCTTCCCGTTAATACACACAATGAAGTGTTTGTGTTAGACAGGAAAATGTAGTGTTTGCAGTAGTTTACTTCCTGGTAGCAGCAACAAACCTTGTCTGTGTCTCCTGATTTAATGAAGAAACACATGACCTTTAACGAACGGAAAGTTTCCCTACAAATTACAATGTAACCGCGCAGACAGGGGAGTGTGAATAATTTAACGTGCTGAGGCAAAGATAGCAATGAGTTTAATAAACGCTGTCCTCTGTTCCCTACCACAGGTGACAAGGTGACCACGTTTCCTGTTGTGGACATTGACCAGAGCGCCATCGTGGACACAAATGGCGCAGGCGATGCCTTTGTGGGAGGTGAAGTTTGGCCAAAAACGCACACAAATGATTCCCTCTGCAATACATCCCCCAATTAACCTCTGATGAAGAGCGTTTATGCGTGACTGTGTCCGTCTCTCCTTCCCATTAACATGACTTTTATTCTTTTTGTTTACCCCGCCCCCACTCTCTACCCACCAATTATTGTAACACACACACAATCCCATGCCTATTAGCCTCATGCTAAACTTGTGAGTTAGCCGACCACTAATCTTGAAACCAGCAGTCTGAACTTTTTGGGCGGGGGGGAGGGGAGAGAGCCTGAGCCAAAAACCAAAAACGGCAAGGGGGCGGAGTTTTGCCTTGTTTCCTGTTTTGTTACAGAAATATTAGGCTGAAGAAAGACAGAATTTTGATAATTAGGTTTCTACAGTGGCCAGTCTACAAGGTGTTGATTGAAACCTTTAGACATCTTTGTTAACAGTTAACTACTGCTGGCCAAGTTTGTGTTGCCAATTACTCGCTCCTACAGAACCCCGCTTATCCAGCAACACAATTGGTTGAAAAACAAATACGAAGCGAAAGATCGCAGAATTCCCCATTCACCCAGATTAGATCTTCGAGCACGTCCGCAAATTTCATCAGTCCTACAATTTCCGATTTGTGCGGCTAACCGACAACCGATCCAATAAACCGTAGCGTTGACCGTGCTCCTCCCTCCTCCCCAGGCTTCCTGTCCCAGCTGGTGGTGGAAAGCCCGCTGGAGGAGTGCATCCGGGCGGGGCACTACGCAGCCAACGTCATCATCCAGAGGGTCGGCTGCACCTTCCCGGAGAAACCGGACTTCCATTGATGTCCATGAGCACTGTTTTTGGCGTTTCGGCTGATGGAACAGTTTATGTTCAGGGTTGTTTTTGTTTTGTTCATGGGACTAACCGTCGTCGTCGAGGCCTTGAATGCGCAGAGTGTTCCTTCTGTTCGCAGCTTAAGAGAGGCAATGGATGACCGTTTATTAACTTGTTGCCATATGTTTGCCTCTTCCCACTGTTCCTTGGCTCTCGTGCCCGCGGTGTCTTCGGCCCTAAAGTGGGCCGAGCCGCGATCGGTTAAAACCATCCAACTGCAGCTAAAGAATTCTGACCATATTTTGGTTTTATAATGCAAATAACATCATTTATAACCATATATAATAGTTATACCAATCATTGTAAGTCTTAATCCCACCATGATTAAAGTAACTTATTTATAAGTTTCTCTAGTATTTTACTTTTGAAAAGTTTTGCATTAAATAAATATTTCTTTGCAAATATCCGAGTGCCAGAAACTGAATCAATTTTGCCAATACACAGGGCGTATGGTTCTTCCTTATCCCCGGTTTTCAAATATTAACCAATTCATCCATACTAATGAGCTTCAGTTCCGTCAAAAATAATGGGACAGCTTAACCTGGCTGTTGCCAGAACATGGTGCCTCCTCTCTCCCTCTCTCTCTCTCACACAATTCAAAAAAGCTTTATTGGCATGGGAAACAAACGTTTACATTGCCAAAGCAGGTGAAATGCAAGCCAAAAAAAATAATATGAACTCTCCCCCCCCCCCCGTACTCACTGGACCCCCAGCCGGACATTGGCCAGCGTCTGGGTCTCTGTTACAAGGGTATAGAAAGTGGGTGGGGGAGGGTATTCTTCTCAGGGGATTAGGTGGTGGTCGCGAGTGGTGGGGGCTGGGGTTCTTCATGGCGATCATCAGGAGGGGGGGGGGGAAATTAGGGTGATCCTTCGTACCCAGCAGGGCTGTCGCTGGGGGTGGGAGGGGTGGAAGAAAGATCAGAGAGGGGGGAGAGAAAGGGGCCCGTCCCAACGAGTGTGGGCCAACACAAGTGCTGTGGCTCCAGAAGAAAGTTTAGCGCCCTTGTCTACCCCCACACACATGGTGTGTATGTGCAAATCACTAGAAGATAACTATAGATATATTTCCCATAGGCTTTTTATTATTAACGGTATGGTTAACATTTTAGGGTAGATCATTTCCTGATCATTCCCCCCCCCCAGTATGAGAATTACCTTTCTCTTTGTAATGGGGCCATTCATTATGCATATATGATAAACAGGGGCATCTGGGTGAAAACATTCTCCAGCCAAAATGTTATTAACAACTTTGAGAAACTTTTGTTCAGCACCATTTTTAAGGTTTCACACAGATGCGCTTTGAAAAGGACCACATTTCTGATTGGGCGAGATCACACTCCGTGGCAGCTGGTTCATTTGATTCTCAAGATGACAGATGGCAAAACACAAACACAAAAAGAGGCAGCCATGATTAAGTAATGAGAATGCCTGCCACAATAAGGAAAACGCAAAGCATATTTCTCACTTTTTTTTTTAAAGTAAACTTTGTTTTTTTCCTAAATGATATGTGAGAAAAAAATAAAACAAACCTTGTTTTGAATTAAATGTACAGCTGTTCAAACCTTAACCCTTTTTTTGATGTTATAAAGTACATTTCTTCTTATGTATCATCAAGATGGCATGATATTGTCCATTTTAAGAACGCAGGGGCCATTTACAGCCCACAACTCTGCATTTGAATAGCCTACGACTCCTCTCATATTCGCCTTTCAATCGACTTCTCAAGCAAACATGCTGCGTTTTCTTTATTCCTTCAAAGGCCGGCAACAAAACAAAAAAAGGGAGAAGTGACTGTGGGGACCTGGCCGGTGTTCTGCCCCGCAGATGGGCATCAGTGTTTGGGAACACCAGTGTGTCACTTGGCAGGGAACTGGGAGGGGGATGGGCAGATTGCGATGGCACATGCTCCAGTTCAAGTCAGCCCTGGACCCATGCAGCACTGAAGGACCTGCTGGGGCCCAGGGTGGCAATAGACCGTATTCAGAGACACAGGCCGATTTGTTCAGCGACTAAATACCAAATGGATTCTCACAAATCAGATTTTTTCTTTTTTTTCCTTCTAAATTTGCATTTCCTGTCACTTAGCGTGTCCATTAATGCCACACATGGGGTACAACCACAGCCTGAAATACAAGTCACGGTGTGTGTGTGTGTGTGTGGGAGAGAGACATGGGTAGAGAGTGTGGTTTTCCAAGCAGGGGGAAACCTTTTTCATGTTAAAATTTAGCAAATTGAAGACACAAGGTCATTAAGATAATGTGTGTGTGTGTGGGGGGGGGGGGGGGGAATTACTTAAAGCTGGAATTTGAGCATGTTGTAAACATGCATGCAACAATACATTTTGTTTGTGTGTAGTCATCCAACTGAAATATACTTGAAAACAAACACTTTTGTTTTGAAAGATCAGATGTTTGGGCTCCATGAGTCATTTGGAGTTAACTAATGTGTTATAATCTTATGGAAACAGCTGTCCCAGATTACTGGTGTGTTACTGCATATTAAGTGAACATACTATCACTCGCAAATGCGCCGTGACATCGTAAACAAAAGGAGAAATAAAACATATTTAGTGAACACTGTTTACAAGCTATTTTGGCTGTGGTCCATTAATTAGTTCATGATGGAACTAAACCTATAGTTTATATTTACTAGTGCACATGGAGTAATTGCAATAGCCATTCAATCGTTTTTAAATACATTCTTAGAAAGAGAAAAAATAACACACTACTCTCCCTTGACACCTCACACAACTTAACTGTACATAAGTTATTTCCCACGCATAACATGCCATTTTACAGCACAGTAGCTATGTGGGAGAAGAAAAAAAAAATCATTAAACTGCTACATGGAAAGACCACGACAAGATCACAAGAGTCAACTGTATTTTTTTTTGCGCCGTGCCATTCCCCCAAGCTCATCACTAGATGTTGATATAAAAAAAAAGTGAAATTGACAGTATCATTGTAGCAGCGCACTAAAGGGGCGACGGTCCGCTCCACTACACTGAAGTAGGGATGTCTACAGTGAAGAAGAAGGGGGGAGGGTACCACTTTGTCACAGGCTGCTATGTAGATTAACCTTTCAATTAGTTGTTATCAGGTCCCTCTCTGTCTCGGCGCGGGCTTTTAGCGTTCGATTACAAATCAAGTGCAACAGAATCAAATGGATATGTGGCGGTGTGTTTATCCATCGACGTTTCAATCATCATACTAATGAAGAGGAGTAGCAGAGGGAAAACTTAAAGAGGTAACTACAAGCAAATATTTACGGGCAGCCTCTTGCCTTTTTTCCACACTAGTTATATGATCATCCTTGCATAAAACTTGCGTAATTTGTTGTTGCCTCTTCGCCCGCAGCGGGTGTATATCTAGTGGACCATCTAGCGAAACCCAAGTCGGCTCGGTTGTATATTTTGTAATGTGTGGAAAAATGAAAACGGAGCGATAGAGAAATGGGAGCAAGAAACTAGCGAGACATAATTGAGGTGCAGCGATGAAGGATCTTACTCTTGAAATACTTGAGGAACTTGCAGCGCATATTTTCTCCGATCGCTCGTTATTTTTCGGGCCATCAGTGATGTTTGATAGTTAGTCATTTGAAGGTTGTGTGGCTTTATTCTGCCTGTTCTACTCGCGATGTGAAAATGTTTTTTTCCCCTCCTCTCTCCAGCCGTTGAGCGCACAGGGACACCATTTTCAGGACAGAGAATCTGTGGTTTTATCGAGCGTTTATTGTGATGGGCGAATGTGTAGTTTCAATGTCAAATATTGACCGAATAGCGTTGTAGGCGAACATATTCAACGGGGAGGATGTCTGAGCTGTCGGAGGAGCTAAACGACAGGCGATCGCTTTGCGCACATTTTCGCCTGCAGCCATCTAAATACCACGACTAAGCATCGAGAAGGCATGCCTCTTTAAATCAATGCTTAAGCCCTTTGCAGGTTTTATGCAAACAAATGCTGGATTTAACAAACAGCCAATTAAAGTCTAAAATGATCCAAATCACTTTCAAGTGTAGCCAACTGTTTCAAGGAAGAATCTAAGTAAAGGTGGTCTGGTCTTATGCGCTCTGCAATGACATTCATTTTACGTGACATTGTAATTATTATATTTCCCACTTCGGTCTAATCCGACTCATAAACCCACTCTACAAAAGCCCGTTTTATGTCAGACATGTGATAATCAAATAGCATAAGTGATCGTGGTGTATTATATCACTTTATTACACCAGGCACCTTAAGAGGCGGGTCAAGCGAGTAAAGTGACAGATCACTCAGCCAGTGCCGTGCCATTTAGCGTGAGCTCATACATAAAGATTGACATGTGCTTTATCAAACCAGAAATCGGATCTCGTCCTCACAGCCAATATTGAAGTTGCTAGGGAGGGCACATTAGTGTAGGTAAGGTTTAATGACACTCCATTGGATTGTAATCAGCGTCATGTCGGATTCATGTAAACTACAACATTGTAACAAAATGGCGACTGTTTAGGTGACATCAGTAACACGGGCCATATTATCATGATCCGCTCCGCTCAGCGGCCACCGCTCAGGGTTCGTTGCGTGTATATTTGTGTCGTTGTTCGCGTCGCGCCGGAGTCCGGATAATGGTTCGCAGACGCACCATAAACATCAGTCGGCAGCTGTCAAAAGCCAACGTTGATGGTACGCAGCTGTCATTAAGACCCGAGGCTGGTCCACTGGTCCTTACCTTGATGTGAAGCTGTCAAAGTGGCGTGCTTTCTAGTAACAACTCAACTTTGTCACTGGTTGAGTCTCGCTGGTTTGTTTTTGTATTTCTCGCGGTTATGGTGTAGTTGCGTGTGGCGAATGGATGGCAGTGATTATGAAGTGGAAGCCAAGTCTGATACTTTTAGTGCAGGTATTGCGTGTCTTGTCGTCGCTGTTTTATACACCAAGTGTCGCCCACAGTATTATCCATAGAATTTATTTAAAATGGAGGTCAGATTTTTTTGTGTGTGTATTATGGTTTTAAACTATGGATAAAACCACTGTTATTTCTTGCGTTTGTTTTGACTCATGTTTTACTCCACACCAGAAGTATTGAATCCCACTGGACTAGTCTTCTTTATATCAAGTTTACAAATGGCCATAGTCCTTATGTGGAGTGCAAATTATAACAAAATAACCATTTAAAAAAAAGGTTAAACTGTTAACAGTTGAACTGTAGCATTGTTGACATCATGTGTCATATCATATATCATGTGTTACAAAAAGGCTGTCTAACGTAATTGTATGTTTTATCGTTCTAGATCTACGTCTGGAATAACAATCAAGCCCCAGGTGATGTATGGTAACCATTGTGGAATTTACACGAGCCACCTCTTTGTCAAGTTCAACGTGAGATACCTGGAATGTCACGGTGGTGGAACCTAAGCAGCTGATCCCGGGTTTCGAACATGTGGATGTATCAAATGTTTTGCAGCAGAAAAGGGGGATCTTTATGGCTCGCCTCTTGGCGATTCTAATCACTCAACCATGGTGAAACTCGCGAACCCTCTGTACACGGAGTGGATTCTGGAGGCGATACAGAAGATAAAGAGGCAGAAGCAGAGGCCCTCGGAGGAGAGGATCTGCCATGCGTTGGCCACGTCGCACGGCCTGGACAAGCGCACCGTGCTCGAGCAGTTGGAATTAAGCGTGCAGGATGGCTCCATCCTCAAAGTCACCAACAAGGGGAGCGCGTCGTACAAGGACCCCGGCCCCCCCGGGCCCCCCGGGCCCCCCTGCCCCCCGGGGCGTGCCGCGCCCCAGCCGCCCGAAGACCCTCCGACCCCTCCACCACCGCCGCCGCCGCCCCCGCCCCCGCCACAGCCCAAAGGATCTATATGGAATTCTAGTGACCTGCGGCACATCGATTGGAATAAAGTGATTAGGAGGGCGCTCGAGGGCTTGGATGATACCCACGGCTCCTCGCTGAAGAGCATCGAGAGGTACCTGAGGAACCAGGGCGACCTGGCGCCGGTCGCCGACAACCCTGCCTTCCAGCAGCGGTTGCGGCTGGCGGCCAAGAAGTCGGTCAACAACGGGCGTTTGCTGAAGAACGGCCCACGCTACAAGCTCACCCTCGGGACCGCCGAGGCCCGGGGCCTGAGGTTCGCGGGCGGCTCTCCGTTGGCGGTGTCGCCGTCGGTGACGCTGCTGCCGCACGAGAGAGACAAGGTGAGGCCAGCCTTGGCCCAACGCCACCGCCTCCTCCTCTGCCACCGCCGCCGCCACGCCATTATACACATCATCTTCACTCTGTTCTCTGCCGCTTTTTAATCTCAATCATAGTAAAGCTTTGGCAGTGGGACTGAATAATCATTTAAGTCTGGGTGATATAACAATGAGTCTATCCTGGGAGCCCAGGGCCATTTGAATATGATTCATAGAGCGGTAGAAGGAAACGAGGCCTGATGAATCTGGCGATTTTTCACAGGCAAGACAGTAAAGTGTAGGAGACTTGACTTGTGGTGTAGAAGAGTAGGGAACTAGGCTATCGGTATTGAGAAGTAGGAAACTAGGCTGATTAATGAGGAGTAGGAAACAAGGCTGATATTGATCAGTAGAAAACTAGGCTGATACTGATAGTATTGAAGAGTATTAAACTAGGCTGATAGATTTGAAAAGTAGGAAACTAGTCAGAATTTTGAAGTGTAGGAAACTGCTTGTAGTATAGAAGAGTAGTAAACCAGGGAAAGTATTAAAGATTAGGAAACTAGGCTTAGTATTGAGTAAGAAAGGCTTTATTATCGGAGAGTCTGAAACTAGGCTAAGGTTGAAGAGTAGGAAACTATGCACTATATTGAAAAGTAGAAAACTACTCAATATTGAAAATAAATTAACAAGGCAGTTATGAAGAGTAGAAAATTAGGCTTATAGTATAAAGAGTAGAAACGGCTTATTATTGAAGTCGGAAATTAGCCAGTATCGAAGAGTATGAAACTCTTAATAGTATTGAAAAGTAGGGAACTAGACTTGTAATATTGAAGCCTAGGTAACTAGGCAGTATTAAAGATAATGTAACTGAATTGAAGAGCAAGAACCTTGGCTTACAAGGTTATGATGATAATGGGTAACTATGCTGGTGGAATCGAAGAGTTGGAAACTAGGCTAATAGTATTGTAGGAATCTAAACAGTATTTTTGTGTAGGAAACTAGCATTGTAGAGGAGTAAACTAGGTTCCTTCAGACTATATAATTTTAAGACTGGGGAAAAAATCGAGGCACTACTGAATTATAGAGAACTAGGCTGGTAGGAGTGAAGGTTATGAAACTAAGCTTATCGAAGTATAGGAAATGGGCCTGTTCGTGTTGGGAACTGAAGAGCAAGAAATCAGGTTTATAGTATGGAAGAGAAGGAAGCTAAGTTTATGGCTTCTTTCATGGGGCACTGTAGGCCGTACCATACCATGCTGATTTGCGTTTCCGCCACCAGTTTAAACACATAGAGTCACGCCCGAGATGGACGGTCTGAGGTTTGGCCAAAGTGAGCCTGACCCGCCCCCAAGTGGGCTGCACCCCAGGGTGCTGTTCGGAGCGAGAAACGGACTCTTAAATAGTAGGAATATAGACCTATTAAAAATACAATAAACGCATTCTTTCCTATAACTATATAAGCATAATTAAAGAGGGTAATGAAGGTTTAAGAGAAGCGTGCCCTGCTGATGTTAGTTTGACGATATTCTCTTGCAAAACAAAATGACTTGTTTAAATATGATGGATTTCTTTCAGATTAGTCTTGGCCTAAAGATATTAACAATATTTCACCCTATTTGATCGCTGGTATAGATGTGTAAACAGGACTTCTCTGCAGCTCTCGTTGAGCTATTGCGATCAGGGAGCAACAGAGGGGGAATATTGAACGTCAAACTGAATTTGCCATTCACATTCAGTCATCATGTGTGCCGCCGTCCGTCTGAAACAACGCAAATATATAAAACGGGCAACACGAGTGTGTTTGTTGTGGTGTCATCGATTCAAAACAGGCGCGTCATCAGCTAAAAACATACCTTCAAGCGGGAAGCCTTGTTGCAATGGAAATGCAAATCCTGACCACGCTTGGCTGCCGTACAGTCGAACCGTGTCTAGTTCAGTGGGAAAACGCCATTATAATATTGAAGAGTAGGAAACCCTGCTTTTAGTATTGAAGAGTAGGGAACTTGGCTGATATCATTGAAGATTAGGAAGCTAGGCTTAAGTATTGAAGAGTAGGAAACAATGTATGGCATTGAGCAGTCGTAAACTGATGGAATTATTGAATGCTATGGAACTGGCCTGATATTATTGAAGAGCAGGAAGCTAAGGTTATAGTATTGAAGGGTATACAACTAAGCATAAGTATTGAAGGGTTGGAAACTAAGCTAATGGTATTGAAGGATAGGAAACTAGGGTTATAGTATTGAAGGGTATACAACTAAGCATAAGTATTGAAGGGTTGGAAACTAAGGTTATAGTATTGAAGAGTAGGAAACTAAGCTAATGGTATTGAAGGATAGGAAACTAGGGTTATAGTATTGAAGAGTGGGAAACTAGGCTTATGGTATTGAAGGGTAGGAAACTAGGCTTATAGTATTGAATAGTGGGTAACTAGGCTTATAGTATTAAAGAGTGGGAAACTAGGCTTATGGTATTGAAGGATAGGAAACTAGGCTTATAGTATTGAAGAGTAGGAAACTAGGCTTATAGTATTAAAGAGTGGGATACTAAGCTTATGGTATTGAAGGGTAGGAAACTAGGGTTATAGTATTGAAGAGTAGGAAACTAGGCTTATAGTATTGAAAAGTGGCAAATAGGCTTATTGTATTAAAGAGTGGAAACTAGGCTTATAGTATTGAAGGGTAACCAAAAACTAAAATCACACCTCAGGGGAGCAACCTCTCTCCAGGTAGCAGTTGACCTACTGACCCTAACCTTAACCTGGTCCAATCAGGCAGTCCTGCATAACCAGTGTTTACCAGTGTTTTGGTGTCGTTCCCTGTGGTGGCCAACCCTTTTTTTATTTATTTCCTTTTTATTGGCGACACGGTGACCTTTGTGATCATGGAGCCGGTCGAGAGCAGAACTTTTGGAGACTGCTTTGTTTCCTGCTGACGTTGCCATCCGAGGAGGTTTTGCGTTTCAGTTGGCACAGTCGCGGTAACGCACACTGGGAGACGAACACGTTCCCACTAGTGACGGCAGATTCTTTTAACGGGGCTTGACATTTTAAAGATGTCATTGAGTAAAGGAATGTTTTTTTTTCCGCCCGAATCGGTTCGGTCCATGCCATGGGAAAGGGGCTCGGAGATTTACTTGTGAATCCAAATCCCATGCAGATCACATCTAGAGGCCTATTGAATTCAAGTGTGGTTTGATAGATTAGGCTCGGCGTATCAAATGGTGTATAATGTCAGTCACCGGAGAGATTGCTGTCCTGCCCACCACTTTCACAGTGAATAATCAGGAAATGACAGCTTGATACTCAAGCCACAACTGTGACTTTGTGGTCTGGGCAAGACTTTGAGACTGTACGCCCTAAAGAGAAACCGTCCTTCTGAAGAGTCCTTGCAGAGCAAAATAAGAGGGCCCACTTTCTCTATTTGGTGCGTTATGACTGACATACCCATCCAGTTGTACTTGCATTCTCCCAAATTGTGAGCCGTGTGTGTGTGAGGTACTTTAGGGGAAAAAGAACAGTCTTGCTTAGGAGAATATTTTGATTCTGAAGAGACTGGCAGGAACAAAGGCAAGGAATGGGATTTTTTTCTTCCTGCCTGTGTTATGCAACCACTTGATCTCTCTCTCTCTCTCTCTCTCTCTCTCTCTCTCTCTCTCTCTCTCTCTCTCTCTCTCTCTCTCTCTCTCTCTCTCTCTCTCTCTCTCTCTCTCTCTCTCTCTCTCTCTCTCTCTCTCTCTCTCTCTCTCTCTCTCTCTCTCTCTCTCTCTCTCTCTCTCTCAGAGAGAGCGCGCGCACTGTTCTAATAGGACTCTACCCCCAGCCCTTACTCGCGACAGCTAGCTCTTGAAGCAGTGTAATTTCCTGTAATGTACTCAATTTCAAAACCCAAAGTTAATCAGTGACAACTCTTCAAGCTGTTTGTTTTGTGTTTGTCTCTCTGATATTCATTCCATTAGGGTACTCCTTTGGTTCTGGGTTAGACTTGTTGTTGTTGTTTTCATTATAGGCTCAGCTACAGTTTCCCATCAATCTTTGTTTCATCAAAGTAAACGTACACATAGTAGCTGTTGGTGCAGCTTGTAAATGCTGCATGTGGGCAGTGCTTCTGCCTCCTTAATATTACTATTGATATTATCCTTCTATTCCAGATTCTGTACACACTGTAGCAGCAGAAACAAATCAATTTGTTTTGAGGGGAAGCGGATGGACTTGTTTTGCTGTTTTTCCAAAGATGTTCTCGTACAAGTGCACCGTTGGCTCAGTTAAAGGCTTTTCCTTGTTGTGTTGTCCAACTTGTTTCTGAGAAGAAAACCTCGGCCAATATATATACATCTAAATACATGAATAACATCCATGTACCCACTGTATATGATACACAGTTCATGACCTATAATGTGTATCTCTAGTGCCAACCATTTCTTCCCGAGTCACGCACTTACTTGGGTCAACAAAGGAGCTTATCTAGAGCCCTTTGCCCAAGATCTGGCGACCATCTCCCCTCTCTCATCCTTGTTCTTCCTGGCCGGCTGGCCCCCGTATTTGTGTTTGCACAACAGTAAGGCCTTGTATCAACGCAGAATCGGCTGCGAGTGTTAAGGAAATTTGAATGCTGGTCTTTCTTTGAGTTTGCATTCGGTTTCAGATCTGTTTTGCGTGTCATACTGACCAAGTGGGCCTGACTTGAGATCCAATAACAAACCCTGTTGTTCGCCTGTAGCTCCCAACTCAGATAGAAACTAGAAAGAGTCACACGTCTTCTTGAGGGGGCTGCTTTAGTTTCGGTTGCGTTTTTTTTGTTGTTTCTTTTCATTGACCCCTTTCTGCTTGACAAAGCACAAATATTTTTTTATAACTTTTTCCATCCTCCTGATGTTCGGTCGTTCTCCATACAGTCGCGGGCCACCCATCGCTGCGAGGCCCAGCCTTGCAGTTTTATCACTGGCCATGTTTATATTCACGTCTTGTGTGAGCATTAATGAGCTACTAATGCAGGCGCGCGTTCTCCCAGTATTTATACAGCGCTCCACCGATAACCTAATCACCGACAATGCTGTAAACGGCTTCCGCTTCCCCGTATCAATCACAAACGGTGCTATGACCATGAGGGGGGGGCGGGGGGGACAACACGCTCCAGCTGGATCTCTACTGGGTTGGGGGTGATGGTGGTGATAGTGGTGGTGGTGGTGGTGGATCTTCCCCTGTGGGGTTCAACTGGGATACTGTCAGCAGCGGTAGAATGGATGACCTTGTCCCGTGCCTGGCGGGGGGAACGGAGAAGCGCAGCGGCAGAGCACCTGCAGTTAGGTGGAGGTCAGAGACACAGGTTGGGGTTTTGTGTTTGGGGGGGGGGGGGGGGTGGGGGGATATGGGGTCGGTTCGAATCGTGCTCTAATGATGGGATTCCCCAGTGGGTTGGGGGTTTGGGGGGGGGGGGGGGGGGTCCCATAAACCCCCTGTCCAATTGATGAGGTCTGGGATGATGATGATGAGGGCCTTGTTTATGGCCCCAGCTCGAGAGTGTTTTTTTATGAACCTCTGCTGCCGGAGCAGGCAGCTGTGCGTGCTGTTCTGCTGTTCCTCCAGTAGGCCAGTGTTTGCAGTGCCGCTCTTCTTCAAGTGTTGTGTTGCAACACCGTGTGGCGGTGCAGAGCGCTTTGAATACGGCCTCGTAAAGATCTGTGTAATGGAGTG
>NC_082399.1:7387328-7485828 GCF_031168955.1 Gadus macrocephalus
CCCAACGCCCCGGCTGACAGGGTGTTGTGTGTGTCTGCCACGGGGACATCCCCATAACACACGCCTCCTTGCTCCCCTTACAGGATGAGATGCTGTTCTGCGATTCGTGTGATCGGGGCTTTCATATGGAATGCTGCAACCCGCCGCTTTCAACAATGCCAAAAGGTAAAGTGTTTGCACAGCCTGGTGCCTGGCGGTTTCCCCACCTCTCTGTCTGTCTCCGTCTCTCTCTCTCTCTCTCTTCTCTGTCTCCCTGTGTCTGTCTCTCTCTCTCTCTCTCTCTGTCTCTTGCTCTCTCTCACTCTCTCCTGTCAATTCAAAGCATCCCCTTCTTAATAGAAGTCCCCTTCTTGTCTGTCATATAGCACACAGCTAGGGAGCAGTGCCTTATTAGAAGCTTTGCATGCATATCAAATTATTCCTGCATCCCAGGGGATGTTGCTATCTCCGTATTACAGTGCAGGCCCTCCAGCTAGCCTTGTAATGATTGTGCACCTAGTAGGACATTTGGCAGGCGATTCGTACAATTCACATCGCTGCGCTGGAAACAAGCTGAGACAGTGTATCCGGGCGGACTATGAATCGACCCAGTGTTTTTCTTATGGGTTTTCCCCTTTGTGCTGAGTAATTGATTGTCCTGCTGGTGTTTGGGCTTTATTCCCGCCAACTGATGGTATAAAAGCAAGTGTTTCAGATGAATGTATGTCCTCTGAATTGATGAACCCCACCCTAAGAGATGCTCTCTCTCTTTCTCTCTCTCTCTCTCTCTCTCTCTCTGTCTCTCTCTGTCTGTGTTTGGATGCCCTCCAGGAACCTGGATCTGCCAACTCTGCCGGCCCAAGGAAAACGGGAAGCACTTGCTGCAGAGGAAAGCTGATGAAATCAAACGACGATATGCAAGGCCAATCGGAAGGCCTAGAACTAAGCTCAAACAGAGAATGTAAGCAGGAGCGCACTTGTGTTCTCGTCATTTCATTGCAAGATCCACGGCAGCATATTCAGCATATTTCCGTTGAATGACATATGTCACCCCGGTGAGTGATTGGTGTCTGTGCTCTGCCTCCTCTCCAGGTGTGTCCCCAGTGGCGACGGCTCCATGATAGCACTCGGAGGAAGGGGGACGCCTGGTAGGGGTCAAAAGATTAGCCTCTGTTCCACACCCTCATCTGGTCATGCTGCATCTGCCACGGACGGCAGAGGCACACTCGCCGTCGCAGATCCCCGTTGGGCGGGCGACGCCCCCCAATTCACCACCTCCACCCCCACCCCTCCTCCTCTCCCCACCACCACCACCACCACCACCACCCCCTCCTCTCCCCCCCTCACGCCCACCTCCACCAACCCGGCCGCGCTCGCCGTAAACAAGAAAACCAAAGGGCTCATCGACGGGCTGTCGAGATTCTTTACCCCCTCCCCCGTCGGCCGCCGGTCCCGCCCCCTGGCGACGGGCTCGCCCCCCCGGCCGCAGAGTCCCGAGGACGAGGGGCCGCCCAGCCCCCCGAGCCCCCCCGAACCGCAGCAGTCCATCGCCTTCGACGGCGACGCGGACGCCGCCGCCGCCGCCGCCGCCGGTCACACGCTCCCCCCGTCCCCCGGCGCCCTTTCTCCCCCGCCCCCGACCCTGCCCGGACTTAGCCCCCCCTCCCAGGTGTCCAGCAACTCCACCCTGGCCAGCTCCCCGCAGAGCTCGTCCAGCCAGTCTAGCGTCCCGTCCCTGAGCAGCCTCTGCCATAGCCACCAGCTTAAGGGACTCTTCGACGGACTCTCGCACATATTCACCACTCAGGGACAGTCGCGGAAAAAGGGACTGGCGTGCTACGCGCCGCCCAAACGCAATCACCGTAAGCCGGAGTTGTCCGCGCGCGGCCCCAAAACGTGTCCCCAGCGCCTGGGGATGAAGGAGTTTGGCAAGGGCAGACTACTGTCTCACTCCCCGTCCCCGGGGACCGGCCGGCCCCGGGGACGGCCCTTTAAGCTGGTCAGTCATTTCAAACGCAACCCCTTCCTTAAGAAGCACAGGACACTAGGCAGGCTGAGGTATAGGGTGAGTCCCCCGAAGGCAGCGCCCTCACCAGGGAAGGGAGACTTGACAGACGGAAGAGTTAAGCCAGAGCACGACCATGGTAAGCAAGGCTCCAGCCTCGGACCCAGCCCCCCCCTCCGCCTACACTATTGCAATATTTTGATCTGATTTATTTTCCATGTAATTTTTGTAGCCTCTTTTATTTTTTCTCTTCTTTTTTTTTTGTTGCTCAGACTTTCAGAGCTGTTCCTCCGCTTTTGGGAGCGACGCTCTATTTGGCAGTTCTTTATTTTTTACTAATCCTACGCCACCTACAACTGCTTCCACTTCTACCACTACTGCTGCTGCTACTGAACTCATTGAGGTCTTAACCCAGTCTGGTTGCGTTTGACTGGGCTGTGGCTGTGGGGAACCTATTTCTGTGACGCGGCTTCCATCTTCCTGGCCGTCGGCCTGCGTCATCGTGCATGGTCCACTAACTCTCCCTCATGCTGCTCCCTGCTCTGTCCTTGACCCCCCCCCCCCCCCCCCCCCCACACACACACACGCGCGCACACTCTACGCAGTAGCTCTGGCGCTGACCACTGCCTCGTGGTAGTAGTCACTGTGTAGCCGCAATCGCTTTGACTCCTCACCCTCCCCCCCCGCCATTCCATCCCTCACACATACTGTCTCCACCACCATCACCCCCACCACCGACACCACCACCACCACCACCATCAGTCCCCCCCCCCCCCCCCCTCCCAGGCAGTCATTAGAGGCTCACGATCCGGTGAGTCAACCACCCGGCCGGACTCGGCTGACATGATGATTACAGCCACAGAGCCAATGAACCTTTCACTGGACTTGTCTTCAGGGGTGGAGATTCACCCGCATACACAAACACACATGCACACACACAGACACACGTAGGCACGCACCAAACAAAGAAATAAAAGCGCTGGCGGTTTATTGGTCGGCCCGGCTATCTGAAACAATAAGGGCGCCCGAAGGACCTCTCGGCCGTGTAACCAAAGCAGGCACATTTCCATGAAACATTAACGACGCCATCTCTCCTCTTCCTCCTCCTCCTCCTCCTCCTCCCACCACTTCATAATAATGATTCTCTTTTTTGTGTTGCTTATTCCCTGCTGTTTGGTGCATTTCGTTAAAAAAAAAAATATCGCCACTTGCTTTGCTCTCGCCCCCCCCCCCCCCCCCCCCCCCCATCGCATCTGCTTCTTAATTCAGGGGAAACTGTCTTGGTGGATGACTAAGCACACGAAAAGCGGTTACGCAATTAAAGTGATTTAGTCTCACTTCATTACATTACGGATCTGCACATAAACATGTGAGGACGATACATTATCAAGGCTCCTCGGAGACAGGGCCCCTCCGCACTGGGGGCCCAGGTGATAAGACTCACAGCGTAAGCACATTAGCACAGAATGCATTTAACGCATTATTCAGCCGCGGCTACATCAAAGCAGTCGCGGCTGATGCGGTGTCTGAAGAGTGTGCGTGCGTGTGTCTGTGTGTGTCTGTCTGTCTGTGTGTGTGTGTGTGCTTAACGGGCCTTGCTGTCTCTCTGGGCAGGCTTCGAGGACCAGCGGGAGGTGAAGGCAGAGGCGCAGCCCAGCGTGGTGGCCATGTCGCGGGAGCACGTCACGGACGAAGACGTGGAGGTGTTCACGCGCGTGCTGGACCTGTCGACGCAGGTGAGCTGAACGTGGATGTTTTGAGGTCGCGACCCCGTTTGGGGTCGGCCGGTCGGATAATGGGGTTGTTGGAGATGCTGACTTATAAGCTACAGATGTTTAATTTGCCATGAGCCAACTTCTGTATGGCAGTGGTGCGATGTTCACTGGAACGTGAGTAACGTTCATGGGCTGATGATGCTTGGGTTAAACGATGGGGGTGGAAGAAAGGAAGGGGGAACGGATAGGGAAGATTTAGTTCAGACCTAAAATTTGGGGTTACAGGCCCAGAAATGATGGGAACCCCTAGACTCACATATTTGTGTATTTATTCTTCTCGTTCTCAGAGAACGGGGTCGATGGTGAGCTCCGACTTGCCGCGCTACCCTTCCGTCATCGAGTTCGGGAAGTACGAGATTCAAACCTGGTACTCCTCACCGTACCCTCCTGAGTATTCCAGGTATTCCTTGCTGCTCCTCAAACCACACCATCCGTTTATGATTCTTAATGTTGTGAAACGTTTCTGTTCTTCAGTGTTAATGAATAAAGTGGTTGGCCGCACAGTCATTCCCCTGATCACATAGCAGACCTGAGTGTTCTTTCTTGTTCCCTCCCTCCCCCTCCCACCACACAGACTGCAAAAGCTTTATCTGTGCGAGTTCTGTCTGAAGTACATGAGAAGCAAGAACATTCTCCTGAGACACGCGAAGAAGTGTGGCTGGTTCCACCCGCCAGCCAACGAGATCTACAGGAAAGATGACCTCTCTGTGTTTGAGGTCAGCCCCCCCCACCCGGGCACATCCCACCAACACCTTCCTGCCAGTGAACTGTATGCTATGTGCGAAGTCCCAACCAAGTGGATTCTGGGAGTGGGGCGGGAGGGGGCGGAGATACAACAGTTTGAACAATGTCGCCTCGCTTAGCCTTTCATCGCTGTCTGTCTGATCCCCTCATTCCGTTTAGGTGGATGGAAATGTCAGCAAACTCTTCTGCCAAAACCTCTGCCTGCTGGCCAAGCTTTTCCTGGACCACAAGACTCTGTACTATGATGTGGAGCCCTTCCTCTTCTACATCCTCACCCAGAACGACAACAAAGGCTGTCACCTGGTGGGCTACTTCTCCAAGGTAAGACCTTGTGGAATTGCGCGTGTATTGCGTGTGTATATCCATATATATATATGTGTGTGTGTGTGTGCGTGTGTGTGTGTGTGTGTGTATTTATTGATCACGAAACATATCGAGTATATACCCTGCCGAGCACGAAATCAATATCACAAACTCTGCAATGTTAATTTAAAGGTTTTCTCCCAGTTTGTTTTTTTTATACGAGAGCTTATCACTACGTGTGTGTGTGTCTACGTGTCGTTTTGTGTGTGTGTGTGTGTGTGTGTGTGTGTGAACGAGCGCGCGGCGTGCACGTGTCTCAGACAAGGACAATGGCAGGTGCAGTAAATTGCCAGCTTCAGCAGAGCTCTGACATACTTGATCTGCTTCCCCTTCCCTCAGGAAAAGCTTTGCCAGCAGAAGTACAACGTCTCCTGCATAATGATTATGCCTCAGTACCAAAGGCAAGGATTTGGACGGTTCCTTATCGATTTCAGTAAGTTCTTTAATGCATATAACACGGCGCACACACACCACCACACACAGCGCCTTTATCTCCCCACCCACACACACACACACCACACACCACCACCACACCCCCCACTTGATCTTTACCATGGAGATATTTCCTGGGGCAAGGTGCTTTTTATTTGGATTGGCCAATCAAGAGACTGCCTGTGTAGCACTTATGCATTCAGGTGTCACTAACAAGAACCTTTTAGTGTGTGTGTGTGTGTGTGTGTGTGTGTGTGTGTGTGTGTGTGTGTGTGTGTGTGTGTGTGTGTGTGTGTGTGTGTGTGTGTGTGTGTGTGTGTGTGTGTGTGTGTGTGTGTGTGTGAGAGTATGATGAGCATCAGCCATCTTAAGTATGGCCCTCAAGTCCCGGCTCACATTCCCCTGAATTCTGATGAGGCGTTGAGATGCTTCCGTCTTTCCCGCTAAATGTAATACAAGGAGCGTCAACATCATGATGACCTGCCGATGCAAAAACAAGTGTGCGTCTGCGTGTGGGTGTGTTTTGTGTGTGTGTGTGTGTGAGCGCGAACACGTTTTTTTCAGCCAGTGGATTTCACCAGTTTTGTCAACAGAGGACTTTTATTGGTTCAAGGGTTTTCCTCTTCGCCGAGTGTGTGTGTGTGATGAAGAGAGTGAAAAGTGGGCGAGAGCGAAGGGGCGGGCGAGTGGTAATGGAGCATTTGATTTCCTGTTCACTTTGTGGGAGAGAGAGAGCCAGAGAGAGACTGTGATATTGAGAGTGTGCTGATAACAAAGACAGGGATTAAGGGAGATTGAACACAGCTGAGTTTCTGAGCTCTTAGAGGGCTTTATTGGAAAATGTAACACCGGAGCTGGAAGTTGTTTAGATTAAGATTTGTCTGTTAGACTGGTTTTCTCAGGGAGACACACACACACGCACACACACGCTGCCTCAGGTAGCCCAGAGAGACGGCGAAGAGATATTGGTTACACACGCTGAAGAAAAAGGGTCTCTGCCTCTTTTTAATGCGTTAACTCCCAGGATTACCAGCAGCCCTTTTTGTTGTGTTTATTAATTGTAATTTATTCGTGAAACGACAAAAGGAGAATGCCTTTTTTTTGTTGCCATTGGTTCATTCGAGTTCCTTCATTCCTTTTTTATGCCTGTTATCGTTGGCTCCTTCCTCCTCCTCCTCCTCTGCCAGCCTAATGAATATTGTCACGATTACTGAAATATCATGTGTTCTGCGTCGGGTCACGTGCTTCCTGGTAGTGGGCGCACATTAAAACGCCTTAATTAATTTCCTGCTGCTAATAATGTATGACCCTTGACAGGACTGCTATAAAACTAATTACACACAATACCTTGTAGTACTTTTCGCTCGCCCCTGTTCATTACGCCGCTTAAGTGCAGCCTCTTGTGCGCGTTGACATCCAGCTGCTTTTTCGCCCGTTTTTCCTCTCTTTATGTTCCCTCGTCTGCTTCTCCTTATTGCCTCCCTCCCCTCTCTCCCTTCGCCGTCTTTTAATCGCCTTTCGTCTTCCTTGCCAATGATGAGCGTACCCACGCGATAAAGGGGTGGAAGGAGCTCGAAATGCGTTCCCTTAGCTTCGGTTTCAACCCGAAGCTGTCCCGCCTACCTTGGCGGCAGTAGCTCAGGAGGTAGAGTGGGTTGGCTGGTAACCGCAAGGTTGCTAGTTCGATCCCTGGGTGTCGAGGTGTCCCTGAGCAAGACGCCTAACCCTAACTGCTCCAGACGAGCTGGCTGTCGCCTTGCATGGTTGACTCCGCCGTCGGTGTGTGAATGTGTGCATGAACGGGTGAATGTCAGACAATATTGTAAAGCGCCTCGGATAAAAAGTGCTATATAAATATCTATTTACCATTACCCTCAAAACTGCAATCCTAGCCCCCATTTCACGTCACTCAACGTGGCCCCAATATGGACATCATGCGAGGGGAGCTTCATCTGAACCCGGGGCCGTGCCTCCAAGCCATCGACTCAAAGCCCTCTCCCCCCCCCCCCCCCCCCCCCCTGATTCCAGGTTACCTCCTCACCCGGCAGGAGGGGCAGGCGGGCTCCCCGGAGAAGCCGCTGTCCGATCTGGGTCGGCTGTCCTACCTGGCGTACTGGAGGAGCGCGGTGCTGGAGTACCTCCACGCGCAGCCCTGCCGCCGTGTGAGCGTGCGGGCCATGAGCCGCGCCACGGGGATGTGTCCGCACGACGTCGCCGCCACCCTCCAGCAGCTCCGCATGGTCGACCGGCAGGACGGCAGGTCAGTGTCCGCCCCCCCCCCCACCCCCGCGTCCTCTCCTCACCCTCCTCCTCCTCCTCCTCCTCTTCCTCGTCCCTTCTGGGCCGCGGCCGCGCTGCCATTTCCCAGCTCCGTGTGACTTATCCAGGCCAGTGGGTATTTTTACCCGGCACATCCATTAATTGCGCCGAATATTGACAGAAGTAAGTCAAGCTGTGCAACCCCCAACCCCCCAGTGAGGGCAAGGCACACCTTCTGTCCCCGGGAAGCGTGTGTAAAAAAATTATAATTAATCGTTGGTTAAAAACCAAACGATGTGTGAATATGAGGATGTAGTCGGGCGAAGAGACGTTGGCTGGAATGGTTCAGATCCACTATGCACGGCGTATCTGTGGGGATTGAGCCAGCTCGAACAGGACGCCCTGACCCCACTACCTTCTCTTTCATTGGACTAGTTCACCCAGCGGCCATCTTGGTGCCATCCCGGCGCTTAAAGGTGACATATTATACCACCAGGTGTGAGTGGGATTAGCCATTACAAGCAGTTTTGAAAATCTGCTTCTTCTGACATCACAAGTCCACCTAGATGTATGACGGATAGATGAGCAACGTTTGCTACGGTCCACTGGGTAGGCTGGTAGACTGATCTATCCAGCACACATCTTGGTGGACACGGCAACTTGCAGATTTTCCAAACGGCTTGTAATGGCTAATCACACTCACACGGTGGTATAATATTTCATCTTTAACGTCCCAGCTAGCGTTTAGGACCAAAATGGCCGCTGGGTGACTAAGGCCCATGACTTGGATCTGAGGAGGATCACTTTGGATGACAGCGTCTCCGGGGTGACTGAATAGCATCGTGAACGGTCGTGCGGCTCGTGTATGTCATAATCATGTCGACTGTTGCCAACCCCCCCCCCACGCCCCAACAGGATCGTGCTGGTCAGGAGGGAGCGTCTGATCCAGAGGCACGTGGACAGGATGAGGTCCCACCCCCGGCTCAACCAGGTGGACCCCGAGGCCCTGCGGTGGACGCCGGTCTCCGCCCACAACGCCGCGCTGTCGGAGGAGGAGAGGGAAGCCGAGATGGATGTGAGTCGCGCGGCGAAACCTACGGCAAATCCACCCCCCCCCGCCCCCTGTGTGTGTGTGTGTGGTGCCGGGGCCACGGGTCCCTTTTGATTAGCATGTGGGGGGTGGGTTCAAGGAGCAGGGCGATTAATGGGCAGCGCCTGCTATCCGTCAGCTGGTATTTAATGTTGTGTAAAATTGGCCTAAATCAGTTCACTGCATAATTGATGGCACTAAATATTCCATGAAATGCGATCCTACCGCGGTCGCTTAACAGGGGTTGGAAAATAACACGATGTTGGCTCTCCCTCGTGCAAGCATCCAATCGGGAAGCCTCGTCTTATTAGCAGGAGGGCAACCTGTGACGATCCGTTTTTTTCGGGACGTCAATGCCAACCTCGACCTCCCGTTAGCCCACACCTGCTCCGACACTGTAGCAGCTTGTATGCGAGTAGGCGTGTGTGTGTGCGCGCGCGTGTGTGTGTGTGTGTGTGTGTGTGTGTGTTAGTCTCTCCCACCGACCCTCATGCCCCTTGCCCCCCCCCCCCCTCTTCCCAGGCGGAGCGACTCGGGGAGCAGTCCAGCTGCTGGGAGAAGGAGGAGCGGGAGAGCCGGGCACTGTCCCACGGCGCCCGGCCGGCCCCGCCCACCAAGGTCCACTGCAAGGTGCCC
This sequence comes from Gadus macrocephalus, assembly GCF_031168955.1. Lineage (NCBI taxonomy): Eukaryota > Metazoa > Chordata > Actinopteri > Gadiformes > Gadidae > Gadus > Gadus macrocephalus. The sequence goes on from NC_082399.1 coordinate 7,396,612, forward strand.
GTCCGGACCTACGAGCGCCGGCCCCCCGCGCCCTGGAGCCGGCCCCGCCTCCGCCGCCACGGGCCCGAGTACGGCAGCGAGGACGAGGAGGAGGAGGACGACGACGACGAAGACGAGAACGATCGCGACGACGACGAGGACGAAGACGAGGACGATGAGTCCTCGGATGGCTCGCCGCCCGTCCTGACGAAGGCTCACGCCATGCTGGCGGCCAAGAGAAAGGTGACTTCATCTGTCTGTTCCTGTGATGCGTCACGCTGCCTGATGCGGCGCAGGCTGTGTTTACCCACCTTAGCGGGGGGGGGGGGGGGCAGGAGGAAGGATGAGTCAATGTGGTCTGTCAGCTGTCTCCGGTGCGGGGCTGTTGCCGTGGTTCTCCCAGAGGGATGGGGAGAGGCGCCACGTTGGCCTTCTATCATCACACATCCCCCCCCCCCCCCCATCACGAGTGAGCGTGCTGCGGCGACAGGTTCCGGGACGGAAGGCGCTGGATGAATATTCAGGGGGAAGGGTTGGTTACCCCACTCCCACCAGCTGTAATAGAGGGTGTTTTGGGCTGAACCGTCTTATAGCGTTGTCATTGGGCATGGTTTGGGCTACTGCCCTCTGCTGTGGCGCCGGTGACTGCAGCTCCCGTGCGTGTCTCCAGAACACTGCCCCCTGTTGCCGGAACGGCGTCAGCAATCGACCGCACGTCTTGGCCAATCAGAGGGTGGAGGTCACTGATGAATTGCACCAGCTGTTAAATAATGGATGTTAATGTAGTGCGTCCAGTGGTGCTTTTACAGGTTGACTTTGTGTTTGTGGTTCGTTCCTAGGGGAATAATGGTGGAGCATTCACGGCTGACTCACTGCCCCTAGGAAGCTCGGAGAATGGGAAGGGGGGGGGTATATTATGGCTTGTGGTTGTAGGTTATTTTGCCTTGTCTCATTTGTGGTTTTCCAGCCCAGCGGTCCACAATCTGTGGGAAAGCTGGAGAAACATCTAGCTTCAAAATCTTTTTGCACATTCAAGCCGTTGGATGTGCCTTCAATTAATGCTGTTGACTTGTTTCTCCCGTCGATCGTGCGATTAAAGCACAAGGGGTGATTCTGTTTCGTACCCCGCATCTCATCTCCTGGCTTGCTTTTGTGTGTTGTGCATTACAGAGGAGCATGGAGGTGAGGAAGAGGGGGCGGAAGAGGAGACGGATAAACAGCAGCGTCACCACGGAAACCATCTCGGAGACCACCGAGGTGCTGAAGGAGCCCTTCGACTACTCTGAGGACGAGCGGCCCATGCCCCTCCTGGAGCGCACGGGCAGGGGGGGCGAGGAGGAAGAGGAAGAGGAGGATGACGAAGAGGAGGAGGAGGAGGAGGAGGAGGAGGAACCAAGACCCGTAATGCCGGTGAAACGCCACAGAGGCCGGCCGAGACTTGAGAAAAATCTGCACAAAGAAAAGCGAGAGTGCTGGAATGAAGGTACTTTCATTGTGGCGACCGGCCCCATTTCTACCAGCCATGTTATTGTTTTGGCGCCCCCTATTTTGTGTGTGTGTGTGTGTGTGTGTGTGTGTGTGTGTGTGTGTGTGTGTGTGTGTGTGTGTGTGTGTGTGTGTGTGTGTGTGTGTGTGTGTGTGTGTGTGTGTGTGTGTGTGTGTGTGTGTGTGTGTGGCGTCTGGGTTAACGCGGCGTTGTTCTGTCTCCCGCCCGCTAGGCTCCGACTCGCTTTCGGCGCGCGCCAACCGGCTGCGACCGGTGAAGCGCAAGAAGGGCTGGCCCAAGGGCGTCAAGAGGGGACCCCCCAAGTGGCGGCTGAAGAACGAGCGCAAGATGGGCTTCAAGCTCAACCTCTACACCCCGCCCGAGACGCCGCTGGAGGGCGAGCCGCACCCCCCGCCGGCCGAGGAGCCCAAGGCGGAGCAGCACCACCTCCTGCTCCTCCCCTTCGCCGAGGAGCGCTGCAGGCCCAGCAGGAGCGCCGGCAGCCCCGGCCCGCCCCCCAGGAGCCGGAGGAGGCGGCGGCGGAGGAGGTTCTCGTCCGAGCCCCAGAGTCCGGCGGACAGCGTGGCGGACAGCGTGGCGGACAGCCTCCCGGGCAGTCCCGCCGCCGCCGACGTCGACGACGAGGAAGACGAAGACGACTGCGGCGCTTCGCACAGGACCCTCTCCTCGCGGGATGTGTCCCCCGTGGCCTCCCCCGCAACCTCCCCCACGCCCTCCCCAGCCTGCTCTCCCGCCCGGTCGCCGGAGGCCCTGTCTATGGGCACCGCCGCCACCCCCACACCCCCCCTCCCCGTGCCGGCTGAGGACCGCCTGCAGGACAGCGAGCGAGAGCCGGACTCCCCCGCCCCCAGAGACCTGGACCCCAGCTCCCCTGCGGAGCGGACCAGCCTCAGTAGACATGACGACCAGGAGGAGGAAGAGGAGGAGGAGGAGGAGGAAGAAGAAGAGGAGGAGGAGGAGGAGGAAGAGGAAGTGGAGGAGGAGCACAGGACACACGTCGAGGATGTGGACGCAGACGACGAGGACGACTGTCACATTTTGAGCTCGGAGATCGTGAAGGACAAGTCGGGGAGCCCCGAGCCGTTGGCACAGGAAGTACCCGACTGCACGCCGCTTTCCGTGTCTTCGGAACCGAAAGGGGACTCGGAGGAGACGGAGCCGGTCTCCCCGGCGCGGCACTGCGAAGAGCTGCCGCCCGTGGCCGCTGAGGAGAGCACGCAGGACGCAACGACGAGAGAGGCGCCCGTTTCATTAGAGGCCGACGCCGCAGAGTCCGCGGCCGCAGCGTCGCTCGCGGACGTGGCGGTGGCGTGCGCCGAAGCCACAGCGGCGGTGGAGTCGGACCACGGCGAGGAGTCAGAGTCCGAGGGCGAGAGCAGCCCCGGGCCCAGCCCGGCGTGTCCCGACCCCCTGCCCGTCCCTGCGCCGCCGGAGACTCCCCGGCCGGGACCGGACCCGCCCGCCTGCCCCGAGTTGGACTCTGAGACGGCGCAGGCGGTCCAGTCGCTGACCCGGGAGTCCGAGCGGGAGGGCGTGTTCCAGGACTGCGTCGAGACCCGGGAGGCGTGCCGCAGCATCCAGGCCTACGGCCGCGTGGCCCCCAGCCCCCAGCTGACGTCCCTGGACGAGTGCCCCCAGTCGGACCACAGCAGCCCCCGGTCCGCGGCGCCCTCGCACCCCAGCCAGTCGGTGCGCTCCGTCAGCAGCCCCGCCGTGTCCCTGCTGGAGAGCGGCTACACCCAGATCAGCCCCGACCACGGCGCCGTCTCGGTGCCCTCGCTGCACAACATGGAGACCAGCCCCATGATGGACGTGCCGTCGGTGTCGGACCACTCCCAGCAGGTGGTGGACAGCGGCTTCAGCGACCTGGGCAGCATCGAGAGCACCACGGAGAACTACGACAACCCCAGCAGCTACGACTCCGCCATGGGGGGCAGCATCTGCGGGGCGGGCCCCTCCCAGAACAGCTGCTCCTACGGGGGCATGCCGGCCAGCGGGCTGTCGCAGAGCAGCTGTGCCGTCAGCCAGCAAATGGCGGCGGCGGCGGCGGCGGCCGGCCAGATGATCCAGGCCAACGCCCTGAGCTCGCCGCAGCACTGCAACGTCAAGTCCCCGCAGGGCTGCGTGGTGGCGGTGGAGCGGCCGCCCAGCAACAGCCAGCACAGCCAGCGCGCCCAACAGCAGCAGCAGCAGCAGCAGCAGCACGCGCAGCTGGCCCAGCAGCTAGCGCAGCAGCACGCGCACGCCCGGCACGCCGCCGCCGCCGCCGCCGCCGCGCACAATCAGCTCAGCCAACACAATCAGCACGGCCCGCACAATCAGCTGGGCCAGCATCCGCAACACAATCCCCTGCACCACCAGCAGCAGCAGCAGCACGCGCTCCAACAACAACAACAACAACACCACCACCACCACCTCCACCAGCAGCAGCTCGCGCACCCCCACCACCACCACCACCACCACCACCACAACCACCCCCACCTGCAGCAGCACGGGGAGCACGCCCAGCACAATCAGCACGGCCTGCACGGGCAGCAGCCGCCGCCGCCGCAGCAGGGCGCGGCGCAGTGCGGCGGCGTGCCCGCCAACTTCGCCGCCCCCATGCAGCTGACGGACGTCCCCGAGTCGGGGGCGCCCAACCTGGCCCTCTACGAGCGCATGAACCAGCAGGGGGAGTACGCCGGCGGGCACTACGCCCAGCCGTCGGGCAACGCCAGCCTGGCGCGGCTGCAGCAGCTCACCAACACGCTGATGGAGCACCCGCTGCCCTTCGGCCACGCGCCCTCCCACGCCATCGGCTCCTACGGCAACGGCCCCTCGCTCGGCTCCCAGCACGCGGGCCTGGTGTCGCTGGCGCCGCCCTCGCAGCACCGCGTGCCCGGCAGCCCCCAGGTGCAGGCCACCATGACCCCGCCCCCCAGCCTGGGCTCACCGGCGTCGGCGTCGGCATCGGCCATGCTGCTGCAGCAGCAGCAACAGCAGCAGCAGCAGCAACAGCAGCAGCAGCAGCAGCAGCAGCAGCAGCAGCGCAGCATGGGCGGTGCCTCCTCCATCGCGCCCTCGCAGCGCATCCACACGCAGATGGCCTCCAAGGGCCACCTGGCCATGCGCGCCAAGTCGGCGCCGCTGTCCCACCCCCACCACCAGCTCCACCAACACCCCCACCACCCCCAGCAGCCGCAGCAGCAGCAGCAGCAGCAGCAGCAGCCGCAGACGCAGCAGATGTACGCGCGGACGCCGCAGTCGGTCACCATGCAGGCGCCGTCGCGGGCGCTGGGCTCCTTGCCGCGCGTCAACATGAGCGTCAACATCATGCCGGCGCCCGCCTACAACGTCAACGCCATCAACATGCCGTCGCTGAACGCCATGAACAGCTACGGCATCAGCCAGCCCATGATCAACGGCGGCTACCACGGCAACCACGCCTACATGAACCACCAGTCGTCCCAGTACTCCATGCAGATGGGCATGATGGGGACACAGACGTACCACGCGCAGCAGCCCATGCAGGCGCCACCGCACGGCAACATGGTGTTCACGCACGCCGGTCACCACGGCTACATGAACGCCGGCATGGCCAAGCAGACGCTCAAAGGGCCGTTCGGACGGCGGTAACACGCACTGACCCCCGGGGCGGGCGATGGCGTCGGGACGGCGGTTTGGGGACGTTCAGACACACAGACCGGGGCCTTTTTTTATTTTTAGTACTTTTCTGCGGGGTCGGGGGGAAGGGAAAGGGTTCGATGTCGTCGTCGTTTTAATTTTTCCAGTTATTTTCTTTGCTATCACTTAAAAACCAGCAGCACTTGGAAAGAATGCAAAAAGTCTCATCGAAGAGTAATCTCTTAGCGATACGTATACTTTTGTTTTTTCGTTTTGTTTCTTTTCTTTGTTCCTCCAGATGGGAAGCCTTACATTAAGATAAACATCTATTTAATTAGTGTCGGTGTCTCGGATGTCTCTCTAAGAGCAGGTTGGGTGGAGAGGCGGAGCTCCGTCTCCCAGGTGGTGTTTGCAGTTGTGTAGCAGCCTCCAGTGAAGCCATTTAATGTGCCTGCTACGAGTGGAGTCGGTGTGTCTGCCTGAACCTAGTCCGTGTACCTGTATAACAGTGCTGACAATTAGTTTGTACTATACTCATGCCTTTGTATATTTAAATTATTGTACTTATTTTGTAAAGTGACAGCTAGCATGCTTCGGTCTCTGTTAGTGACAGTGCATTGAGTAGTACTGTACAGTACAAGTGTTGTGCTAAATAGCAAACCATTTAAATATATCTGGCCTTTTATTAGGTCTCCCTTCGCGGGAGGGAGTGGGGGGGGGGGGGGGGGGCGGGAAGATGAAACTATATTTTGTTAATGCTAACGTAAAAAAAATCAAAACAAAAAAACGATGTAAACTTAGTCCTGTTTTCCGTTTGGTTTGAGAGGTTTTATTGCTATGTATGTATAATTCTGAAGTCTTTTTGTAACAGATCTCCTTAAGGCAGCTTTCTGTTTTCTAAAGCAGACGGATTTCTGTCGAAATAACAAAGCATATCTCAGTGTTTGTACCCTGATGATTCTAAAACATTTCAACTTGTCAAGGGAAGTGTGGCGGGATTAAACAAAAAAACATCTAAATGATTATACCGATGAATAACAATAAAGAAGAATATAAATTTAGTCCAAATATTTTACATAATGCCTTTAAAGTTACATTTTCATTCCATCTGTAGATTTGTTTTCTATCTTTATAAAATGTTGGATTTATATTTTACCGAAGTCTAGAAGATTAGAGCTTGTGAATAGAGCAAACTAAGCTAACAGATTGCATGTAAAACGCAACTTGTACTTGTGTTTTTGTTTCTATTGCTCTTTTGTAGCCTTTGTACCTGTACAGAGTTGCTGGTTGGTTAACAGGGAAATACCTGGCTATGTGCACAGTAAATGGACAGAATGACATTCTTGTATTTATGACTTTTTCTCCTTTGTCAGTCACTCAAATGCTGTACATTTTAGCATAAGAATAAATTATAATTGACCATGAATATGATGCCACTGCAGTTGATTGAACACCCCAAAGTGGTTAAAGGAATGTTGAGTTCTGTACTTGGGCAAGGCATTTTGAATTTTTTTTTTTTTTCATTTCCTTTTTGGCAATAGATAAAATATTTTGGAGTAATAAAGGCAAGCTTCATGTCAATGGCTAATCTACACTGTGATCTTCTACTTGTGATGTGCGTGCGTGTGTGTATGTGTGTGTGCACTCATGCTAAATGAAAACACTTCTCATCAATCATGTGTTGCACTAGACCTAACTATAGTCATTTCCCTCTCTGTCTGAAGAGCCTTTCCGCTTCTCCTGGAGACTTTCGTCCAGTTGTCTTAGCTGCTTCAGAAAGCCCCGGTTAGGGATGATGCGTCGGCGCTGCTTCACATGGTCGACGGCGTCCACCACGGTCATGTTGTGGTAGAGCATGAGGTAGGCCAGGAAGAGCGTGGCCGAGCGGCTCCGACCCATCACACAGTGAACCAGCAGCGTGTCTGTGGGGTAGAACATCATCTGACTCATTCTCTTGCGTCGTGGAAGAATAAACTCTGTGCACTCACACTAGGTCATCTGGCCGTGGCCGTTGGCCGTTTTCACACCTAACCGTGCTCAAATGGCCCCATTGTTCTCTGGCCTGCACTCACACTAGGCCATCTGGCCGTGGCCGTTGGCCGTCGCAACTGTGGCCTGGCCACGGTAGGCTCTTGTAAATACGTCATCACGTCGTAAGTAACACGTCATCATCAAGCGTCCGCTGCATGGACCATAATAAAGTCTGACGTCAGTCAGAGTTCTAACAACAATGGACAAGAACACAGTTCGCACTTTGCTGAGTCTGTTGCTTATTTGGATATATGTTTACCGTTTAATGGGAAAGAAGGCTCGTCGCCTTTATTATGTCCGTGGTCGTCGCATGGACTATACGTCATCCAGCTCAGGTTGCGTAGCCGTGCGTGCCGTGTGCGCGTGTCGGCTCATTAGCATCTGTACCGTAGCGGCCCGTACCGTAGCAGCACACCTCTCCCAAGTGGCCAAATTGGCCTGGCCTGGCCAGACTGGCCACACTCACACTGGCAGATTTGAGCACGGTTAGGTGTGAAAACGGCCACGGCCACGGCCAGATGTGTGTGAGTGCACCCTAAGGCCCCGATCACACAAAGGGAAAACGCAGATATTTCCACGCGGTTTGGCCTCTCATTTACACGAAAACGCTGTTTTTATCACAGAAAACGATCATCTCTAAAAACTCCGGCCAAAGTGGAGATTTCTGAAAACGCCGGTTATGCATTGTCGTGTCAACGGGTAGAAACGGGGTTTTAGGTTCTGAAGCGTCACATTATGCGCAAGGAAATGCCTAACGTCATATGAGCGCCCTATGTTTACAGTTTGTTACAGGAAGACGCTCGTGTTATTCGTTGTTGTTGATTCGGAGGATTCTGATTGGCTTGCATGGCTTTATCCTTCTCCCTACACTGCCGCCCATAGGTTTGACATAGTTATAATGGCGCTCTACGGCGTATTTATGCGTTTTGATGTAAACGACAACTTTTTCGAAAACGATGTTGTGTGCACAATGTTATTTTTGAAAACGGAGGGGGGGGGGGGATATTCGTTTCTATAAACCCTGCTACGTATAAACGTGGCCTAACAATAGTAGCACATACTCTGTCGCCGAGACGTCTTGTAGGCGTCCGGTTCCGGTTCACACCATGAGAAGCCCTTTTGGTTTTACATTTGGTTGCGTATATGAAACCTAAATAGTTAACACCGTGAAAACCACCTAAGGTACGTGCTTATTTGCATCCTTTGACGAACATGCCTATAACGTGACTATTAAATGCCTGAACATTGCCTTTATTAAAGACGCTCAGTAGTCCTGCATGTTCGTCTTTCCGTGTCGATGCTACATTAATCAAAAACTTTCTTAACTCTGTTAAGAAATATATATATATATATATATATATATATATATATATATATATATATATATATATATATATATATATATATATATATATATATATTGGCAATATGCCGAAATTGGCAATATGCCGTCACATCACTGAGTGCCGTCACATTACAGCCTTTCGACGGTACTCTCTTACTCTGAGGATCACGCAGTGCTTCGTGGATGAACTTGGCGGCGGAGTAGAAATACTGGCTGAGGTCGAACCCCACCAAGTCCACCGCCACCAAGCCGAAGTACACCACGGCCATGTCGTCATAGTAGTCCGCCCCCGTGTTCACGCTGTTCCGCGTTCCCTCCGCCGCGTTCAGCACGTGAGTAACTCCCATTTTCCTCAGGTTGGCCTTGTTTTTCGCCGTCTGCCTGTGGAGGGAGGGGATTATTTACGAGAGCAATTAGGAGTGCTTTTCTTGTTTACCCGAAGCTAATGGTGCTTTATTTTTTTTCATTTATTATTGTCTTATTGCAGCAGTGGCTCACTCGTCTCCGATGTAGACGTTGGGCCAGACCTCATTGACACGAGTGTACACTGCACTCCCACGGTTGAGAATCTTCTCCAGTTCATAGCCCCCGGGTGTGAAATATTCCTCCTTCTGAGCAGATGCCTCCGCTCCCTGCCACGCTGTTGTGCTCCTGCCAGACTTTGACTTGTTAGAAGCCATTTCTCTCAGAATAGCCTTCTTTCACACTTGATGCATTACCTTTGGGAAGGGAAATAACAATTTGCCTTGACACAGCGCCCCGTTCGCTTCTCTTGATGGCAAACAATGTTTCTTCCTACATGCTTTCATTAAGTAGCCTATAAATAAATATATGACTTTCCCCTCCCCTGTCACTAATGTTACGACCCAGACGGTACCGCTCGACCGGAGATCCGACGTCCCGCGCAGGAAGAGCGTTTAGTTCACTGGTTCTGACAACATGTCTGGCTGTGCCGTTGCTAGCCAAAGTGAAAGCAGGTTGGGTTAGGGTGGCTGAGTTCTGGCGGCGTTTGTGTAGCTGATGGGTGACAGGCATCGAATGGACGGGATATTTTTAGGGGCTTTAAAGTGTGTGTGCGTGTGTGTGGGGGGGGGGTTACACCCCATGACCCGTACCCAACGAGGCTTCATGCTTGTGGGGGGGGGGGGGGGGGGGGAGGGAGTCCACCCTGTCCACCCTGTCCCCACACCATTCCCACTTCTACACACACACACACACACACACACACACACACACACACACACACACACACACACACACACACACACAATACACACTTCTAATCTCCCCGGCTGGCTTGGAGCCTTGCTTATCCAAACTTCCCAGTTTGCCAAAGGACGTACGCATATCCACTGGAGTGAACAGGGCAACCGGAGCGTCTGTTCATCCATATGAGCCGCCCCTTCAAATCAAATTATTTCGTCCCCTCTCTCTCCCTCTATCCGCGTGTCTCTCGCCCTCTCTCAGCCGCTATTACTAAATCTCTGATACGTCGCTGTTGCAGTCATCAAAGTCCCCCCCCCCCCTCACCCTGGATCCCATGGGGGCCCCCTTCTTCTTGCGGGTAACACTATTAAAAAATAAAATAAAGATGAAGCGAAGCGAGGAGTCTAAATGTGTCAGACTGTTACAGATGAGCTTCTCACCGCGCGATGACACACGTCTGTGATTCTCTGTTATGTGATCTGTGCACTCCACGGTGCACGGATCCATTCACTGATCTAAATTAAAGGCCGTCCCCACCAAAGAGAGGGTAGTGTATGATGAGCACACTGCGATGGCCGTGTTAGTAGCAGGAAGCTGCGGATAACTGCTAACATGTCATGCCCGGTTTTCACACCGTCAACCTCCTTTATTTCCCGCCCTCTCATATCTTCATACTCTGCAATCATTCATTCTGACAGTGAAATCATTAGACCTGTGATATCCAATTCCTTTTATTTTGACAGCATCTCTCTCTATCTCCCTCTCTCAGCCCTGGCTCTGTCTGTGTGTGTGTGTGTGTGTGTGTGTGTGTGTGTGTGTGTGTGTGTGTGTGTGTGTGTGTGTGTGTGTGTGTGTGTGTGTGTGTGTGTGTGTGTTTGCGTGCGCGCGCGCTGTGGAGCATTTCTTATTAAGATGGCTCTGCTGTTTCATCTCTGTTCAAAGTCTGACCTGAATCTGTATACACGCTCTGAACGATGCTGGCATATTTCTGTCAGCTCCTATCAAACCTCTTAAGGCAGCGCGGTCTTAGCGGTTGGAGTGCAAGATTTCAGCAGTTTAGACACTGTGTTTTTGAGCCGAGTGAATAAATAAATGGGGCATTGTTTATTTATAGGTGTCTAGATAGACGCCACGCAGCAGAACACGTGCAGTCTATCGCTCTCTCTCTCTCGCTCCGCGCGGTCTATCTCTCTGACAAACCCTGCAGAACTCTTCAACATGTGATCCCTGCGATTGTACACACTCTGGCTACAGACTGTGGATCCATGTTTCTTGGAATGGTGCCATTGAAATGTGCATCTAGTGCTCGGTGAATACGTGACTCTCTGGCTCTGCGTTTTGATCTCCTCCTCCTGCTCCTCTTCCCCCTCCACCCCCCACCCCCCCCCCCCCGTCTACGTCCTGCTTCTCTCGGCAGCCAGGGAAGTGTCCAGGTGATGGAGCTGCCGCAGGAAGCCGGCGTTGGGCAGGATGTTCCTGTGGCTGCACACGGCCTTGATGGCGTCGACCAGGGACAGGCGCTCTCGGATCATGAGGAAGGCGAGGACCAGGGCGGCGGAGCGGCTGACGCCCCGGGCGCAGTGCACCAGCACCGTACCTGAGGGGGGGGAACGCACAGGTCGAGGTCAGGGTCCACATGTGTATGACCCTGAATTATGTGTTAGGGGGAAACGCACAGGTCCGGGTCAACGTGTGACCCTGACCTCTGTTTCCCCTTACCTGAGGGAGGGAATACAAAGGTCAGGGTTGTCTTATTTAGACTTGGGTGTCACGCCTGTTCTCATTGGCTGTTTAGTGTCACTCATCATAACGAGCAGCGTGTTATTTAATCACGTCAACATGTCAAGCCGTTGAAAGAGCTCTCTAAAACAAAGACATAAAACAACTACAGATCTGCGACATATCTAAGGCATGAAAGCGCCTTGGAACTGTGGACCTTCACAAGACTTTCTACCGTTTTTTCCCAGCGTCTGTGCTTCACTACGTTTGCGTTATAAATATGGCTGCCTCGTGCCCACGGGCTTACCTTTTTGGGCCAGGGCGTCCTGGATGAATTCAGCGGCGGGGTGGAAGAAGGGGCTGAGGTCAAAGGTTTTGTGGTCCGCCGCTTCCACCCCATAATAGACGATGTCGGTGTCGTCGTAATAAACCGCCCCGGTGTCAATGTGCTGGGGCCCGTCTGCGGCGTTCAGCACATGTGTCACCCCCAGGGTCCCCAAGAGCCCCTTATCCTTGGCGGTAGCGCTGAAAACAGCCAACACCACAAAATGAGAGGTTTAAAATAACAAAATATCAGTTGCGTAATGTGACTGAGTTGTATTTATTTGCTGAGGGTTTATTCATCGGGTTGGGTTCAACAACACAGGGTCGCTTTAGTTAATCGCCATATTGCCGCTGACATGGATATGTCCGATCAGATGTCCCACTCACACATCTCCGATGTAGAGGCCGGGCCAGACCTGGTTGGCGGGGCTGGGGGGGCGTCTGTTCTTCAGCAGAAGGCCCAGCAGATCGTGGGTTTGAGGTGTCTCGTGTCCTGGCTCCTCCTCTTGGCTCATGACAGGCTCCCTTCAAAATGAATGGATATGGAGACTGTTCTGGACCTGGAGTCGTGTTGTATTTCAACGATTGGAAAAGATACCCAACCATTGGATAACTCACCTGAAGAAAAGTACTTTATTTTTTCCAAGCAAATGAGTTTCCACAGTTGAGAGAAAAATTGAAAAAAATAGTTTCCTGTAAATTGGTATCCTTCCGTGAAAATCAAAAAACACTTCAGTGTTCGCTGTGTTTTGATCAATTCCTCCTACAAAAAAAAACCCTTCTTTAAGTTTAACAATGAAACTTAGTTCCACTTGGCGATTTGTTTTTACAAGGGAGCGAGCAGATATGAAGGTTGCTCAAAGGCAGAGCGCTGGCCTGTCTGAAGGGGACAGCTGCACCTCCATATGCAGGGGTGAGCGGGGCTGGGGGGGGGGGGGGGGGGGGGGGTGGCTGGGGGGGAGCAAGCTATTTTTTCCACACTTGACTCTGACACAAGCCAGAGTGCATGTGTTGTGACAACTCACGACTCGGTACCGGTGTTTCCAGATGTCTGACTATATATAGTCACGCGCTTTCACTGTCCAGTATCAAGCACTTTAATTACCCGGCACATTGTGCTTGGATATAAAAGCACGTAAACGTTCGTCATTCGCCGACAGAGTTCAAATGCATATTTTTTAATTGCATCACATTCAAACTGGCCTTTGAGACACTGCCTTTAATCATTTATTAATTTATGATAATATTGTTTCAACAAGCGTTTTTCATCATGAGCATTAACATTTATGTCCACATCGCAGGTATTAAACTATCAAATACATTTATAGACAATTATTCTGAATAACAAACTGTACATCATACTTTCAATTTTATGCATATACTTATTTATATTCATATATTCATATCATAATCATACTTTTATATAATACTATCATACTATAATCATGATGGGGAGGCATAAAATGCCTACTGTAGATCCTGAGCATGAATATAATATGAATATATGTATATATATATAGTATGTTTATGTGTATATATATATATATATATACACACACATATATGTATTCATATTATACTCGTACTCTATCAGTACTCTAGTTCTTGAGAATTTAAATAATATGAAAATATATATATATATGTATTCATGTTATATTTGTACTCTAGATCTTGAGTGCGAATATAACATGAGTGTTCCTCAGCTCCGAGCTCTGCGGGCGTGGAGCTCTCGGTCCAGCGCTCGGAGCTGCTCCAGGAAGCCGGCGTTGGGGCTGATGTTGCGGCCGGCACTGACGGCTCTGATGGCGTCGGCCAGCGTCCGGTTCTCGTGGATCATCAGGTAGGCCAGCACCAGGGTGGAGGAGCGGCTCTGGCCCATCACGCAGTGCACCAGCACCTTAGCTGACGGCCAATCAAAACACACATGGTGTTTACTTTCACTTTCACTATGGTTGTTGTTTATTAATTAAAACTTTTTAATGAAATGCAGAGTTGATTCCCATAACATTGTTCATCTACAGGATCCATCCAGTTTGTATCCAGTTTATATAGAAAATCATGTTTTTATAGAAAATGGGGCCCCTGAGAAAATCGCAACCTTGAGAATATCCCCATATGCATATGGTCGGTGAAACTAAAAACAGCATGCTTTGTTGTTTTCATCTGTTTTTCCTTTCAAAACCTAAACTCCAGACCAATATTGCTTCCACCCCTCGATTCTTCCCAGTAGGTTACACAAACAACCCACATGTCTCTTGTATAACATCGCTGTTTTTATCCTTCTATTCCAACATCTCTTCACTCCTATTTGCAGAGCCCTGAAAGAAACTCCACATCGCAGACGAGCGACCGCTTCAAACCGCTCAAAGTCAAAGTTTTCACCGGCGTCCCTGCAAATGTTTCTACACATGCTAATCCTCAATTCCTTTATCACGCCCCGAGGATTACAGCCCAGAGGACCGCGTAATTGAACTGTCTTGGTGGTTGTGTATTTCCGCCAGGGGATTACAGTACAGGCCACCACACACCGCGGCGCCCGGCCAGCCGGCATGGGGGGGGGGGGGGGGCAGTGTGGGTGTGTGTGGGGCGGGCGGGCTGGATGTGTGGGAGTGGGGGATGTAGCTCACTTTATTACCCCCATGTCAGATACTGCCTTCGCTTTGCATAACGGGAGCAGCAGAAGGCCACAATCGTAATTGTGTAATTTCCATGTCCAATGGAAGTGTTGCTTACAAATTACCAGGGCAATCCATTTAAAACCAATTTCTCTGTCCCACGGTCTTAGCTTATGAGGAGATTACCCTGGGAGGGTTGGCAGGGCGGGCAGGCAGATATTAGCTTGATACATTGTTCCCTGTGCTGGATTTGCATTTTAATGACTAATAACAACACAGGGCTGGAGTAATGGGAGCTGACTGACACGTGTTTCACCGGATCTCCTAACAGGCAGATTTGTCTTTGCTGCATTAATGTTTCCGACAAGCGGAGGCATGGGGGACTGCTGAGGGCACAACGACGATGACCAGGGGGAGTTCCCTTACCTGTGGGCGTGCTCAGGGCGTTTCTGATGAAGTTGGCCGCCGGGGCGAAGAAGGGGCTCATGTCGAAGGTCGGCATGTCGAACGCCACCACCCCGTGGTAAGTGATCTTGGTGTCCCGGTAGAACCTGGCCCCCGTGTTCACGTTGAACTTCCCGTCGGCGGCATTGAGCACGTGGGTGATGCGGTGGGCGAGGAGGGATCTCTTGTCCTTCGCTGCGTACCTAGCAGGAAAGGAGATCCGGGTCAGCTGCTGATTTCTGAGGGACACTCCTAGCTGAAAAGGTCCAGGGTTTTTGATTTCCCAATGGCTGCCGGAGGCTACTTGTAGGCACACTTGAGCGAGATGGCCTAGCCTCTACCTGCTCATTCATTGAATATATATTCACTGTAAGTGGCTTGGGGTAAAAGAGACTTAAGTGTGTGTTGTGAGGCACGTGATCCCTCATCTCCTCGTTGAGATATAAAAGGAATTCTCATGTTGGGAATACCTAACGTTTAGCAATACAGCTCCACAGAAAACGATGCCATTTTCCACAGCCGCGCCTCAAGACGGCAAACACTCAAAGAGTCGACTGCCGCAGTGCACGGGACTCACATGTCTCCCACGTAGATCCTGGGTTGGACTTGGTCCAGGTGGCCACTGGCCCCGTTCTTGGTCCACATCAGCCTCTGCAGCTCAGAAGCCTGGGGGGTCTCGTACCTCCCGTTGGTCCCCAAGCCCCCGGGGCCGGCCCCACCAGCGCTGAGGCCCCTGGGCATCTCTGTGGTCGCTCACCGCCGTCCCTGGTTCCACGGCACGCCGAACCCAAAGCGCCGCATGTGGAGACTGACCGGTGGGTGTTCCAGTTCAGATCCCTAGGAGCTAGTGACAGCACGGTGCTTTAAAAAGCAACAACACCCGGCGCATCTCCAGGGGTAAGTCGCCATCGTCGGAGGGGCCGGGAATGTGCCCCCCACATACCTGACACATCTCGACCCACGTGCATGAGATCGCACATTGGGTTACACTCAGCATGAGGTGATTGGATATTGTTGAAGATGACCTCATCTGACTGTATTAGTGTTTAGTGCTTTAGTGTCTGACTAGTTAGTGGTTAGAAGGACTGTGTGGTAAGGTCTTTAAACAGTGTTTTTTTTATTTGATTTGTCTTTTGACAATGCACTGACATGTTTCCATAGTGATTCACGGAAATGAACCAATGGTGCTTGTTTCAAAACGAAATATCGAGATGCATCCCGTTTGCTGTTTATAATATTATATAATATATATAATATTTTGACCACATACATACACAGGCACTAACTCTCACACACACACACACACACACACACACACACACACACACTATAATGTATATGTATACAGTTACAGCATGGGCCCTATATGCGGTATATCTTGCTAAGTGCATCTCTTTCGAGGGAATAGGAAGCGGAAGATCATTTTTTTTATCGTCGCATAAAGCTCCATTCTTTATTTCCTGCCGGCAAGACCAACCTGAGCATCTCCGCTATACACGGAGTGTTGAAGGCTTCCATTATGCATACTGTATACATTTGCATTCGCTCAAGGAAGTGGAGTTATCCTGAGGCCGGGAGCGTTTACATCGCCGGTGTATGCATTGCATTGTCACTGTAAAGAAAGCGTTGGCAGCTCCCCCCCCCCCCCCTCTCTCTCTCTCTCTTGGTCCATGCGGCTCGCCAGTGTAGAAAGACACAAGGTGGTGTACAGGAGCAAGGGGGTTTCAGAGACTTATTGTCACATCCTCCATAGGGATGAATCACTGAGACCGAATCCGTTTCACTGACCTTTGGTAAAGCCGTCTTGGCATATGGAGCTACACTCGCACCATCCCGATGGCTTCCAGGCTGTTCCGGAAAGCCTTTTGAACACAAAGACTTGTGTATGTGTGCACGTATGTGTGTGTGCGCGCGTGTGTGTACCCTCCTTTGCTTCCCCCGCGTACACAAGAGAGAGAGAAAAACCTATACATCTTCACACACTTCCCCAAGTTTTGCTTGCAAGTTGTGTAGCCGCTTTGATGAGTTGAAGAGGCTAGGTGGAGCGCATGGGGGCCGCAGCGGAGGAGCAACGCGTGGAGCGGCGTGGTGCACCGCGGGCTGCTCTCCTCGCTCCTCATTGATCAATAAGCGCCCGCCTTCCCCCTTCCCGGCCCCAGTTAGGAGGCCGGAGAACTGATTTCCCTGGGTGCACATGTTGCTCTGCAGCTTTCATAGCCTCCTGGTAGCCCGAGGCTAGCCTGTCCTCTCTGCTCCACTTCTGTGTAATTAAAGATGCTTCGTATCGGGAAGGTGCCCACGGTTACCACAGAAAGGCTAAACAGAAAAAATGCTTCTTCTTTTTTTCTTGCTCCACCACTAGTAGGCTTTATCAACTGCTCTGATGCTGATGATATTATGCCACCATGGCGTGGGTGTGTTAAGCCATTACAAGCCATTTGAAAATTGCCTTTTCCTGTGTTATAGTGACAATCTCACGTGCGAGTGTCCACTGGGTAGGCTGGTAGACTGATCTACCAGTCTAATGGCTAATCACATTCACGCCTGGTGGCATAAGACCAGCCCTTTAATGGCACTAAAAAGTATCTCTGGGTATTCCACACTGCATTCATAAAAAAGGGAATCCTCTGCAAAGAACTGTCTTTGTGGACATGTTTGCCTTTGCAAGGACCAAAACATGTTGTGTATGTGTTTTGGGCGAGTGTAAATGGAAATCAATACACTATGAATATAAATACTGTGCATCATACATTGCACATCAACATAAATACACATAATGAATAAATAGCACACATGTAAGATTGTAATCACATATGTATGACAGAGTGTATCATGGTTCAGACGTCTGCCTTCTCCCAGTCTCTCTACATTCACTTTATTTTTCTTCTTTTTAGGTTAACATCTTAAACTCGTCTCAAAGTGATTCCGTCTTCACCGTCTGTTTCCCTGAAAGATTAACCAAGAGCGGGACACTTGCACACAAATGAAGAATAATAAAGTTAATTGAATTGTGTGAATGACTACATAGTGTGGCAAAGGCAGATGTTCGCCATGCTTCCAATACCATAAATGATCCCAGTAAAAAGTTTGAACAGTTAACTTGAATAATAAAAGAGGTATTTTTTGAGTTAGGTCTAAAAAGGAAGCAGTCTTTTCTCTTCTGAGCTGCATCGATTTTATGATTTATCAAAAACATCTGAGCACAGCGAACATTAAATACCAACAACAAGTGAATAGTCAAGTGTCCTGTTAATAGTTTTGGTCCATTTTGTTAACACTGATCAACGCTAGATCATTGTACAAAATGAAAAACGGCAGTCCATGGCCCCAATATTCCCCCCAAAGTGTTGCCTCATGCGTTCTTATCATCCGCTGCTGTTGCTCTGTGTACTCACAGCAGATAACATAGTACCCAGTGGTGCTCAGACTCCTGGTTACTAAGAGAGAGGCTGTGGGTTTCTCGTGTGCACTGACCACTGAATAAAGAGTTCCATACAAAGCATGTCTCGGCAGATTACAGGATGTCACACGTTCTTTCCTTTCTCTTCAGCTGCAGGTCGAGGTCCAGCAGCAGAGCCAGGAAGTTGCGGTTGGGGTAGATGGCTCTCTTCTTCACCAGGTTCTTCAGGGCCCGACGGAGGGGGAGGTGACGGTGGATCATGAGGTAGGCCAGCACTAAGGTTGAGGACCGGCTCAGGCCCATGATGCAGTGCACTAGAACCTTGCCTAAAGAGAGAGGGGGAGAGAAAGAGAGCGATGAGGGGGAGAGGCAAACGGATTTACCAGAGGTCTCTTGTTTGACATGGCTGCTCATCTCAAACTGGAGTCCTTCGTTATCTACTCCCTCAACCATCCCACTGCCAGCCGAAAAGAGGGTCCACGATTAATTTCCTTTCCATTCAATTTTTTAAGTTTCTCTGTCTCTCTCTCTCTGTCTCCCTCTCTCTCTGTGTCTCTCTGTGTCTCTCTCTGTCTCTGTCTGTGAGAGGACGTCCTTGACTTGATCGCTATGCTTTAAGACACCGTGGTGGTGACCTCATGATAGACTTGAGTTCTGCAAGGTGGGACCCCTGACTGCTTCCATCTCCAGACCCCAGTACTGCCAGCAGCGTAATGACATGAAATGAAATGACAGCATGGGACACCGAGGGTTGGGGTGAATGGGTTTTTATTAAAGAATTATTAAATGACATGGGGAGAAAAAAATAACTGCACTTGAAAGAAAAATGAGAAGGCATATCTTGGCACTAATGACCTGAAGTCAGACGCCCGTCTAATGCTGTTTTAAACAGAGTACGCATTGCATCCATCAGCGGTTGTGCTGTAATTGAAATAACTCATTCATCCATTGTTGCGAATCAGGCGCCTTGAGGAGCCTTACCATCTGGAGATTTCAGTGCCTTGTGAATGAAATCGGCAGCAGGTTTGAAGTAAACGTCGATGTCAAAGTAGGTGGAATCATCAGCGGGAATGCCACAATACACGATGTCGTTGCCGTAAAATCTTTGGTCCCCAATGCTGCCTCGTTTGGAATGGGCAGCGTTCAACACATGAGTAATACCTAGTTTCTGCAAAGCACTCCTGTTCTGGGCTACGTGTCTGCAGAGCACAGAAAGGGAGTGAGCACATGGACATACATACACACATTAGATATGGAATACTTTATACACAACACATTTTTACATGAGTGTAAGATGTTTCATTGTGGACGTCAAACAGACCTGTAGAATGGCAGCTACTTACACATTCCCGATGTAGATGTTGGGCCAAACCTCATCCACTTGATGTAGCTGTAGATTGCACGAGTCCAAAACTTTCTGCAAATCCTTCACTGTCATGTACTGTTTACTCTCGTCTTTCACGGAGGACATTTTAATTGAAATCGCCCCCTGACTAGAGGGTCCGCCTTGTTCCAAAGGGGTTGTTGTTATTATTATTATTAAAAGCCCGCCCGCCTGCCCGCCCCCCGCGCAGGGTGATCCGCCGGAGCAGGTGTGTTTTGAGTGTCCCAGGACGGCTTCCTAATTTAGTCCTGAACCCTGACCCGGCGTGTAGTTACCAGTGGGGGCTGCAGGGAGGGGGCGGACTGCACACCGCTTCAATGATTTGATTCCCTCTCTTATAACTTCCTTATTATACTTTCCTTCCTCTATACCCCTGTAGCTAGTAGGCTAATATGCGAATTAAGCTATAGAGAAACATTAAATGTTAAATGTTATTGTTGTTGTAAAGGCGCGTTCACTGTCCTGCGATAACGAGACGGCTCGCAAGAGATGACGCTCCCGCGTGTTCCCGACAGCGACCGTTCGTGTGCACTGCGTTGGGAATCTAAAAGTTATTTCGCAGCAGGGGGGTTTTATCCGATAAAAAACTGTCAGAACTAAACAGAAATGAATAGGATCAGTTTCAAGTTTGCATGCCTTTTTTTCCTTGATGACTATCCTTTTGCTTTTATTTATAAGAAGCACATCCAGTATTGCCACTGTATAGGAGGCAAAACTTGCCCTTAACTAGAGCTGGTTTACCAGTACAAACTGAGCAAAGTCATGCCAACAGACGTTACAACGTCAATCAATAGTAAAGTATGTGATACGATGGTTGATTCTTTTATATTGAGTAAAACGTTCATGTTACGCCATGTTCATGCGCGTCACTAGTAAACCATACGTCACCAACTGGGCAACTCTAACGTTATCAAAATATGGCCCCAATTGCCGAACAGAAGTAGAATCATAAGAGCGTCATGAGGTGTCGTTCACGAGGACTTTCCGACGTCGCGAAAATGTTTTCCCCCATACTTTCCAGCGATGTGGATGCACCATTATTGTGTCTATGACATCATCATACTTGAAGAATCCATCCATCCATTCAACGCTTCTCTAGTGCTTGAAAAAAAAGATGCAGATGACGAGCGGGGGGCCCATGGGAATGAAAAAAGAAAATATGTATATATTTATTTTGAATTTTCTAGGGGGAATTCGGGAGGGGGCCCATCAGTACCTCTTGTATACAGGGCCCAGAATTTGGTGCTACGGCCCTGGTCAAGCTTGTTCATTCTTTGCTCTGTTTTTTAACGTTATGTCCAAAGCACGTAGCTGTTTGAGGAATCCTCTGTTTGGGAAAATCCAGCGTCGTTCTTTGACCTTATGGATGGCGTCCAGCAGCGGGTAATGGTGGCAGATCATCAGGTAGGCCAGGACCAGCGAGGCAGACCTGCTCACCCCCACAGCACAGTGCACAATAACCCTAGCTGGTAAAGACCAACATGACCAAGTTAAACTAAAGCTATACGTTGCACCCATGGACATAAATAGTATATTTCTATACAGTCCAGTTCTGAGAAAAATAACAACACAAAGGGGTGTGTATGTATGCTATTATTTACCACCAGGCGTGTCAAGTGCCTTCTGAATGTAGTCCGAGCAGGTGGAGAAATAGCGGGAAAGGTTAAAAGAGGGAGCGTCATCCGCGGGCACGCCGAGGTAGTCCACGGTGGATCCATAGAACCGAGCGCTGCCCTGGCAGTGCGCCTTCCCGTGCGCAGCGTTAAGGACGTGCGTGATGCCCAGTTTCCACAGACTATAACGATCATTGGCGACTGACCTGTGTGGTAAAGTTAACGGTTTAGGTGTATAGGCTGCTAGCATGAATGTATTTCGGATACTATTGGGATACATTATTGTTGATATTATATTATTATTAAATTTAAAAAAAAAGATAAAATGTAAGGGGAATCATGAGCCTATTGAACTATTATGCACTTTAATTTGTTATCAGGCTTACATATTTCCAATGAACAAGTTGGGCCAAACCTCGTCCGTGTCATTGCCAAATCGTTTTCCTCCATACAAAACTTTCTCCAACTCCTTCACGGTGGGAGTTCCGCACGGATTTCCCGCGGAGACGTCGCTTTCTTCCCGTTGACTGATCATGACTGACAGAGAGGAGCTATAGCTAACCCACCCACTGTCCTGAGTCAGTGTTCACTACTGAGTGTTCAGTGAAGCGGTCCAATGACAACAACAGGTGTTCTCAGGCTGAAAATAAAACAGTAACCCAATTTCTGACTGCACATTTCTTTAGTCACGAAATTTCCCATTTTTTGACTGGACTGTCTTTAATACAAACATAGAACCAAGGCTATGTATAATATATTTCACAAATGGACTACCTTTATTGAACTTCAATAAAACGACTTAATCAATTTTTTTTTCTATTCAGTGTTTGTGTTAATGATTGGCTTGGGTTTCTATATGCAACAACATAGTGAAAGGCATCAATCATAACCACAATTGCTAATGTGTAATTAAATCTCAACAGGTATGGCTATCATAAACTGCAATATATTATTTTGTCAATAGGGGTCGCAATTGCCAACTAACTCCACGGCCAAAATAAAATAAAATAATTGTGCGCAGCTATTTAAGGCGTTACGGTGTGTTGTCAACAGTTATGCTAACCACAGATGCCAGGGCGAAATGATATTCAACAAATATATACTCATCACAGTGCATGTTGATACGCTTTCACAAGATTCTTGAGAGATGACATATAGCTAGCTGTCCAAACACGCTGTCGCGTTGTCTTGTACTGCACCAGATTACAGTGAGTAACCAATCCGCCTTAAACATGCTTACGTCTGCTAGGTAGTTCAAGCTAGTGAGCATTAGCCACTTAGCTGTCTGGATGGCCAACGCAATAGAAGAGATGTGGTCAGATACACTAAGGATTATCACTTCATGACCCTTTTAAGTGAGTTATTTCAAGCTTGACGTTTATTAGCCGTAGCTTTTGGATATCTTTTTCCGTAATGTCACTAAAAGCTTTTCCAATTAGCAATTAGACATATATTTGTCAATATTTGTGCAGCTCTTTATGACAGAATAACAAGATAATCTATTTCCATTCAGAATTATCCGTCTGCATATTAGGGGGACGTATTGTGCAAATGACACACAATTAAGTGTTATAATAGCTTATCATTTGATTATGCAGAGGTCATATATTTATTGTCATGCAGTTAGTAAGGCCCAATTACAGCAGAATGTAGCTTGGGCATGCAGAAGTAGGTTCTTAGGATCCCTCCCGGCCCGTTTACTTAATTTAGGAATATGAATAGTGGGCGTGGTACCCATTGTGCAAACTCCTATGATTGTGCAAACGTCTTACTCAAGCAAAAGCACATATTTGCCTTACCTGACTCAGAAGTGTTCCTATGCTCTATAAATAACTGCTACTCCGACTTCTCCAGCCGTTTTGTCTCTATAGGTATAAACATATCTATGCACGGTTGAGGTACCTTTTTTTTGAAAAATTTATTTCAGATTTCTATCATCATTAATGTGTTGAACATCTGCTCCCTCCGGTAGCTCTCGGTGTGGAGGAAATGACCCAGCTTAGCGTTCGCCGCTGGACCACCAAGCACGTCGCCCGGTGGCTGAAAGAGGAGGGCTTCTGTGACTACGTGGACCTGCTGTGCAACCGGCACCGACTGGACGGCACCAGCCTGCTCAGCCTCAGCGAGTATGACCTCCGCTCGCCACCCCTGGAGCTCAAGGTGCTCGGGGACATCAAGCGGCTGATGCTGTCCATACGCAAGCTCCAGAAGCAGAACATGGACCTGCTGGAGGAGCTGGGCCTGCCCTTCGACGGCCACTCCCCCACGGGCCCCGGAGGCGGCCTGGACTGGCTGTGCAACGGGGACGGCGGCCGGGAGTGCGACAGCGCGGAGACGGCGCCGGTCGGCGAGGAGTACCATCAGTACACCAACGGGAAGTACAAGCAGCAGTCTCGCCGCCTGGACCCCGAGTACTGGAAGACGGCGCTCAGCTCCGTGTACGTGGTGTTCGTGTTCGGGTTCACCTCCTTCGTCATGGTCATCGTTCACGAGCGCGTGCCGGACATGCGCACCTACCCTCCACTGCCGGACATCTTTTTAGACAGGTGGGTGTCATCACTGTCCTGTCTCATCTTTAGTGTGTATGTTTAGTCAGGTTGAAGGAAAGCAGAGCAACACGCATGATTTGCTTTGTGTTTACTAATCCTTGTATCGGGTGAGATATGGCTGTGCAACCGGTGTTTGTGTTTTATATAGGGCTGAGAAATAATTCAGAATTATTGCTCATCTTCCTTGTGTGGTATGAGAAAGTTCAGATTAAACAAAGCGAGTGACTCATTGCAGTCACTTAGCTCGCTCTGTGGTCTTAAAGGATTATGATTACGAAGATGTGCTCTGCAATGCTAGAAATGCCACTTGTTTTTTCTAATCCTATTCTGTGAAAAACCGTATCAGTGGAATGACTCTCATTGTGCCTGTTTATGAATGTTAGTAGGATTTTTAATCATAAGTATATCCTATTCTATATCGGAATGTTGTAAAAGTCCTCATACTTTTTGTTATATTAAATATCATTTGTGATATCAGGTCAGAGAGTGGACATTATGAATGCCCTGCTTTCTAAAAGCCAGTGTCCTTGCGTATTGAATGGACTAACTTTGACCCACTTATAAGCGGAACCAGTGGGTCAACGGTTATTTACATTGAGATGCATGAGGCGAGTGTCTTGGCTCGCGGTGCGAGCTGATTGCTTGGAAAGGGGTTGAATACTTTTTGGCAAAATGACAGAATTAGACATTATCGTTACCGACCTCCCAGCGGTTTAGCTAGAATTGGATCGATTTGGTTAGATTGATTACAATTATGGTTGACTAATAATGTGGAATCTAATAGCCTTCAGGCGATTCTTGAGGCTATTCTGAGAGCTAGGTACTCGGCTGTGTAATCTCAAACTTGAAACTTTCTTCTTTTCTTTTTTTTAACCAGTGTTCCCAGAATACCCTGGGCCTTTGCCATGGCTGAGGCTTGTGGCGTGATCCTCTGCAATATCTGGCTGCTGGTTCTACTGCTCCACAAGCACAGGTGGAGTACCCATTTCCTTCTGTTTTAGATGCACATACACACATTACACATCTCAACTTGTCTGTTACCTGAGCATCAACAAAATAAGGGAGCACTCGTCAAATGAGGCTACGTGCTCAAGCCCTGCTCTGCCTATAAGAACAGGTCTATCCTGCTACGCCGCCTCTGCAGTCTCATGGGCACGGTGTTCATGCTGCGCTGCATCACCATGTTCGTCACCTCCCTGTCCGTCCCGGGACAGCACCTGCAGTGCTCGGGAAAGGTAAGCGGCCCCCTCGTCTGTGTCCACCAGCTGGCAGCCCAGGCACAATGCGTGCTAGTTTGGGCTCTTAGATTTTTGTTTTTGCATTGTTTGTCACCGTTGGTTGCCTCTGCTCCCCCCCCCCCCCCCCCCCCCCCCCCCCCCATTCCAGATTTATGGGGACATGTGGGCCAAACTTCATCGAGCAGTGGCCATCTGGAGCGGCTTCGGGATGAGCCTCACCGGAGTGCATACATGCGGGGACTACATGTTCAGTGGCCACACGGTGGTGATCACCATGCTCAACTTTTTTGTCACCGAGTGTGAGTTTTCCAACACTGTGTTATTAGGCTTTATATAACTTCCCTGAGGGAGGTTGAACTAGGGGGTAAAGCATTTTTAGGAAAAGGAAAACGTCTGATTAGGTTGTTGCTGCTGCTCTCTGGTGGTGGTAAGCGGTACCACAGTCAGACAGAACCGCTTCACTACCACTGTTTGAAACGATAATAAACCAGCTTATTGATTTCAAAGATCTCAGTTTTGATCACTTTGGCTGCACCTATGGCGGGAAAAACAGAGAAAAGAGGAAATATGTTACAGCAGCTCTGTCATACCCTCTCTGGCAGAATAACCCCTACTGGGGTATTGGAAAACCCGTTACTAGCTGTGCGCCACTTTTGATTTCAATGCATAGCGGGGATTTCGGAAATTGGCACCCAGTTTGTAACATGTATAAACCGTGAATAGCTTACCTAATGGGGTGATAGATCTAATATAAAATAAAATCTTTGCAGATCTTTGAGGGGACCACTTTGAACACAACTTATGTACAGCTTGGCTGAACAGCATCAATTTACACACGGTTTTCCCCATTCCTGCGCCAGACACCCCCCGGACGTGGAACTTCATCCACACCCTGTCGTGGGTCCTCAACCTGTTTGGCATCTTCTTCATCCTGGCCGCCCACGAGCACTACTCCATCGACGTCTTCATCGCCTTCTACATCACCACCAGACTCTTCCTGTACTACCACACGCTGGCCAACACGCGGGCCTACCAGCAGAGCCGCCGCGCCCGCATCTGGTTCCCCATGTTCTCCTTCTTCGAGAGCAACGTCAACGGCCCCGTGCCCAACGAGTACTGCTGGCCCTTCGCCAGGCCCGTCTCGCTGCGGCGCTTTTTTGGCTGAGGGCGTCCAGACTCAAAGCGTGCCAGTGGTATATATTTTATTTTTTATTTTTTTGTCCTCCATCTAACTGTTGCCAACTGTTTGAGAGCCTTCCCCCATGGCTCAGGTCACCCTGACGATGCCTGGGACCGGCAGGGTGCAAACGTCATGATGAAACGTCATGTTCTGGACTTGTCAGTATTTCCAGGAGTGGATCATGTAGGATCCAATGAACCGCCCAGAGCTTGTTAAAACATGATGCAATTCACTTTTCATTCACATTTAACACGCGTCAGTACAAAAAGGGTACGTCACTTCAATCGTATTTTAATTAAGTGGCTTGCACAGTATTTTTTTTATGTTGTTAAATTAGAACTATTTCAAGAATAGAAATAAATGTATTTATAGACAAACATAATTCTCAATCAACATGCAATTTATTGTGAAATTAACATCACTTGTTATGTCAAGTTCTATGATAAGGATTAAGTGAACATTTGCTGGTAAACTTTGTATATTTCATTTACCTTGAGCTCTATAGACATTAGTAAAAGCAATCAGGGCTATCGGGACACGGTTGAATCTTGCACTACAGCCCTTACTCACGATGTATAACGGGTGGCAGTGCTTCAAACAACTAATTGATCTACATTCCGAATTCCTTTGTTCTCAACAGCTTTAGTAGTCACTAACTTCCACCGCCACTAATGTAATTCTTGTTGTGAAATTAAGCAGATCTTGAAAATGTTTGTTAGTGTGGCTTTAATGTTAGTTTTTCAAATGCCCCTGCCTTTCTCTTGATTATGTCAACTAAAGAATAATGTGAATAGAGCCAAAATGGATGTTGTGTAAGAGGTTCTAAAAATCCTTTTCATTTGCCAATCACCATGGATGTTGCAAAAGGCTTGTCTGTAGATGAAATAGCTGATGTCTTTAATGTTAAATGGCTTTCAAGGTAAATGGCCATGTGTCTGTGGATAGATAGTTGTATGTATCCTTTTTGTATTAATATGTAATATACATGACTAGAAAAGTACAATTTATGCCTAAATTAATACCAAGGGAGTGGTGTCTTTTGAGTAGCATTTGCTTACATTTGTACGTATGTTCATTTTGTATTAATTTATTTTGTAAATGTCAAGTATTTTTTATATTTTATATATAAGGTTATTGCAACATTGCACATTCAGAGGCTATGTTTACAGTTGCTCATAACTATGTATTTGTTTAAAAAGACTGCATTTTTTTGTATTGCCACTATACAATAAAGTTGTAATGTCATTTGTATTCATCTTTAAATTGAATAAAAATACACAAATCCTCTGCCAGACACAAGTTAAAGACGTCTTCATAGGCTCGTGTCCTTTCCATTATACATTACCATAGTAAACGAAACAACTTAAGTACACCTAAGTGCTACTGCTACTATGTGTTTGCTTTTTTATATATATATACATCGTAACCCTATAAATGTCCGCTTATACGAGGGTTGATATCACAGCTACTGACGCTGCATTGGCATCAATGTATCTTGAGATGTCCCACCTGGGGATCCGTACTGTTGTGTCCCCACAACTGATGACTGCGTTGATAAAGGCATGGATGTGGTCACTCAAACGCATTATGCGTCTGGTGTACTCGAAACTACAGGGAGCAAAGCTGACCTGCAGGGCTGCGGCGTTTTCAGGTTACAAGTCATACTACCGGCAAGCCGCACTAGCGTAATGGTAACCATGGTGATACAGGGGCCTTCTTTTTGCCGGTCGCAAATCGGGCAAAGTATTTGCTCAGAACATGTTAACGGTGGATGTATTGATATATTATCCAAATATTTGAAATCAAAGTTTGGATTGGTTATTTTATTAACTGAAAAGCAAGGATATATCCGGTCGACGTCTTCATTAAAGATAGGCGTATACGCGAACTGCTATATTCTGGGGTCCTGTAACCCTTAGGTAAACCGGTGTTGCGCACCGGTGTCTTGTCTCCTTCACGTCGCCCTACAGCTGTAGAAGTCTTTCGGTTTTCATTTCACGATCATTTGTCAGGGCTGTTAAAGTACTCCTGCAAATTGGTAAGTTCTTGAACTGTTTTGTGATTTAGAAGTGTTAACCTCAATCGTACAAACGCAAATGTATGATCAATCTGCTTGTATGGTTAGCAAGATGGTATTGAATCAGCTTTACTAAATGGGAGAACGTCAGCACGACTCAACATTGTTGACAGGGCTGATTTGAGTGGGGATGATAATGTTTGTCTGTAGTGGTGGACAAGATGCAATGCACATTTATGCACTAGTACCATCCAGCCTTCGTTGCTTATGCATGTGATATACATGCGTAAGCATACGCCCCCCCCCCCCCCCCCCCTAATTATAAACTGCAGACTAACCATATTAATAATGGTTGTGGTTTAATCCAAGTCCTTGAAATCTTTTTGGTTGTTGGTTTCAGCAATAATGTCAGTCCCTCCAACATATGGCGACCTTGGAAAATCTGCCAAAGATATCTTCAACAAAGGCTATGGTAACAAACATGGAAAAAGCATGCAAATCTTTTTCTTCAGCTCTGGCTGTTATTTGAATAGTAAGTCTTTCATTCTTTTCAATTGTGGATGTCTTTGCAGGTTTTGGACTTGTTAAACTTGATGTGAAGACAAAGTCTGACAGTGGAGTGGTAAGTTTATTTGGGCAATACTGTCAAAATGTTACTTTTATTCCTATTATTCACCAATTTTTTAAAGATTCTTTATTTCAACTTACAATTTGTCTGTAATGTTTAACTGAATGTGGAATAACGTTTAGGAATTCAAAACCTCCGGTCTGTCAAACACTGACACAAGCAAGGTCAATGGGAGCCTGGAAACTAAGTACAGATGGGCCGAATATGGGCTGACTTTCACGGAAAAGTGGACGACAGACAACACACTTGGAACAGAAATTTGCGTTGAAGATCAGGTATCCTATGATTGATTGCATTGTATATATGGTCACCTTTCGAACTGTACCACGGAATGTACAGCTAAGTATAACTAATATATTGATGATTTTTATTCACTTTTAGATCACCAAGGGTCTGAAACTTACATTTGACACTACGTTTTCACCAAACACTGGGTAAGCTTAGTTTATTGAGTTATTTAAAGCAAAATTATGATGAGACATGCCTTGTAAGTAACCCCTTCCCCCCCACACACACATTTAGAATAGTCAGCATGTATTGATTTCATTAAATTAAGTCTCATGTGTTCTTGTGTTCCTGTTGGCAGCAAGAAGAGCGGAAAAGTGAAGACTGCGTATAAGCGTGACTACATCAACCTCGGCGTTGACGTGGACTTGGACTTTGCCGGCCCAATGATCCATGGGGCGGGTGTCACAGGCTATGACGGCTGGCTGGCCGGCTACCAGATGGCTTTCGACACGGCAAAATCAAAGCTGACCATGAGCAACTTTGCCATTGGATACAAGACCAATGACTTCCAATTGCACACCAATGTGTAAGTTGGTTAAAGGCATACACACACACAACCAAGAACCCTTTTATGAGTTCATTGGTTTTTTACACCCTATTGACTGGAATGCTGGAATACTTTAATGTGACTAAGTGTCATTATGCCCACCCTACACAATAAATCCAACACCAGTCCCATATACAAAATTATAGTTGGATAGTCAAAATCAAAGTTTTATTCATTGATTTATTCATCTATTCAATTTGACGCTGCAGTGTACAGTCTCCTGTTGCTCTTTTTTTTCTGTGTTTCAACCACCCTTGGTCTTTTCAGTAACGACGGTTCCGAGTTTGCTGGGACCATCTATCAGAAGGTCAACGACCAGCTGGAGACCGCTGTGAACCTGGCCTGGACAGCCGGCAGCAATGGCACCCGCTTTGGAATCGGAGCCAAATACCAACTGGACTCCAACACCTCCCTTTCGGTTGGTGTCTCCCTTCATTTTTCTGGGCATCCACTTGCATCAGTTATCAGCTTTGTGTCAGTTATACGTAAGTTTATGTTGAGTAGTTGAGTAAAATGTTTTTGGAATATTGTACTTTTATAGGCTAAGGTGAACAACGCAAGCTTGGTAGGAATTGGCTACACCCAAACTTTGCGGCCTGGTAAGTGTGTGTGTCTGTGTCTGTGTGGGCGCTATCCTGTTGGGCCTCGTTGGCTCCAAACTCTTGTTGACTATCTTCGTTACGTTCTTGTCCAGGTATGAAGCTAACTCTGTCTGCGCTGGTGGACGGGAAGAGCATCCATGCCGGTGGTCACAAGCTAGGCCTGGGGCTGGAGTTGGAGGCATGAGACCCCTTGGCCATGTGTGTGTGTTTGTGTTTGTTTCCTACCCTTTCAACAAATGCTCTCTCCAAGGTATGGGATTCCCAGTGCGTTGAATCCCTGTTGTAGAGCACTGTTGGTCAAATTTGCACCTCCCTTTGTTTGTTAGGTTCTTCGTTCAGTGTCCTGTGTCGCATTTAGCAAATCTTGTATGAAGTGCAACATGCAGTTTGGCACCCCCGTTTAAAGGTTGGTAAACCCCCATTGTAGCAGGGGAGCTCCCAAATGACACAAATGTACACCATCTGAAAACAGTGATTTTGGGGTTTTACTTGCTCAGTAACTTGCTCGCAAATCTGGTTTAAAATCATGTTAATTATTTAAGAGTTGTAATGCTAAGCACTAGAGCTGGATGGTAGATAGAATCACATGTCGAGCCTTGAGAATGAGGAGCTGGAAAACCATAATGGGCCATGGCCTTAATAATGTTTAATATAATATTCTGCATCCAAGAAACCGAAAACTATAGAGGACCAAATGTGCCACGGAAAGGAGTAATTGAAATTGAATCTATGCTTTACTATTAAATTAAGCTCTCGTTGCATTGCAAAAACAAGTCCAGCTGTAGAAACAGATTTAATGCATACTTTCCCCTCATTAAATGGCGACCCTGCTATTGCCAACCTGCAAGTTGCTCCTTAACTTAAGTTCCACTTTGTGTTGTAATGCAGTGTATAATTATCATTCATGAATGGACGTCGCCATTACCTTAGTTTTGACGTTCCAAAACATTTTTTAATATTTTTGTGACATTGTAGGAATTTTAACTTTGTTATTTTGCACATTTTTCCACCTTTTTTGTGTGAAGCCCCCATTCCCTTTATCATATGCACCCTGTGAATGATGTCCTGCCTCTTAAGAGTTTGTTGGGTTTGAAGCTGGAACATGATTGGTTGAACTTTTAAAGAGTGTAAACTCTACTGCTATGGTTAGTTTTACTTTTCAGTCCTATTTTTGTCTTCCATTCTGGCTTCCATTTGACCAAAAACAATGCACCCTGCAGGATATTGCCAAACATACAGAGTCAATGAATATCAGGTCAAAGCTACTAGATGTGCAGATGTATACTGAACACCAGTGAGGAGGAAAGTCATTGTGTTTATGCTGAATTAAAATTATGGATCTGTCCTTTTTGTCTTTGTAATGTTTCAGGTGAAATACATAGGATATGGTATTTCAAAAAAAAAAAGAATCTTTCGGAAAATCATCAGAATGGCAGGAGACTAATTATTTCATTCTTGATAGATGGATATTTTCAATCACATTTTTCAGGTAAAGCCTAAGACAATCCAACTTTATCATGGGTTTTTCCAAATGATCGTGGTACGATGGCAAGGTGTGCATAATGTGTGGATTGTTGGCACCTGACAGCATTGCCCAAATATCTCACTTGGAAGGCTAACTGCGTTTCACCAAGCCTTCACTAGAGGGAGCGCTGACAGGGCAACAATGATGAACTAGAAAATGCATCTCCTGCAGAAAATGCTGTGAGCAGGCGACTGTGTAATGTGTAATGTGCAATGTGAGGTTGAGAATATGTTTAAATGAACCCAAATAGTTTAAGACGAAATGTTGATTGGCTCAAAACAATTGAGCACAATTGAGTTAAAAAGTAAAAATGTTAAACAAATTAAACAAAAATTAATTGAACATGATACCAGTCATATTAAACACAATGTAATACATTGTGTATTATGTTCACAACCTCCATCATCACCTTGTACACCCATCGTAAGTGCTACATTAAGAAACAAGAGATAGAGATATTTCTTTCTTGGGCGAAGATGAAGACTGAACAGATGAGTTTTCAGTCTGCGGCAGATGATTGGTGGGGTTTCTGTTGTCCGATGTCAGTTGGGGGCTTGTTCGGACCTATAAAGAAAGGTAGAACAAAATGAAAAATGGTGAAACAAAGGGCTTGTTCCACCATTGTGGAGTCATGACAATACATCAAGATTATTTTGAGCGGCAGCTGGTTCCCCCCCCTAGAGGGAGTATCAAAACTTTTGGCAGTGATAGAGCGCAGTGACCTGGTTGGGGTTGATGGTTTGACTCACGTCCTGGATGTAGGATGGGTCAGAGCCCTTTGTAGCACGGTAGGCAAGTAAAAGTGATTTGAAAATTGACGAGCAGCCACAGGTAGCCATTGCAGGGTGCGGAGCAGTGGTGTTGGAAGAATGGCGCATTTAGGCAGACCAGCCAGAAACCAAGTGGCCTTCCGGCAGAGGAATGGACATTTCCTTCTGATCCTCCTTTAGGGACATTTGACCAAACAGACTATTAAACAAACCGAACATAAGGTGTTCAAGTTCATTATCAGGGTATCAGGGGAAATGTTGTCTACAGCAAGCTTCAACATAAAATATACCCAACACAAAAACAAATAAACACTTAAACACAACAATAACACAGTGTCTGGCCACAGACACTGTGTTTAAATGGTAACAGCAAAAAGGCCTACAATGAGGTTAATTAATGTAACCCAATTGCACTTATGTATGATGGAGACTTTTTATATATTACACTTGGCCTGCACCTCCTGGGCTATCGCAACTATAGTTCAACCACCCCTTAGCTTCCATTATTTGCCACTGCAGTGGTGGTTGAGGACGATTACTGACAAATGCATAATAGGCCAACCCATATCAGTTTGGCATATCAATTTACTAACAGTGCCAGCAGCATGCATGTATAATTATGCCCACTTTGAGAGATAAGGCGTCGAATTATTTATTTGTTTTACAAGCGGAATAGGAGCCGGATATGCAATAGTTGATGCATCCACTAGAGGGTACTATTGTCTTTAAACCGTGACAGGATTGTTCAACGCTATGGAAATGTTATCTGAACCGAATCATTCGAAGTACACCGAGGTTAGTCTCACAAAACAGACATTAGATGATTATGACTACTGGATCCGAGAATACATCGAAAAAGCTAAGCCAACGCAACGAAATGATCTAGATTAAACGTCCATGATATTTATATTTTAGCCCCCCCTCAACATTTCTTCAGTCGCGTTACAATTAAAGCGAGCAAATAATCGCGTGTTATCTTTGAAGAGAACAAGTCCTGACGCGGTAGGTGGTGACCCAGTGTGGTTTTCTTTATAGCAAACGATATTATCATTCATCACTCATGCCATCCTCATTTGATTAATTGATAAGCGCTTGCTAACTACAGGAAACTAACCTGCATTTGGTTGTTACCAGCCATTTCTGTCCGGTAGGGGATGCTAGAGTATCTCTTGAGGAGACTGGAAGACCTGCCTCTGAGCCGGGGAAGTGTGAAGCGAGGTCTTGGTGTACGATCATCACCACCTTGTGTGAGTAAACGCCAACACATGACCGTATCTCTTCACATTGTCTATCTATCAGATGGTCCGTTCAAGTGTTTCAGAATGTTACCAGCTGTAGATTGCTTCACAGAAACTCACTGTATTAGTACTATGAACTGTGGTGCTGTGGTTTTCCTCTACTTAAATAGGTTACAGCTCTTTCTGACTCTGAATCTATTACATTTGTGCATTTGTACTCATTTAATAATAGACAAATAATATTAACATGTATTTTGTAAAGATAAACGATGTGTGCTTCAGCAGAATTCAGATATTCTTCTTGCAGTCCACAACAAGAACAAATAGGCCTACAACAGGAAGCACCTTGACAAATCTGTGAACAAAAGTTTCAAAGGTGTCATTGAGATATGCCGGCCTTCCCACACAGCCCGTTGACACCTCAGCTTGTCATGTAACTCTGATGCTTTTTTCATACTCTTGAATTTGACTTTGGCGGCAGTCTTTCTCTTTGAGTGACAGATGAGCCAGCGATATGACTCCATCAAAGAGTGCAGCCTGACATTTGATTAGACAGCCCTCTTCAAACTAAATATACTCTGTGTTCCCGAACGCTATATCATCTTGACAAGAAGAAAGGAGCTGAAAAAAATGGATGTAGATGTCCATTACACATCTGACTTGGGGAAAAGGGAACCGCGGCACATTGCAACGGAGGCTATAGGAACACTGCGCCATCACACAACTCTGCAACAACTCGTTGACATCCTGGGATCACCAAATGATGCCTGAGGTGTCCCCCCCGTGTTCATTGTATTTAGGCTCTTCGTTTTGCAGCCACTTTCTGTCTGGGAAGCATGTGACGTGCGTTGATGACGGTAGGGATCTGATGTTGTTTAATATAACATGAAACTTGCACTGGTAATATTCATCATATAGGGTCTCCAACTATCACAAGGTTGAATTATTTAAACTTCCGATCTAAAGAAAATATGCAACATTAAATTTGTATTTTCTAATATTGGTTAATCGTCAATTAATTTAGTTTTTGTTTTTTTGCCATTATCCAGGGAGTTATGCAAAGCTGTGAGTTGAGATCTAATTTGTCTGTTAAAAATGTACATTCTTTACAACACTGATCCGCCCACAGTACACAACGCCGTGGAACTCAACATAATGCATGGGCCTTAATGAATCACTCCGGCCATTAACATAATTCATAATTAAATCACGACCCGACGAATTGGAATTTATTAATTGTGAAAATGCATGTGCTGCCACGCCGATAAACAAATGAGTTTCTTCGGCTATCAGTGACACATGGATCGCTCAGCCGTAGTCGCCGGTTAAAGAGGCCAGGAATGATGCCATGCGCTCACAAATCATTGGTGCATTTAAGTGGGGAAGTCTCACGGCGATGGCCACAATATGCATTTGCCTTAAGAAGTAAATGGGGATTCTGTTTTATTGGAGTTGTCACATGCTCCGGCTAATCATTTGAAACACTGTTAAGATTAAGGCTAATGCATTTCTATCCTCCAACCCAAGTCAGAGGCCGCAGGGTCTTTTTTCTCTTCCTCCCTTTCTTTGTAAATGAAGAGAACATGTTTAACATCCCGGCGTCCGTGAGAGCATATGCCACAATATGCCCCCCAGAAGGAACGCCGTGTTTCAGAGAGCCTGGGTTGAATTGTCTTACCATCGCTTACCTAATAGATTTACTTGTACTGTGAACAAAATAACAACCCCTCCGAACCGATCTGCCGTTCATGGCAACACGACAAGGATTCCCCCGTAAAGAAGGAATCTAACGCGAGGGTTTTGAACCCCACCAAGCCGTAAACACCCGTGCCTCGTGGCTCACGACGTCCAGCCAATGGGCGCCCGCGTACACTGTGTTTCAATGTAGTTACAAGGCTCGCTGTGTCATTAGTTTACACAGTTAATCCCAACTCAAGCACCCACTTACTCTCCCAACCACCCGGACAAACAAAGGGGTTCCACTTCTCTTAATGGCCCCTGTGGGTTCGCCACTAACTATTGATTCGCTGTCACCCAATTTCTCGGTGACTTATGCCCTGCTTAATTCCAATTACTGTGCACATAGGGCCCTTATCGGGGAGAACAATAGGTCTGTTGTCACTGAGGGCTAAAATATGACTCTGGTTGGGTTTGAGCACAAACTCATGACTTCAAATCCAGTAGTACCCTTGGTGACCTCTCGAACCCACACACACACTCGCGCTCAGACCACACACACTCACACACGCATACACACAAAAACACACACCCATAGATACACACACACACACACACACACCCATAGATACACATACAGACATACGCATACACACACACAAGCATACACACACACACACACACACACACACACACACACACACACACACACACACACACACACACACACACACACACACACAGACTCTCCTTCCCTCTCACTCTCACACACACACATAGGAATATATAAACAAATATAATATAACAAAATGGAACTAAACGCTCTCAATCCGGCTTTTCCTACAGTGGAATCAGATAACTGGATCTTATTCGTTTTTTATTCATTCAGGAAGGAGCTCCAAAGAAGCCCCACAAGGGCCCTGCTCCCTGGCTATAAAACTGTCACTGTGATGCGTCTGGCTGTAGCGATGATGATGATGCCCGCGCCCTTTACCTGCTAGCCCCTCGCGCCTGAGAGCAGCTATCTCTTCCTTTCAATTACATGTTTCTCTGCCGTTTTTAGACCAAGAGTAATAAAGCTATAAATTGTCTGTGGCGCCGGTCTGGGGCCGCGGACGTTCTGTTTTCTGAGACCCCGTAAACCTCCCGTGTAGTCAGAGATAAGGATTTACAGTTATTTAACATCCTGTGTGTCCTCCTAAATCACAGTGATAAGAGAATTAGGTGAAGGCTGCAGGTTCTTTGTCCTCTAGGTATTGATTTCCGTCTCTTCACCTAGAGGTGGCAATGTTTTTATTGACTATCCTATTCCCAACAAGCTGGGGATGGGGGGCAGGGGGGGGGGGGCTTTGGGTTGCGTAATCCGGCCATATGTTCCGTGCTTCAAATCGATCGGTTAAATAAGCCTTTGATTGTTATATTTCCATTCCTGACACAGTTGGGGGCTGATCATATGATCCTATCTGCTGGGTCAGTCATTTTGCTTGTTTGCTCAAAATCCACTACAGCCTTTTTTTTCTTTTCTTTATGAAAACATTGCTTTGTTATTGCTTGGGTACGTGTATCAGCGCAACAGATTGACTATTCGGAGAGTCATCGATTTAAGGATGCTTTATGTAAACTGGTTTATGTAGACATTCTACATTTGGGCTATCACTTGGCGCAAGTGCAAGGGCCTGCACTGCCGCTTTTTAAAACAGGATCATCGTTCACCGCGTGTCCGTCTAAAGCAAACAAATAGGATCCTCTTAGAATGTTGGTATTTAATTCAGATACAGCCAATAATCTGTTTGTTATAACAGCCATCGTGGTTCCCACCCCCAAGAGCATCTCCCTCCCAGCGTGTCCTAGTTTAAACAGAGAAATGTGTGTTTAGCTCAGTGGAAGTTAGTCATTCATTCCAGCATGAAGACGCTGGTCGTGCCTCCGAGCGGCGCTAAAGCTGCCGACGCTCACATTTAATGATTCTGTGGGCTGTTTGGCTGGAGTTCGCGACCCCGGCAGCCATGATAAATGTCAAGCGCGATGGTGTCCCGCTAACTAGCGAAGTCAGCGTCAGCCAATCATCTCGTTATTGACTGGGAGCAACCGCACGGCCGGGTAATGTGACTCTAAAATGTGACACGGAAAGGAGGACGTGTATGCAGGGGCCCACTTATCGCTTGGCCCCGGAGCCCGGCTGTCCGACACCACGCGACAAATGTCACAGACACATCTCCCGCCATGCGGTTAGTGATCAGAGGCAGAGGGCGGCGGTGACAACAACGGATAACACGGCGCAATTAAGGCAATATCGCCTTCCCTCCGTCTTTGTTCACTCAGTGCCAACAACAAGACTCTTTCCTGAGTGATGTTTGCACTCAGGAAGGTTGGCGACCTCGGATCGTAGGAGTGGCATTAAGAAGACGATACTGTACATAAAGCTCCGTGGCCTCTGGCATCAAACGGCCATTCACACGTACTGTATATTAATAAAGCCCTGACACAATGGATTCCATTAAGCAATTCATGTAAGGAGCCATTAGCAAGGGCATATTTACGTATCATAAGTCAATCCCTTTCAAAACGTTTATTTACACTAGTTCTTTAACACACAGACACACACACACACACACACACACACACACACACACACACACACACACACACACACACAGAGATTCATACACAGTTAAGATCATGAGTGCTATAACTAAGCAGCCTGCTGTGAAAATGGGGCAATTTAAAAGAAACACATGCGAACAAGCCTGCCAGTACAGGCGTGTGGGGGGAGACATCTCCACCAGAGACCTCTCTGTGTCAGGGGGCTGCCATATATCAATCGCGTAGAGAGGTAAAGGGCAATGCTTCACCTCTATGTATAGCGCAACTGTTTAGTTAGAGCCAGTCGCATACAGACCCCCCATATTGAAGTCTCACTATAGGCCCTGATGCAGGGAGGTAAGCAGGTGCCAAAATGTTAACAGTTTTGACAGTGCGTAATCCTGATTGATTCTAATGCTGCTTTCTTGTTAAAATCAAGCAATGTTTAACCAAAGTCACAGGCGGATAAAAGGAATAATATTGAAATAAAAAAGTAGGCCTATATTTATGCTGGCCTATGTTGAAACCAAGACTGCTAATGCGCTTAATTTCTTGTAAGATCCTTGTAAACGTATCGCATCCGAGTGAGTAATACGTTTTAATCTTGATTTTTAACCTCAGACATTTTCTGGATGGGGAGCTAATCTCTAAAACACGCAGCGCTCTATAAACTGTGCAACACACATCCATCATGGATCCTCAAGAGCTATGACTGGGGAAAGGCTTGATTTGCTTGAATGTTATCCCCATAACTCATGTTCTCTCTGTATTTTTAAGTATATGCAAACACACATTTGAACCCCGTTATCTTGAATCCTTTTGAGAAACTGTCTGAGGGATACTCTCACAGTTACAATGTTTGGCAGCCGCTGCAAAAACCCATCTAATCACCGTGCCCGGGCCGGCTAGCTTCATTGGATTCTTTCATTGGTTAAGCAGCAGCCCAGAACATGCCGAAATACAGCCCAACTGTGGAGTCCTGGTGGGACGTAAAAGTGCCCAACAGATGAGACCCGAACAGCCCCCTGGGTACATTCTAAACTTTGGCTTCGCCATAAATCAAGGATATTGCCATGCAGGTCGGCGCATTACTTGCACAAACCTCTTCTTTAATCATTTCTCCGGGAGGCTAAGAAGTGTATTTATGGCCACCACGGGCAGGTCTTAAAAAAGCACTGCCGATCATGAAAATCAAGTCGTCTCGCGGGTGCCATCTCGCTGTGCTCAGCTTTGTTGAATTACAAATGGGGAGATGGAGGGTGGATTGGGGGGGGGAATAAATAATGAGATCGGTTGACAGGGCAGTTGGCGATGAGTGACAATGCGAAACACGAACGCATTGCCTCTAACGTCCTCCCGAAGAGCCGGTCATCAGAGTCAATGTTTTTGTCCCTGCCCTGTGTGTACGGTTGGCTAGGTTGTTACTTTTTCGTTCTTTTTTTTAAGCTCTCCTTTGAGCTTTCTATTTCTCTCACTCTGCATGGATTTACTGTAACACACTGCTCCGTAAATATAGCAGCTATATCCAGCGGCCAAGAGTTACGGCTGCAAAATATCTCGCCCCTGTGCTTAGTTGATGCCGGATTGATTTCCTTTGCAAACACATGAATCACAGCGGTCGTTACTAGGCCGGACTCTTTCATTAAAATGAGCTATATCTCTTACTTCAATAGTGCCTTTTGGGAGCCCTCCACTAAGAATATACATCCTGGCCAAGGAGGGGGCGGGGGAACCTCCCCTGAAAACATGCCTGGGTAAAGTATTACTTAATTTATCCCACTAATGGAGACCATCGATCCTCTGTGGAGAAAATAGGCAACAACACACCCTTGGAGCCCGCGTTGTCAAGCTTTTAATAATTTAGATGTAGTTGGCGGGATAATAAATGTACTGGTGAAGGGAAAGTGGATTCGGGTTGATGAATGGGAGACGCAAAGCCCTGCACTTATCTTAAAGAGTAATAATATCGGCGATGAAAAATTCATTAATACAAATTTTAATGGTGCACTCGGCTCAAATAAACGCCAGTCTTCTACCTTGATGTTGTGACAAGGCGTGCTTTTCAAAACACTGTGGATCCAACAGGGGGGAGGGCAGATAACCGACACCGCTGGGGGCTGGCTGTTGGAATGAAACGGGATGCTTCCCTGCTCATGCCCAGTGGCACTATTGGTTTTTCAAATAATGTAGTGGAGATAACGACCGTTTTGAATCCTCATTAGTCATTGGTAATCTGGGGACACAGGCGATATATATTAAGAGTGCTGTTCCCAGTGAGTCATTAAAGGGGAAATTAAAGACAAAATAAATCCAATCTGGAAGGAACGCCAGTGATTCATCTTGTTGGCTACCAGTGTCTGGCTACTTAACAGTTTTATGTAGTCATTTATGCCCCGGCCTGATAATCTATTCATTCTGAATAATGCCTCCCTTCAGGTTTCGAGGTGCTGAGCCTAGAAGATACCAGAGGAACGACCAGGTCCTTTTTTTAACCATATACCCGCCAGGCACACACACTTTCGAGGTATTAGGACGTAGGGGAATCCAATATTTGCTCCATTTCATACGACAGCGCTTATTGAAGGATCGGCCAAGTTCTTTTTTTCTCCTTTAGTTATAAGAAGGATCTTGAAAAAATAAGAATGTACATTCGATAGTTACTTCAGGCTTGTCTAAATTTAAAAAAACATTAAGCTCCATCGCCATTAGAAAAACGCCAGGCAATGGAGCATCGTCAGCCAAGAAGGTGTCAGACGTCTTTGGACCGTGGCAGACTTGTGATCCGTGACTGGCGTGCGAGTCGATGACTCTGCCGAGTGACAAGCGGCGATTAAGTCGCTCTCGTACACAAATCGACCGGACGGGAGTATGGCATGCAGGCCTCATGCAGAAGAATAGGAAGAAAAATACCATGCAAAAACCAGATCCTTTTTTATACCGTGCCTTTGACAGCCCGGCGTCCAGGGAACTTCCTTCCAGAGATTTGGCTGGTGTCCTGAGAACTGCAGGAGAAGGCCAGGAGCCCCCCTGAATCAGCCTCGGACCCCCATCTCCAGCCATG
Organism: Gadus macrocephalus; assembly: GCF_031168955.1. Classification (NCBI taxonomy): domain Eukaryota; kingdom Metazoa; phylum Chordata; class Actinopteri; order Gadiformes; family Gadidae; genus Gadus; species Gadus macrocephalus. The sequence continues at coordinate 7,437,685 of NC_082399.1, forward strand.
GCCCGAGACACTCGACCCCTATAACAAGCATTTGGCAGGGAGCTTTTCTCCCTGGTGGTGGGAGAATGTTGTGGAGCTGGAGTAGATCTTTTTGAAGGGTTTGTGATGTCAGTCGCATCCCAGCAGATCCTGGCAAAGAGTGGTTGTGGTCGTGAGTCACGGATGACCGTCTGAGCCCTTAACGTCCTGAATCCTTACCTGCTGTAACAGTACAAAAGGGGCAAGGCCAACCAGCCCCAAAAAAGAAAACCACACACTTGAGAAATGCATCCGTACTCCAATGCATGGTTATTCCTTTTGAACAACTAAGACATACTACTGGGGCTCTGCAATTTATCCAATTTTTATCGAGGTTTCGATTTTTGGGTCAAACGATCTCCAAACTAATATAATATAGTTGAAACGTTTTTTGCAGCTGGATACACATTTATACATTATTTTCTGTTTGAACATTTCCTATTTTAGCTTTTTTTGAGAGAAATGATGAAAAAATGCACCATGTTTTCAAACTCCAAAAAAATCGCATGAATAATCGTGACCTCAATATTGACCAAAATAATTGTGATTTATGATTTAGTTCCATAATCGACATACTCCCCTGTCTCTGTATCAACTCCCGTTACCTGGGGGAACTGTGACGGATCCCGGAAACGTACGGCGGAGATACCGCTCAGCTGTAGAGACGTCTCGCGTCGCCCCCCCCGGACGCGGCTGCCGGGGTCCGTTTCCGTGTCACATTAGCGCCCGCGCTTGTCAGTATATTTAGTAATGAGCGTTCTCGCCAGCGTCTCGGGGGCCTGTTTGAGAAGGTCGCGACCAGGAACCATGAGCCCGATCGGGTGTCCCGCTGGGCGCGCGTTGTGGCACCTGACGACATGGCTCAGCTGGGGGGGGGGAGGGGGGGGGTGGGGGGGGGGAGTTTGTGGGGGGGGGGGGGGAGGTTCACGGTAAATCAGCAGCAGGCAGGATACGGTGTAATCACGGAGGAGGGGGGAGAGTGGGGGGGGGGGATCTTGTTTCACACACACACACACACACACACACACACACACACACACACACACACACACACACACACACACACACACACACACACACACCCCACCCCTCAACGAAGGGGCTGCTTCGTCAAAAAGCTACTGTAAGGTACACACTGTGTTGTGTATATCTGTATGGCTGTTGCCACATGGTTTGATGGTTGAGTGGAGGGGAACAAGGCCATGGGAGATGATGTGCAGAGAGCGGTGGATGGCTGACGTTATACGCATACTTTTTCTTGTGTAAGCAATCATTGGCTGAGTTGGGGGGGGGGGGGGGGGGGTTGTTTTGTGGTTAATCTTTGCTTCCAGGAAATATATATTTTTTATATATATGTTGTATTGATATGATTTCTAAATCAAACCAACTCCCTCAAATGCTAACCAAAGTTAGCGATTAGGCATGTTTTTGAAACACGGGTCAAACTTCAAAAAATGTAATTCATTCCTTTCCCATCGGCCGTAGACCACTATGACTTAGTGTGTCATGTTTGACGTCATGACGTCAGAAAAAAGGGTTATCAAACAGGAGGAAACAGCATGGAGGCCAGTGAAAACGTTACGCTTCAAAGTCCGGAACGTCAACGCACGTCATAGCATCGCGCCGGAGGAGGCCCGTTTCCACGCGGGTGTCATGTTTCCACCACCGTCGACCGGAGCTGGAGACGATAAATACCCAGACTAACTGCAGAGTAATTTGCCCCGGGAACGAATGCCGATTGTAACCTCTCCCACTAAGGACAAAAGCCAGATGTGAGTGGGTGTTAGTGGGTGTATTTCTTTGAACCAATGGGGAAAGGGCCTAAACAGTTCTCCTTCTTTCCATAACGATGACTAAGATACACTTATTAGTACAAATTACCCCAGAGCCCGGTGCTGAAGTAGTGCACTCAATCCCTGCAGAAACTCATTTTAATCGGTTAAGTGCTGTCAAGTTGTGTTGCAAACAGTCTCTCCGGCGTTGGCAGCGCATTGTCTCGTCCTGATAGGCGGCTGTGTGACGGACGATAACTCAGAGGCCGTCTCTCTTTGTTGTGCGGCGCGATGACAGAGTGCACGTGAGACGTGAGGAGCGGGCACGCTGTGAATGGGAGATGTCATCCACGTCCTCCCCTGACAACGGGGCCCTCGGCACCAGCCTTTGATCACCACCACCAGGGACTGCAGGACACACACACACACACACAGGAACATACACACACACACACACACACAGGAACACACACACACACACACACACAAGCAGGAACAGGATCACACACACATGGACGAATGCACACACACACACACAGGCAGGAACACGCACACACAAGCAGGAACACGAACACAAACACACACACATGGACGAATGCACACACACACAAAGGCATAAACGCACACACACACACACACACACACACAGGCAGGAACACGCACACAGAAGCAGTAACACACACACACACACACACACACGGTATAACGCACACATGCATGCACACACAAACACACACACAAACATCTGCCTGCACACAGACATATACACATGGATGCACGCACATACGCACACACGCATGCACACACACACACAAACGCAAGTATGCGTGCACAGACAAAGGCCCATCCGCATGCACACACCACACGCACACAAACACAAACACATGCAACATCTCCTAGGCGACGCTTCTTCTTTCCCTACGAAAATTCCTAAGAAAAGAGATAGTCTCATGTTCTCTCCCCTTTGGTATAGTACGTATGGGATGAAATAGGAAGGTCCTATGATCTCTACAACTCACAGGGTGACGCAAGAGGTCTTTGGTTCGGGCGACGGAGCATGCTTTGAGTTATGCCCGTATGTAAAACATGATTTGTTGCGGGGAGATTGTGTTGTTGGCCTCTGATCTGGTCCAGTAAATATTGAAAGCTCTGAAGAACCCGGCCCCGGTCCTCCAGCGTATAGGCGCTGGGCTCCCCACTGACACGCTTCCACATCTGTTGAACCGTTTACCAGTTAATATATTAGCTGTGAGAACAGTGCCGGCTGCAGCTGGAGCCAAAGGAGAAACCGAAATCAGGAACAGATTGCGTTCCAGTTGTTGCAATTGAATTAAAATGCGTCAACACCAGCCTTTACTCATAAAACAAAAGGCAAATAGTCAACGCTTGAGGGGCGAGTGGCAGCTTTTCGCAGAGCCTATGTTGTTTAGTCTGATGGATGGTTCATGGTAAGTTCTTGGGATCCCTGGTGGGTTAGTTGGTTCGTAGAGTGGCCCGCTACCTCATATACCCGCATTGACATTCTATAACAATTGGCAAACTAAATTCTAGCAAAACTTCAGTAAGTGGTACACTAAAGCTATTCATATCCTGGTACCGCACTAGCACCTTAAAGAACTTTAGGAAACGTTGGCCTTCTTGATTTAGCTTTTTTCTTTTTAGTTGGAACAGAGTACAATCATATTTTGGACAAGGGACTGTTATTATAGCAAACCGAAAATAGACACTTGTTTGGCACCTGTGTGGCTGTGACAAACACTACAAATGCCATTTCAGTTTTTGACAGTTTAAAATGAGTAATGTATTATAGCCCGGGGCTAAGCCTTAGTTGAGCCCTGAGTTTGAAGCGTATCGTATACCCAGGGTACCTCATATTGCCATATTGACCCGTCATATCGCTCAACAATATATGCTGAGATCATTTTTTTTTCCTCCTTTCTTCCTTCGTGTCTCTTTCTTCCATGCAAGCTTGACTTCATGCTACACGCAGCAATCTCAAGCCATCTGGTTTTCATTTCCTGTGAGGTTGGAGATGGTAGGAGAGTTAAGGAAAGGAGCCTCGTTTGAACTGGTGGGGGGGGCCAATGCAGTCAGGATGGAATCTGTCACTCAGTCTATTGGATGCTGATGACTAAGGGCAGTTTCAGCTGTAAGAGGTGAATGATTTATGGACGCCAAGTGAACTCTTGTAAGCAAAACCTGGCTAAGAGTGCTGCTGCGCAGCAACTGGGGCCTTTTTTTGGCCACAGCTTGCCTGCATTTTCTTTTGCTATTCATGCCAAAGTATTTCGCACGGCAATTAGCTCTGTCCTCATTTAGGCCTTGAGTCCCAGAGGGTTAGGAAAACCATTCATCATCCTCAGGGCTTGGGAACTATGCAGACCAGGCTCAGGTACTCTGGGGGGGTTTTGCTTTTTTTTTCTGTGTTATTGTTTTTCCTTTTACAAACAGTTGCTAGCATAGCTGAGAGCTAGCTTAAGCCGCTTCCCTAGATTGTGTATAGATACGCTTATATATATAGATGCTATATATTTTTCTCTTTAGGTTGGACCATCTGTCAAAGGCCTTTGTTTTTGTCCCACAGGTGCGAAGGCAGAACGGAAATGTAATTCTGCACGGTCCATCTGTCATGGTGCCATTGAGTGAACTTAGTGTCGACAACGTGGCCAATTGCCGCCATCACGGGTCAACTGTACGACAGTCCGATAATTAACATTGAAATTATTTATACTTTTCTAACAGAGAATTTATGGTGCCTCCTTTAATAGGAAACATGACATTTAGCACATGTTTACACAGACACAGAAGTAAGACTCATAACTTCATCAGAGGCGCATTAAAAGAACCCTATATGTTTATCGTAGATCTAGGACTTTGAGTTATAGCCTTACATTAGTGTTGGCTCCACTGTATTTATGTTGCCTCTAAGCGCCTGAGGGCCGTCGTTAATACAGATGGGGGCCTTTTTTTTGCAGGGCAGGCTAATAAACATATGGGGGGAAATATGTTCACGTTCCTAACCAGTACATTCACTTGGACAGGCCGGAATATGATCGAACTACAGTGTGTACATTCTTCAATTCTCCTGATCCACAGAGACGCATTATTTAAAAAAAATAAAGCGTATGTGCGTATGGGGGCTTTCCAACTCGTTCTCTGTCCTTCATTTGTTCAACCAATTCATGGGGTTGTCAGTGCCTAATATGTCTGTATCGGTCAGAATTAAGGAATTAAGGAGTGAGCGGCCTGGATTCCCCCCACCCTCCCCCACACACTCTTCATGGTGCTTAAGTGGAGTCACACTGCAACGCCCGACCCACGGGGTTACTGGGAGTATCAGCCGGGGACTAATAAGGTTGTGTCTCGGCAGATGATTGATGCGAGCGGGCCGGGCTAGTTTTGTTTTTTTTATTCGCCTGTCAGGTGGCTGGAATGTTTAATGTTCTCATTATTGGTTGCTCTGTTGTGTATATTTCTCTGTCAGTGTGCGGCTGCAGCCAACTGAACTGCCAGAGCACTTCAAAGACCCCTGCAGGTCATCCGTCTTCTTCCAACTCCCCCCCAGCCTCCCAGCCCCCTACCCCCTACCCCCTACCCCAGCCCCCCCCCCGACGTCCTGTATGTTCAGACTCAGCTGAGTGCTGCTGATTTGTTATGACTTTGGAGTCGGCTGACAGACAGGTCTCCCCCGAAAGAGAAAAGACAAAACAAAACATGGAGCCATTTCGCTTTTGTCATGCGGTGAGAAGCTTGGCCGCTTCTGTAATGGAGGGGTGTGCAGGGGCGCTCTTATCGCCCGGCTGACATGTGACAATTGTTGAGTCAGTAATTTGAAGACCGGATGACTATCTAGTCATTTCTTTCGTCTGTGTGTCTTTTTCCTTTGTGTGTCAGTCGTGTAGGTTGCTGTTATGGTGTCACTAACAGAAGACCAGGGATTAGTCTCTGTGTTTGGAGCGCCATGTGAGGGGAAACGGGGATAGCCTATAGCCTATAGCCGCTTCTATGCTATAGATGCTAGGAGTGCTATTAGTACTGTCAGTGCTTCACATATTCTGGTGTTCTTCGTTAGGTCTGTGTTTCTCTTATTTTCATCGTAATAATTTTTTTGTCCTATTTTTGCAAACCAAAGGTCAAAGGTTAGGTTACATTTTGTCTGAATATCCCAGTGATATCCCAGGGATTAAATAAAATATACATTAAGGTGCGTGACATGCACCAGTCTGACGGCGTTTTAATTCATTTGAGGAAACGGTAACTGTCGTCCGAATGGCCCAACATGGGATGTCCAAATTATCCGCTTTAGCTTTGTATTCGGATATTGGAACATTATTCCAATACCTCGGTAGCACTCAACACTTCCCCATGTCCAGTGTGAGAATCCGCCAGTCCAACTGGCACGGTAAACTAACTGTTGTTAGAATTATAATATTGATGAAATCTTCTCGGTTCTCCCCAGGATTTATTATTCCATGGTGGAGCTCCTGCTGGCCACTGGCATCCATGTAGCAATCCTACGTGATATTGTAGATTTGCTTTTCGCGTTATGAATATAACTTTTCCAAATTCGCCGCCAGCCTGCCGTTCAGTTTGCCACGTGACGGCGCCGTGCAGGGGGCGAGGGTTCACAGTAAAAACAAGAAGGAGAGAAATTAAATCGAAATCCCAATTCTTTTCCAAGGCCGTGACTGGATTGATTGGTTTCTGCCGATCTAATTTTGTATCATGGGAAAAAAAAATAGGAAAAAGTTCATTCGTCCTGAAGAAAAATGATGTGCCACATTGGTGCAGATGGATATTTTTTTTTAAGCTGGGAAGAGATTAAAGAGAAATTCTGCTCCTGAGACCTAATCACGAGCTGTAGATTACTTTGTCGATTTAACCAGATGGCAGTCTCCATCCTGCATGCCCTTCTGTATATTAATGAAGTCTGTTATATATGACTTGAAAAGTGAGATGTCCATCACCTGTAATGGTCTGCCAGCTGGTATTATCCATATTTCATTATCTCAGCGCCAAATGGTGGTGGTTTTTCTGCATTTTTAGGGGACTGCTGAATTTTTTGATAGACCTGGTGACTATTCTTTTTCAGGACTAAGAAATAGCTCCTAGTTGTGCCTTCAGCTAATTTTCCCCCATAGGTCAAGGCCATAAAATCTGGCAGTAAAACTGTTGCGCTGGGTGAAGCACGCTAGCTCGATAGTTACTTGATTAAGGTGTCCCGCTCGACATGACCGCAAACACGGCAATATGTTAACAAATATAATTATAGAATGAGAAGTTGTGTATATATATGGTGAATGTTGTTCAAATTAAATGAAATGTTTTGTAAAAAGCAACTGGCTTATAAGGTTAGCTTCAGTGGCCTCCCATGCTAGCTCGATTTAGCCAATCATATAGCATTCTACCCCGACTTCTCCTTCCCTGTTCGCAAAAAGAAAAACTGAAAAACTTGAGCCTGTTTCAACTCCATCAGCACCTTGTAGATTTATTTAGCAAAGCTAGCTTGTGTGAAGTCGTCGAGACCTGAGAAACGAACCGTGTTTGTCTCGCATAACTCAGCGTGAAGGCTGCTGAAAACTCAAAGAGGCAAAGAACACATGTCAGCCAGCCCCGGTGCCCAGAAACTCCCTCCATGAATATGCCGAGCCTAATTTTAACCCGACAGCGGGGGGAAACTTTGGCCGTGCTCCCCGACCAGAGAGCACGAACAGCGGCGAGCGCACAATGCCAGCATGTCATACATTTAAATACTGTTAAATTAAAGGCTGTTTACTGTTCCAGGAGACCATTCATCTTACTCAACGCTGGGTCCTGCTTCTCGCAAATTTGTCAGTAAGAGCTTCCACATGCCAAGGTCTGTGCGAGGGGGCTTGGTTTGGGGGGGGGTTATCAGAGGGGTTCTCATAGCGTGTCTTCAGTCAGTCTGCAGTTAATTAGCCACCTCCACACAATAAGGCCATAACTCATTAATCACCCAGCCCCCACCAGTAGTCAACCCCCCCCCCCCTTCCCGTCTAAGCAAGACATTTGGAGACAAAAAAGTTTGCTCCTTTTGACGGACTTCAAAATGGCCGCTGTCACTGCTGTGTAAATTATAGGGGCATGCTGAGTGATGACAGACAAGGGCCCACTGTTTCATTTACTATTGCTCTTTTTCCGTGGCTTTTTTCTGCGTTGACAGTCTCTTAAAGGGGAAAAAATCACAACCCCTTGCGCTCTCTCTATCTTAGAGGTTCTCGTTTCTAGAAAACATCCATACATTTTGAAAATAAAAGGACATACACACACGCACATACGATAAAAGTAAAATAATTTGGACCTATTGAACCCTGTTATGGCCTACAATGAGTGGTGTGGGTCTCTCTGGAAAAACAGCTTTAACTTTTGTGTTTCTGTGGGGTTTACTTTGCTTGTCAAGGGCAGGAAGTGATGGAGTGATGATGAATTCAGTGCTTGTTTGGAGAAGCACAGCGCCATTCTCCAACGAAAATAAACCAGCGGCTTTCTCCAGATGATGGAAGACACACTTCTCGCTGGATTGAGCGCACATAAAGGTCATCTATTTTTCTTTGAATCTGTAAACAGTGATCAGGCGGCCGCTTCCAGAGTACATAAGCACCGAGGAAGGTTTACTCAACACGTCGAACGTTTATGTAACCACCGGGAATCCCTTGATTGGTTCATTAATACAGCTGACAAAACTGCGTTAAATACATTTCGCAAACTACCATCCATAACGACTGTGGAGAGTTTTCGAAAGCTTTTTGATGTGTTTTGCCATGAATGCATAAACCCATTAACAACACCGGCTGCTCTGCTAAATCACTTTATATACATCTCGGCGGGACATTCAAAACGTCCTGAATGTTTGGAGCATCACGTCAGGTTTGACCTCGGTTTCGGTGCGGACGGTGTGCACTGTCTCAAACAATAACGGCTGGTGGACAGCGGAACACACGGCGCGCAGCTGTCGGTAAGCGATGGGCATGCCGTGACGCGTACACGCACCGATTTTTTAACGTCTGGAGATCTGTTCCGTCCCACAGTGCCTATCCGCCTCTCCCCAAGAGGAAGAAGGCCCGAAATCTTCCCACCGTCTGGAAGTTCAAAGCGGACCAGGTGGTAGGTCCCGTCGATTTGTGAACAGAGCAGCGCAAGCCGTCGTCATCTCTCACGTCCCGTCCATATTTCACTTTTGAACATGTGGGGAAGAGATCCTCTGCCACTGCTGGGAGATTGATGGGCTGTAAACCCCCCTCAACCCCCTCAACCCCGCCCACCTCCAACTAGAATGTTAGCTAGTATGCGGGGTCAGCCGGCCCAATGACAGAGTTCATGCAATAAGCAGATTCGTCTTGCCTTCGCTCAAATCAACGTTGCACCACCTAGCATGCTAGCTCCTTAAGGCTGAAGCTATAGAACTGGAACATACGAGCTACAAACAGAGCAATTATTTTTAACTATTTTTAACTACCTCCAAGGAGACTTCCCCATAATAACCTGTATGGAGTGTATGTTGTCATGGAGCCATCTCTGTCCAAGACTTCGGATCCTGTGGTATCTAAAATTGACGCTTCAAAGTTTAATTGTACTCCTTATATACTCATCGTTAAGCTTGTAATTTTAATGGGCGAATATATCACAGGGTGTACCATTATTCTGTACTTTTCTTCCCTCCACAGAGAAAAAAAGGAGGAATAAAAAGGTTAAATGCCAGGCTTCCTCTTATTATTATTTTTTATCTTATATTATTTTATTCCATCACGGCGAGAGAGGCATCACGTAGCCCATTCCAGTCTTCACGGCTGACTGGCTGCTGTGGTGATGTGTAGGACGGGCTCCTTTTATTACCATATTTCATTGAGCAACTAGGCTCTCCTTTACACCCAGGAGAATAGGGGCTTGATGAATATGACATCTGACCATTAATGATGGGGATTTTATTGCTGGGGAATCGCATGATCTACTGTGAATGGATAATGACGCTGTTAGCTTGATTTAGCTGATTTGTTTTAAAGGGGAGGGGGGGGGGGGAGGGGCTGATTAAACAGCTAGGCAGCCTGGCTTTATTTCATGCTCTGTCCGCGCTTCACGTGCTTCATTACGGCAATCACAATAGCTGTGGAAAGGTCCCAGATCACCATGTCATCATAAATCATTGTTCCGTGCGCCCGCCATCTTCATCGCCTGGACGTTCGTCTTCATTAATGATTGTAATCGATTGATTTTTCTTTTTGGAGGGGAGGGAAATCGAAATTAAACATCCTCTAGGCCTATATTTTTAAGGGGAACTTTAGGCAGGGCTCATAAAGTTGTCTTTGTTTTAATTACACACACACACACACACACACACACACACACACACACACACACACACACACACACACACACACACACACACACACACACACACACACACACACACACACACACACACACACAGTTCTCTCAAACACAGTTTGTCTGTCTCCCATAGGCCATAATGTGAAACATTATAAACACTCTCACACACTCAAACCAACAAACACACACGACTATAACGATGTGTGTGTTGAAAAACAATGTTGTTGAGCAACATGTGAGCATTTTTTTCCTTAATAAATTAAGAACAAATTAAATTAGCGAGGTTGGATCATCATGTGATGAATTTATCTATAAATTATGTTTACAAAGGGGTTACAAGGTGTTTAAAAATAATTTGGGTCAAAGGTTCTTAGTCCTGCTTTTTTGAATGTGCAATATTGCTAAATTCGGCACATTTCTATTTTTTTGATGCTAACTGTCAATTTAAAAATAAAACGCATTTGACGATGGATATGCATTTAATTATAAGCATATTTTTAGGCCATCTTTTTAAAATTGCTTGGTAAAATACCCCTCCTCCCCAACACACACACACACACACACACACACACACACACACACACACACACACACGCACACACACACAATGTCATTTTATGTTAACGTTAATATAGCCCTATTCAATCTGAACTTTGAACTTGAATCTGAACAGCATCCCCTGCAATTAAAGTAGTTATTCAAGTAGTATTTATAGTAATTTGCCAAAATAGGCTACGGGACCTTTTAAAAGAGTTACGCTTGATTATCTGTAGGCATATCCATAAACTGCGGTTGTCTGGAGCAATTGCGTCATTGACCTACAGCTAAATATTATTGCATTTATAAGTCTAATAAAATAGACAGAAATATATAGTTAAGTGGTTAAGTGGGCCAACCAGTTATTGAAGTAAATAGGCCTCCAATAACAAAAAATACATGGAGGTAAAAATACAAAACAAACAAATACAAATTGCAGATCGAGTCTTTCGAAAGTTATATTATAATTATTTTATTTTTTAGTCACGCTTGGAGCTATCGCAAATAAATACATTAAGCCCACATGGATCCCGCCCTGCATGATGTACAATATAAAACTCATCAGGCCCTAAATCTCCTCTTATAAATGTACGGTGATCTGTCTCTACTGGTATCCCAACGCCGATGCTGTGGTGAGTCTCTGCCCGTACAGGGCATAGGGGGAATAGTACGCTCCTGTGGCGGCGGGTACCGGCACGGGCCCTCCTGTGGGCAGCGGGCTTTTGGAGTAGGGGTGATAGCGACTGCTCAGTCCGAGGTGGTGATGCGGACTTCTGAGACCCAACGGGCTCCCGGGGCCCCCGTTGGGGGGCATGTGCATGTGACACGCCATGGCGGCGGCGGCGGCGGCAGCGTTGGCCAGAGAAGAGGAGCCCGGGTATCCTGATATCAACTTGTCCGCGCCGGCAAAGGCAGTGTGAGTCCGCAAGTGGCCCAGGAGCTCCTCGGAGGAAGAAAAGCGCTTGTCACACGGTCCATTCGCCGAGACCCAGTTACAAACGTGGGGTAAGGGGTCATTCGGCAGCATAAAGCCATAGGGGTACAGAGGGTGTCCTGTAAAGGTCGGGGTCGAGGGGTGTACGCCGTGGAGCTGGTGCGTGGGGTACATGAGCGGGTATCCAGACTTCAAAGCGTTGGCCGCGGCCGAGTCGTGCGAGCAGTTGGCGCCGGACGTGGCGGTCAAGTGGCTCGCGCAGTGGTAGCTGAGGCAGTAGGGGTCTCTACAGAGGCTGGCCGACATGAGGCCCGGGGGTGAGGCTCCGGCCAGGGGGCTGCCTCCAGCTTTACTGCATCCCAGTGAGTTAGCGAACTGGGCACTTAAAAGCTGGCTGCTGGACTTGCCGTGATCTAAACTCATTCCGTGGGGGAGGAAGGGTTGGTGGTAGCTCGCGTATGCACCTGCTAAACTTCCGGGGTAAGACATACCCGCGTGGGGTAAGGGGAAAACCGAGTGGCCGGGCTTGTAGGGGGACACGGGCGCGACAAGGCCAGATCCGAGGACGGAGGATGAGGAGGACGTCACGCATATCGAGTCTGACGTGACGGTCTTGGACCCGGACGTGTGTTCCTGGTGCTGCTGGTGTGCATCGGAGTTAATCCTGTGGCTGCCGCTGTTGTCCGTCGTGTTGTTTTTATTGCTGTCGGAGTCCTTCTTGTCCTCCTTCTCACCCGGCTTGCTGTCTGACGGCAGCGGGGAGACGGAGGTGCAGGAGCTGGGGCTGCCTGTCCTTGGGGTGAACGGCTGGCAGGTGGCGCTAGGCACCCGGAAACTGGTTTTATCTCCACCAAGACCGCCGGACGAGTCCTTCTTGTCGGATGTTTTGGCGTAGGGCTTGAAGCTAGACTTGTCGTCGGCTCCAATGTCGCTCATTTTCAGAGGTCCGGACTTCGTGTCCTTGTCACTAGATCCATTTGTCACAGAGGACAGCTTGGAGGAAGACGGTGGGTCGGGTTTGCCGATCTGGGAGCAGGTCTGAGCCAAGAGAGCCAGCGGACTTTTCTTGGCATCCAACTGTAAAATACAAAACACGTATGTTAAATTATGTGGACCGATTCTGAGAAAGACATGTCCCATCCTATTTAGATGAGATGTTTCCATATAGCTACATATGCGCACATACGCATGTTTGAGTATTTGCAGTGGTTTTGTGCGTATTACGCACGGGTTTAACGCATTGCGCATAAACTTCTCCGCGTGTAATCCGAACTAGCTACTCTACTTTTCAAGTTTTTGAGGCCTGTGTAACGATAACACATGTTTTAAAAGTACACGCAAGTAATTAATATGAATTCACATGCATGGTATAGGACAACGTACCTCAATTGGACTGATCGGTGTGGACGGCAGAGGTTGAAGGTATTCCGGGTGTAAAATGTGTCCGGCCCGTGCCGCGAGCATTTTCAAAACCTTTATGGGGAGACGATTCGCCTGTCGGGAGGGATCGGTGGGAGAAACCGAATGCACAAAAACCTTGTTGTTCTTCTCCGCTCCTTTCTTCCCAGACGAGCTGCTCTCCCAAGCTGGATTGGTGCTGTTTCTCAGGAAAGAGACCGTGGGCGATGTGATCATGACCCAATTCTCACTGGAAATAGTAAACAAATCATCTGATGGGCTCGAGAAAGGATTCGCGTCAGACTGTAGAATATATCAAGACAGAGAAGACCGTTCAATACGAGAAGAATTAAGACTTTCAAGCGTTTGTAAAATCCTCTTTTTATAAGTGGCGACGAGGGTCTGAGCAAAATCCGCACATATCGCAGCTGGGTCCGTGTGGCTGCATCCTTCCTCGACGACGCACTGAGAGTAGCAGCAGGTTCGCGCGCTCCCTCGTATACGTAGACTGTGGCGGTGGGAGGAAAAAACACACACTCCCTCCTTCAGCAGCAGCGTCTGAATTAGTCCCGAGATGAAAGCCTTTGCCGCCTTCCAATCAAACGAGAGCCCGAGGTGATTGGAGGGTCACTGGATCGTGACGTGACTCCCTCGGAAGGGCGTACGGTACCATTCAAAACAGGCTATAGTTTTGTGTGTTATTATGTGACTGCGTTAGTGTTTAGACGTGTTTCAACGCCCGGGTCTCGCTGGTGTAGTAGTACCGCTGTAGTAGCCCGCACGGCCACATCACCGCGCTGCTCAGATAACATTATAAATGTTGGTGTGTGTGAAGGTTATTGCGCTATAACTCCCAGTTTAATTTAACGTGAGTGATAAAGTTATCCTAAATTAACTCATTAATTAGGCCTACTATCACGCGGGCCGAATACCAACTTGAGAGCTGATATACTGAGGGTTTCATTCATACACTGATACGTGTCGGCAGATGGTCCAGTGGAATGTGCATGTTCCACATTTTCAGTAACTTATTCCCCTCTCAATCACACGGTCTGTCATCTGTCAGTTCGGTCCTGCACGCTCGTTATCTGTCAGCTGTCTACATTTTCCGCAGTGAAATTCAGGTCAACTCTTGTGCGTCAAAGTGAAATGAGTGGAGTGTTTTTTTATTTTATTGTATTGCTTTATTATTGTGGAGCAGACGTATTGTAGCGTATTAAAATCCTTAAAAATAAAAAACACGTATCCGCATACTACAAAACAACGCATTCGCTGCATGTCAAAGTCAATAAAAGATCAAGTATCGATCTCTTTTCTAAATAAGATCTTGCGCTGAGATGTCCGTGTTTAATTGAAGGGTACACATTCTTCCAAACGTAATGTAACCTCTCATCGTATTACTCAATAGCCCATACATGTTTTGCTGATCAGGCAAGAGTTATACATATGCAAGTGTTTTTTGATTGATAACAGGGGTGCTGTTTTCGGCAAAGGCTGTTGAGCACTGACACATCGTTTGAGTTATTAGGTCAGAGAAGGGCGACCATAAATTTCTAACGTCGGGCAGAACTCCTTTATTGTCTACGTGATGGATGGTCTATTGCCCCAGACACCAAATAGTCGGCGTTATCCTTAAACGGGAGCGCGCGCGCGCGTTTTTTTTTTATCGGTTGCAGTAATTGATTAGATTTAAATAGAAAACATTTGTTCTTACACCTTTTTTTCCCACACACACTGACATGTTTATAAATCATACACGTATATTTGATTCAAAACATAAAAATCTTCTTAATCCAGGCTATCTTAATATCTTTAGCCGATCATATATTCAGCTCAAGTTTTAACACATTGTTTTTTGTGAAAATATTGAATGAGGTTTGTGTCATATAGAAAATTGAAACATATTTTGCAATACCATTGTCTATGATACGCATACATGTGTTATGGTAAGCAATAGGTGAATATAACCTACTGTGCAACTTAAGGTATTATGTAAATACTCCACCTTATTTCCTCTTAGTATAGTGGAATTTTATTCTAGATAGATTTTTTTACTTAAAAATACTGTTTATCTAAGCATGCTGTTCATTGTTTGAAGAGTGCAATTGATTTATGTGCGGAAGCAGCACATGTAACACAAATGTATGAATAAATGAAGGCGTCATTTGTCTTTTGGAGACAGCTTTACCAATAATCCATGTGAATGACTTAATAAAAAAATAAAGAAAGTCATGATCAAATCAAGAACGGGCAAAGCTGCTATGACTGAATTCATGCATGTTCATGTACATTACTCGACTGACAAAGAGTAAGACACATGTACACATCTTTTCATAAAGATTCTGATGAAATATACTTGGTTCTGCTCTTGGATGCGTTCTTTGCATAATTGCGATCAACCAAACGCACAAATAAACAGTAAGTACAAACACATTGCACCGTCCCCCGCTACATGTTTCCTCAGTGCTTATTCCGCACTGATTCCCAGTGTGTTTATTTTGAGTTCTATTTGATACAAAATGAATAAATTCTTTCAATAGCTTCGATGCTACATGATAGCCATCGGTGAATCAGGAACACACTCATAGGGTTAGCATGGACTCTAAGCCTGGCTCATTTTTTAAACACAAGCATTGCATTGCAACTGCATTGAGCACATTCAAATCTACATACGCCATGGAAATCATAGAAAAAAAAGAAACCTGACAACATTCATAGAGCGATTGCGCGGAAAAGGCTCAGGATCGATAAACGTCTCATTGTAATTTTAAACAAATGGCCCTGGAAAATTCCGGTGACATGACAGGAAAATTCACCTTGTGGCAGGCAGCGCAGGGCATGCCACTTCACGGTGGAGACAGGCAGACCTGATCTGACAGGTAAAAAGGGGAGATGATGGCTAGAAGGTGCTATTGTTTCATAGCTCTTTCTTGACCTGTCAGCTCCCGGCACAGAGGCCTGAATGGAGGGCCTCCTTGTCACCTGAAAACAGTCTTAAAAGGCAGTTACCGCGACCCGGGTGATTGCTCTTGTTTAATTGATTGCCTTGCAACGAGGCCTGTCACATTAATAATGGTTAAGTACGTCTCTGCTGTGTCCCCCCCAGAGTGCTGCTCCGATCAGGAAATTAACAGTGTTAACTAACCGATGTCTGTTGAGCAATAATTGCATGATTATCTGAAGTAATGTGCTCTGGTATTGATGTTTTGTGTGCTATTTATTTTTTAGGTTAATTGTGTTTCGTGGGGTGTTACTGAGAGGGGGGAAAAAAAGTGTATCGACTGGTTTTCAAAGATGTCACTCGTGTCATTGCCGTCGTGGTGTGATTGTTCGTGTATGAAGTACTATGTTGCCCGTTTCCTCGGCTATATGGGCTTCTTTGTTATTAGCATCTCGATGGGAATTATCACTTCTCCAGAGCGCAACAGAAAGCAACTTTGACAAGTAAATGGTCCTGAATGATTGTTCTCCCCATTAGCCGCTGAAAGGCTATGCAGATACGAGTTCTCAATGATATTCCTTCGACTGAGTGACAGTTAGAAATTGTACCAATAGTACTGATAGCCTTGTAATGTACCTCGCATGTGGACTGCCACTAAGTGTATGAAATTAGACACTGACATTAGAGTTGCCTTTCAGTGAGAAATGACAAGAATCTCAACTGCTTTTCCTTTTGCGCCTGGGATGGTGGGGGGTGGGGGTGGGGGTGGGGGGGGGGGGGGGAATCACATAAAGCTGTCACAGAAGAACAGGCTGGAACAATCTGTCAGGAAGTATTACAGATATTATGCATTTAAGAAGGGACATTCCAGATACTTAGAAGTCATACCCATTTCTCTTGACTTACATCCAGTATATATATTTATATATATTTTTTAATATAGATATTTTTTCTTCGTCATTCTGTCAAATACCGTAGCAATGGGATACTTTATGCAGCCTCCACTTGAAGGACCATGAAATACTTCCCCCCCCCCCCCCAAAAGCCCACCTTGCCGGAAGTCAGACATGGGAGAGTGCAGCATGACGGAGAGAGCTTGAAAAGTTGAAGTGCAGCCAAGATGGCATTGGTGAAGGGTCTTTCTCACTTTGTCTCCTCAATTAGTCAAAGCTGACGGGGGAGTGTGTGTGTGTGGGGTTGAAACCTCGTGGAGATTATGCTGTCGTCCACTTGCCACCAGCTAGGTGAGGATCCCGGCTCGCTGTAGTCATGCTTAAAGGTAGCGTTAGCTTCATGTACACCACGCTACGCTAACGTTCGGGGAAAAAACGGACGGCAAATCAGCACGACAGCTGCCACATTAGGCCTTGCCAGTTTCCTCAAGGAAACTTCTCGGGAAGCCTCTTAAAGACCGATCTACTTGTCTAGTAGCATTGGAAAGTAAGTCAATGAGATAGCTTTCACATTTGGTAAAACCCATGCATAGCATATAGTTGAGGTTTCCATCGCTATATGGCAGTCCCTTGGCATACTACTGAAGCCATGTTTAATTTAAGAGTAATTTATGTGTATGCCACCTCCTATCTGTATGTGTTAGGGTATAAAATGAAGAAAACATTTGACATAAATAATATATTCATTGAATCACATACAATGTTAACATCCTCGTCTGAAGTGTATATTTACGGTGGCCAACACCGCTCCTGCCATTATTTCCCCTCTTCGCTAGATTTAATTCGTGGAGCTTAAGCCAGGGTGAAAACGTGCGCAGGTAGCGTGTCGTGACACCGGCAGGACTGCGCGGGCTGGGATGAACGTCTACGATGGGGCAGATTATGCCCGTTTTTTTAAGAAGTCCTAAAGAATGATCTTGTCACATTTCACAGCGAGGATTAGCCAAAGAGCAGGCGGAGCGCTCCAGTCAGGAATTAGTGTCATGTCTCGGGCGGAGGACAAGCATGCAAGGTATTCACCGAGACAGGCTTGGACACACGGTGCTCTGTTTGTCTATTCTGTGATCAAATGCTGATGCTGATGGTTCTGCCTGCGTAGCATCGTGGGTTTACAAAGCCGATATGCATTCGCCTGCATTTCTCCCTGGGAAAAAGAGTGTTCAAAGTGAACACGGCCCGAATGCATTGCAAGCAGACAACCTGATGCCTTTCGCAAGGTGGTGTCAATCGGATGGATTCTATCTACACCTGGGCTCGGTATAGTGTATACTTGTTACATGTTATAGAAGTCATTCATCTTGTCGATTGGATAGTGATCAGTGGCTTCTTACGCCTTCCCCAATAAACAAGTGTAGACCATGTGAGTGTCTCGAACCCACATTACCCATTAACCATACATTTTAAATAGAACCAAACAATTTCCCAAAGCTGTGGAAAGATTAAAAAGACCAAGTTCAAGATGTTCAAGATGGCTGACTGCGGCGGCGAATGAAATCCCACTTCATAAGACCTGCCAATGTTGTCAGTTGTTATCCATATCTTAAAGCGCATTACGATAGGTCCATGAAGTGTGTAGCCTTCTCATCTGTCGCCTTGAATTTGTCAAAGTCTCGACTGTTTCTTTTAAGTCACAAGTGTCGGAGCGAGGCGGACTCTTTAATTGACAACTGAGACTGCCTTTATTTTGGTGCCAGGACGTGTTGTGTTATTTTGACAAGCTATTATTGGCAGAAGCCCGCAGGAAGTAGCATCAGGCTGGAAATGGGAAGTGACAACGGACAGAGAGCGGGAGCTCGTCATTGTCTCCGGGCGGAGTTTCAGTCAGCGGCGAGTCCCAACTCCTGGAAGTCCTGGTTGAATTGTTATCGATACGAGAGACTTTATCTTGTCGGAGGGAGGCGGGGGGTAAGGGGGAAGGGGGGGGGGGGGGGGGGGATGACAGAGGGGTAGGTATGGCTGACGTGATGAATGAACAACTCAAATCTAATTCCTTTCTGAAAAAAATAATCTGGCGTAGACTCAAAGAATTTATTATTATTTTGGGTAATGTAGATTTATTAAACAGTGGGAGCTTTCACAGGCTTCAAGGTTCTTAATGGATTTTTTTTTCAAGGTTTTCAGCTGGTAATTTGCAACAATAAATCTCTGTGTGCTGTTCATCAAGTTTCACTCAAATACTCGTTCTGTTTCCGGGTGTTGTGTAGTTGCGTTAGGTTTAATTTTAACAAGTCGCCAGCCCTTGGCAAACTCATTTTGCTCATAATTACTTGTATTTACTTAGTTGTTAGGTTATGTACATTTCCTTTAATGTATTGACAGTGTGACTCTATCATGGCCCTTTTTCAATCCAAACAATGTTCTCTTGTTGTGTTCATGGAGCTCTGTACAATTAAGTAGCCCCGATACAATGTAGCTTAAAACACATAGCTCAAAACCACAAGAAGCATGAGTCAGCAATCCAAGCTTTTTTACTTGTAATTTCACTCATCCAAGGCACTTTCCAACCCTTATGAAACAACATTAGGAATGTTTGGTGTGGTGTTGCTGAGTTTATGAGGCCATTACCGGCTTCTTAACAGTGTATCCATGGACTAATGGACTTCTAAGGCTCCTGTGATTTAGCACTGGGCTCCTTCATAACGTAGCATTCATTAGAAAAGAGTTTGTCATGAGGTAGGCCTACATTGTTCAATAACGAAAATAGTTAAAAATAAGGAAGTCACCTTGCATTAGCAAAAACCATACACTATGCTTTTACCCCCACTGTTTTAATATATGTTTGATATGCACAATTATTTTCACAGCAAGACTTTTGTCTATCATTTCATCGGCTATACTTTCATCAAGTAATCCATTAGTATGGGGTTAACGGTGTCACTTTGCCAGTTTATGCCAGACTTATGTTGGCAAAATTGTTGCTTTGGATCCGATTTTACTGGCTGTTTTATGATGCTGTACACTTTGGCCCAAGTATATAAACATATGATTGATTATAACCTACCAAGAGCTTTAGCTTGCAGTCTTAACCGTATTTATAGCTGGGTTGTTAAATCGTAGATGTAGTATTTTAAGTTGGACTAAATTGTTATTACAAAATTTCCAGTCCAATTTTCCATTTGTTTCTCTTATATATTTTTTTAATATATTTTCATGATACAATCTTTTCCTTTACCCACATTTTTACCAGTTCCAAAAAGTTTCAATAGTGTATATTCTCGTCCACCTACAGTGTGCAATACCTAGTTCAGACATTCTGTATAATTGAGCAAGTAACTGTGACAAGTACAAGAGATAATCTCTTAGCTACGTTGCGCTATGTAACAATTGCCTGTTAGAACGGGCACATGCCTGGGAACAGCCCACAAATGTTTCATTTTAAAGGGATTGCCAATGGATCAGGACGCGAGAACGATATCTCATTCGTTCATCTCTTGTTGACTCTTCCACGACCTGTTGTGCTGATATTGTCAAAAAACCTATAAAGAGTTATAAAAAGCATACAGCCGGACATAGCCTAATGCATGCTCTGTTAGCAGGGACAACGTTTTGGCCTGTAGATAATCTGTATGGAGTCTGCCATAATCCGCTGTTTATTAGTTCATACACCAGCAGGATCATCCCCAAGGAATGAGAGTGAACGCGGGCACTTCTCGACACTCGACAGATTCAGAAGCTATCCCTGAGAATGAGGTCTGGACATGCACGGAGTGCGAAGTGTCTGAAATTGTGAGCGGGAGAAATAATCATTGAGAAAGTCTTGGTATACATATGCTGGTTGGTATTCTATATGAAGATCATTTCTCTCTCCATCGTTGTTGCTCTCTCTCTAACTGTCTCTCTGCATCTCTCTGTCTCTCTGCCTCTCTCTCTCTGTCTCTCTCTCTCTCTGCCTCTCTGCCTCTCTGCCTCTCTGCCTCTCTGCCTCTCTGCCTCTCTCTCTCTCTGTCTCTCTGCCTCTCTGCCTCTCCCTCTCTCTCTGCCTGCCGACCTCTTTCTGAGGGTCCGAATTAATTGTCGGGGGCGTCTATCAATGCCACAGGCGGAGGTTAGGCAGGGGATCCCCAAAGGAGGAGGAGCCTGTCCTGCTCACACAAAATCGATCCTGGCCTTTGGTGTTGGCAAGCCAAGCGGGCAGGGCGATGGGGGGGGGGGGGGACGACGACAGGGGGGGGGCTCATCTGACACCTCCTGGCTTTTTTCATGAGGAACCCTTTGATGTCTCCCAAACCCCCCTCTGAGGATTTCTTTAGGGGGTCATGAATATGAAGGCGGTACCATCTTCGAGTATATCAACTGCGCGAATGAGAAGCGTCTCTTGCCTGGGGTGGGGAAAGAAATCAAACAAGGACTTAAAATTAAGAAATGTAAGTAAATGTATACCATATAAAGTGGTGACTAATTCATATCACCTTTGCACCACCATTGCAACCAGCTCCCCTCAAAGGACACCATGCACCAGATCAAGTTTCCATAGTTATGTAAGTCATTTCAACAGTTTTAACTATTAATGCTGGACACACCTTATAGTGCCTATGTGCTGACCCTTGGACCTTTGAGACCTCTTCAAACATGCCATTGTTAGTTGCCTTGTACTTGTATGTGGTCTTAAATGTCTTAACCGACCACACATACAAAGTTCCTAACGGTAAAATAAGGTGCAAATGTTTTCAGACCTTGAGCGATGTTAAAAAAAAGAAAGAGAAATATTAAAATAAGTCACATGGTTTTATATAAACAATCAAGTATAACATTGTATATGATCTGTTTTTCACCGTTCCTCTGAAGCAGCACTTGTTCTTGGGTGGGTTTGTGCTGTCTTGGTTCACGAGGTATCGGGAGCAGAGGGAAGAGAAGCTTGACCTCAAAGCATCTTTTGTTTAGGAGTCAGTGGAGGGAAGTGGTCAGGATTCATGTGATGGGAAGGGGAGGTGGGCTAGGTAGCGAGGGCGGGTGGTGCTGACGTTGACGAGCCTAAAACTCTCTGCCGTCACGGTGGTCTTCCCTTTCAACTTCTCTTTGAAATGCCCCCCTCCCCGACTGCTTCTCCTCAAATCACTCAATCATAAAAATAATCCCTCCGCAAACTGATCGCATTCAAGAAATAATAATAGTTGTTATCGCATTTTAGAAGCGACAGGGGGTTTGTGAAAGGGACTTTGTTTTTGTTATTACAATTTCGATCATTACTTTAAAACTTTTTCTTTTTCAACAAAATAAATAACTATTAAATGGTTCCGGACATGTGGTCACTGTTTGCGGCTCCCCTCTCAACATGTGCCTGCGATATAGTTTCAGGGTAATGCAGGAGTGTCCTGGGTCTGGTGGGGCTGCTTTATAACCGCTGTATAAATAGATTCCTATGACAGAGCCATTCATCTCCGGCCATGAACACGTCAAGTTTAAAAGACAGCTCCCTGAGACGCGAGCGCTTGTTAGGGCCAGATCAGCAGTCCAGATGCCTGAGATGTATGCTCATGAAGGAAAGATTAATTTCTCTGTCATCCCTGCCTTTGACAGTAGTTATAAATCTGATTTAGCTGTTGAGCAGGGGCCACGGAAAAGGGCAGTTGGACATTAAGATTTCAAAGGAGCGTTATCAGGGGGACTAACTCATGACTCTCAGCCTGCCAGAATTAGGTCAAAAGTGCTGAGGACGTATGTGTGGCGTTGTGTTTTGAAAGTGTGGTGGATGGGGGAGAAGAGAAAAAGGCCATTCTACTTGTCTATTCTCTCTCTCTCTCTCTCTCTCTCTCTCTCTCTCTCTCTCTCTCTCTCTCTCTCTCTCTCTCTCCTCTCCCTTTCTTGTGTTGTTTTCAAGATGGCGGCAGTCATGTGAGAAGCCCTGGACTGAGGGCAAGCGTAGCATGTCAAAGGAGCTATTTACTGGTAGATTGATGGGAACAGGCAATGTGAGGTGGTCACATCCTGTGACCATCTGCACACGAGTCATGCTCGTTATTTAGATCCGACACAGATGCCAGGGCACAACACAAGGCTGTATGCAGATATTTGGATTTTTGACAAAAGGTTTATTGCTTTATTTTACGGGAGGTCAACTGACTCTATATTTGCGTCTGATATCCGTTTCCTGTGTATACTGGGGCCTACGAAGGAGCATTTAAAGGGTTTGGTTGTGTTTTTTTAGCTTCCATTTCATAAATGCAATAATCACTTAAACCTCATCACTGTATTTCACATAACTTGCTTAAGATTAAAAATATAAACAAGCATTACTTTATATACTGTTACCGGCGTAAGATCACTATGTAAGTGTTATTTCCCAGTTCTAACATTTTACCGCTATCGGTCACAATGCCCATAAAAGCTCTCTGTATGCCTCGATACCAGCTGTGCCCATCTCAACTGATTCCCATTTCACGCTTTCGTTGGGGGAGATTAACGTTTCTTCATTCGTGACTAAACCGATCTAAAGAACCTTTAAAACATTTGATGACACTCAGAATTTGATGCGTGCAGAACGCTCGTCTCCTTAAGGTGCTTAGGGTTAAGGGGATAACACGTCCAAACGCGTTAAACAGTTAAATGACCTGATCAAAGTCACGCGCTGGTTGATTGAGCGATTAGCGGGGTGGGACACACACACACACACACACACACACACACACACACACACACACACACACACACACACACACACACACACACACACACACACACACTCCCTGCGATTAATCCCTTTTCCTTTGAAGCCATTTCCTATTCAACACATGTCTATGTTGCTTTCCCTCGGATGAAGAAACACTGAAAGCTAACACAGGCTAGCTAACACAGGCTAGCTTATTTGTTTATTTATTTTCGAACAACCGCATGTGTCTAGTAACTTGTTGTTATTGTTGCATACACACAACACCCCCCCCCCCCCCCCCCCCCCACACACACACACACACACACACACACACACACACACACACACACACACACACACACACACACACACACACACACACACACACACACACACACACACACAGTGTACACACATGCTGCATTACCTCTGAGTGCTCTATTGCTGAGAGTGCTAGCCTCATCCTCTTCTATTCACTTACCGGCTGCTAATTCCTCAGTTTTCACCGGGGCTGCTCTCTCTCTCTCTCTTTCCCCTTTTTCGACTAAATTCCCACACGTTGGGCTACAAAAGTGTGCCATGACATACTGCCGACTTAGTGAACCTAATTACATTAATGATGGCATCAATTTCTCCAAGCCGGTGAGGTTTGGCCCGCCGCGCTCCATTTTCCCCGGCACCGTGGCAACGGGGACGGTGAGAATTCTGACGTGTCAGAGTGTCCCGGGACTGAAACAGAATTAATGGTCGGTCGCCCGCATCCAAGGTCCTTCGGTGGTAATTGCGCGGCAAGACTGACTCTCTGATCTCAGCAGTGGTGTACGGCGTGCCAGAACAGGCCGCGGTCTGACGGATTGCCTTCCTGCGGTAATAACTCGCGCGCAGCTCGCCATACTTCAAATGAGGCTATGCATCCCACCTCAACACTACAAAGTGGAGGCAATGATTTCTTTCCATGCTGCCCCTGTGAAATGCATCTCAGTCCATACGTCTTCATACCTGCGACAGGCCTCGGTTCGTGTTATTTTCGTTGCAGATCAACTTTCTTTATGTGGCTGGATTGCCAGCGCTGATGAATAGGTGTAGGTGAATGAACTTTGGCTCTCTCAAACTATTTATTCCAGTTACTTTTTTGCGACAACGCAGACTGTAGGGAGTGCTGGTCAGGCAATACAGTAATAATCGTTTTAATGCTTGTGTCTTATTTCTTCTTTAAACATTTAGGAATTATTCAAACTCCGCTTTAAAGCATCGCAGGAGGTGTCATGCTTCAAAACAGCAACAACGTAAGCCGTAAAGCATGGTCCTTCAAACACAACACAAAAGGTCGCGGTCACTGTTTTTATCTGCTCCATTGGGTTGACTCCGCCTTCCAACAGGAAGCCAGGATTCCACCGTTCCTCTCTCTCCCTCTCTCTCCCTCTCTCTCTGGCTCTGTCTCGGTCCCGGTCTCCCTCTCTCTCGCTCTATTCTCTCTATTCTCTCAGGTGATAGAATGCATGCCGTGCAGCCTGAGGACACAGGCGCTCCTGTGTGCCATCTGTGGTGGTCCGTGTTCTCCGGAGCAGTCAAAAGCTTGTTGGCTACACCCCGTCTCTGTCCAAACACAGTTGACTCTAGACGACCACATCAAACAGGGTCTCTCTCGCTCTCGCTCTTTCTCTCTCTCTCTGTCTCTCTCTCTGTCTCTGTTTCTCCCTCTCTCTCTCTCGCTCTCGCTCTCACTCTATCTGTCTCTCTGTCTCTCTCTCCCTCTGTTTCTGTCTCTCAGAGCATATCAAACCTTCGGATACTGAAACTATTTAGCCATTTTTTCCACCTCTAATGTCTCCCACTCAAGTCATCTGTTTTCTTCTACCATTTTTCTTTTACAGACGCTCGCTCATTAGTGTTTATAATTTATGGAGCGAGGCAGCGTTTTGAGTGCCTCTTCCTGACATTACACAAGGTTCTGCTCGGCTCCCACTGGATCCAGTCGTAGGCGAGCGAGACTCCGGCAGCGGCGGGACGAAAAACGAGAGAGACAGGCTCATGAAAGCTCCTTTCTGTCCACTCCTCAGCTCGCCGTGGACATGTCCCAGTAAAACCGAGTTCCCAGAAATGTGTGTTTTAGAGCGCGTGCAACGCTGTCAAAAAGTGATTCATCACTTTGCCGTGAAACGCTCTGACAGACTCTGTTTGAGGGTGGATGCTATCTTAGAAAGTGTAAATAAACTTCGGAGGGGCGTCAGGTCAGTGTGGGGATGAAATGCATAGTTTGGCCGTTGACTCTGCGGGTCATCATTCATCCTGCCTGTTGTGAACGGGGCCTTGATCAGAGGAGCCTCCCTGGCCCCCCGGTGACCTGCCTTCCATCTGACCAGCTGCAGTTCAGATGCCTCGGGCCCAGATGTTAGCATTACTGAAATAGGTCCTTTCACCTTCTTCACCACTTCAAAGACCTTTCTCGAACTAAAACAACAAGAAGTCTTCCGCCCCTGTTTCTTTTTCCTGCGCCGCTTATCGATCGAGGGACTCCGGTCGAGACCCTCGGGGTGAACGATCGGAAGCCATCAGACGTTTCGCTGTGTTTTTATAACTTCGGGAACTGTACCCGATGCTACCTGATATGTGTGCGACTGTGTAGCGCTCCGGCAAACGAAAGGGCGTAATAAAAGCGAGCTTGCCCTTAAGCAAGTGACATTTATATCAAATTGCTTCAGTATAGAAAGCAATAACAGAATTGCGTGGCTCCAGCCCTTTCTATTTTTGCGGGGTGCGAAGAACATAACAAACTAGTGTTCAGGAATTCATAAAGGTAGCTTTTCATTTCTGCTAGCTCAGCTTACCATAATAGACACATTTGCCTGACAGTGGTAATCGCTAAAACACAATCAATATTGCATGCATAAAAAAACACATCAATGGAGTTGAACACGGTTTGCCTTGTCTCCTCCCTCTAACAGGTGAATGCTCCAGCTGTTCATTTCTGGTGGGTCACCTACTTTAATTGCTGCTAATCTGGAGCAAGTGGCTTTGATCTCTTTGACAGTTTGACTGCATTAGCACAAGTGTGTTGGCTAATCCTGTGCGTAGCTTGTTCTCTTGGCACAGCCAGAGCCTGTCCAACGATAATGTGTCAGCTGAGGGATAAGCCCTCATCAACAACTAGGTCTAAGCTTCCAGAAAACAGGGGGGGTTGAAGGGCCACCGACATGCTGTGCCTTCAAACAAAGATGGAGTTGTTGTATATGTGCTCGATCAACACATAGGCCACACTCTTCATACAGCCCACCTCTCGTAACGCCTGCGGAGTACTCTGGTCATTTGAGTGTTTGCAAGGAGCGATATCAATGTCCCTTTGACCCACATGTGGGATCTTCACTTTTCCATGGTCTGATGAACACAGGTGAGGCACGGTCCTGACGCACAATTTGAACCACTTTGCTTTAGAAAAACAGTATATACTGTAGTTGATCAAAAAGGGGTTTTAAGCAGTATTTCAATTGTATATATTTACACTCTTACAGGAATTGTATTCATTACACTTCCTTAGAAAGCTTCTTTCAATTGTGTGTGTGTGTGTGTGTGTGTGTGTGTGTGTGTGTGTGTGTGTGTGTGTGTGTGTGTGTGTGTGTGTGTGTGTGTGTGTGTGTGTGTGTGTGTGTGTGTGTGTGTTGTGTGTGTGTTACGCAAACAGCTGTCCTGAACTCGAGTTGAACTCCCATGAATTATGATAAGCATCTCACAGGAACAATATCTGCTTACAGGAAAGAATAAGTGAGACCTTATCTGGAATGAAAAAGCGCCACCACTGTGGGATTTCAGATTGTGGTAAACTCCTTCCTTACAAGTGATATAGGCGACACAGATATTTCTTTATGTGTATAATTAGGAAGGATTGCAAATCATTCTTTCAAAAAATACATACAGAAGCTCCAGTGCATCAATTGCAACTAATAAAGCAGGGGTTTAAGGAAAATAATAATAAACTTTCAGGCTACGAGATTTAAATGACCTTCTGGACTGCGGCTGGTAAATTAAAACAGACCAAGATAATTTGCAGGCGCAAATCACTTAGCTGGCTTCGAACCCGTGGTTTGGTCATGGGTCCATTATCCGGCAAAGCTAACCAAGCAGTGGCAGAGTCTTAATGGTAGTTGAATATATTGAACTTTGTACTTTTGTACAGTGTTAAGGTTTTTACATATCTAACTTTGAAGCTAGCTCAACAGCAGGGGCTACAAAAGGATGTGGTGCATTGCTCCTTTTCCCTATAAACTAAAATCTACTGCGGCGATAACTTTAAATCCCTCCATCCCAACAGTGTTTTTTGTTACACTGCATTTATTCTAGTCTGGGAACATTTATACTTCCGAAATGTATATCGCTGGGCCTAAAATAACGTAGCGGCTGAAAGCAAGGTTTATCCATCAAATATAGAGAGGGGAGAATATATAGAGGGCCATAACAGGGTATGCTGAATTAAATTGTAGCCATGAAATTCCAGCCTAATAGTTTATTTTGGCCACTCAACAATCGGCCTTTGCTTTGAATGCCACGGGGCCGCCGAGACCACCTGTAAATAGTCATATGGTTTCATTTGTTTTCAGGGCCATTTGGCTGCTATGACATTCGTCAGGAAATGGAAAAATCCGCAGGAGGACTCTGGAGACGCTACTGGAAGGTGACTCGCCAGTCATGGGCACATGGTGGAGATTAATCAAATGTTATGTGTGCGCTATCAACCAGCTGGCAGCACCAGCCTCTAAGCCTTTGAGTGAGGCGGTCCACCGGGGCCCTGTGGCACAGCTGAGTTTGTCTTGTAAAAGTGCAGCTGTCCAAAACATGACAGCTACAGCATTAGCAGGGCCATTAAGAGGTGTAGAACATTTCCAGGGAAGCCATTTGAAAAATGACAACCTCCGGCACTAGTGAGATATTAATTATGGTTAGCATCCAGCGAGGAAAAAGGGAAAATAAGCAAATACGTTTGGGAGGACAAAGGATGCCCTGTTTCTTCTCAGAGGATGGCTTGTGCTTGCAGTTTTTAAAAAGCTATATAAAGGAGAGAAATCTGTGTTTTCTTTAGGTTTTCGCTGTTGGCAAACAGTTTGGTTTATGTATCTTACTAGTGACAACTTATTTATCTTCTAAATAGTACAATTAATTTGTGTAAAATGTGCAAGAGTTGCTAATTCTTCCTATTAGCATTACTGAAAAAGGGTCCTTTCAGCGTCTCACCACTAAGCTACAAAATATATACCAATTTGCTTCCCGATTTGCAATATGCTAATCACTTCCTATGCAGCGGTGGTGTTGCCCTGCACTGTTAGTAATGAGAGTTAATGGCAAGAACACTTCCAATCCTAAATGCAATTAAAAGTTAATAATTAGCCACAAACAATTATTAAAAGCTTATATTTTCCAAAGACAGCATTGAGCTAAAACTTTTAAACGCTTTTAACCCATGTGCACCTTAAACATGCTTAACATAAGGTAATTATACATAGCCGGGTAAAAGGATTAATAGTGCTCTTGATGTACTTTGCCCATTATAGTATCTATTCTTCCCGTTATGCACCTACTCTTAGCCAAGTTTTCCATTGAGTCTGTGAAGCAAACAATGAATTGTATAGGGAACGTTGGGGCTGGTTTTATGCTGACCGGAATAAAAGACTACAAAAGACATGGTGGCCCATCCAAGAAAAGACCATGATCAGTATTGAAATTAGTAATTTGCATTTTTTCACAAAGAGGATTGGCTGGTAATGACAAAATCGCTCCATGCCTTCAATTGGGGATTAATTTGCAATTTCTTTCATTAAGTTGCATTAACTCAAATCCAACGAGGCACCTCCTAATTAAAACCCCCACATCCCTGGGAGTGTTGTAATTCCCTTTAGAATACAGTCTGTTAATTGGTCATTACTAAACCCTGAAAAGACTTGTTTACAGTGACGGTGAACACTAGCACTAAACCAGGTCCCTCTGCTTTCCGGGGGAACGGGTAGGAGAGGAGGCCGATGATGGTCTGATTATACCTTCGCCTGAGCCTCATAAATACAGAGCTGCCCGCCGTCGGTGCGAGCGGTGTTTATTAGAAACCGCCCGAGACCTGCGCTCCGCCGGTCCCCGCGGTTACTTATGCAGATAAATGCGGCACCATCCATCATTACCTCAATTCATAAATAGCCAATGACTCAACTCCCCTCGTATGGAAGGGATCAGACCTCGGAAATGCGACCGCGGGGAAGCGTTCTGTTCATGAAAAACATGAGTGATCACACGCGGCGATCCACCGCCGGCCCCCCCCCCCCCCTCCTTACTCATTACATCTTATTCTACATGTCATCCTCCTCCTCGCCCCGGCATCCGGGTGAGCCCCCCCCCGTAAGAGGAGGGTAACGGGGGAGGCCGCGGCGGGCTCCTCGCCGCCGCGCTGAATGGAAGCAGATGAGCAGCCATTCTCTGGGTGTATAGTGTGGAGCTGCTTTATGCCGGCGAGATGAGGAGGGGGGGAGGGGGGGAGAGGGGGGGGGGGGGGGGTGGCCACGGAGGTGCATGGGCTGATGAGAAGGGATGATATATGTGGCGGCTGTGTCCCCGCTCTCCTCTGGCCCATTGTCATTAATCACGGCTATTAGGCTCCCCCAGCACCGCCCGCCTGCCCCGTCTGCACCCGGCCGTCCCCGCACTTCCTCTTGTGCCTCATATCCATAAAGCCCAGGACCTAGTGTGCACCTCCAGCTCATCTCCCCGGGGCAGGGCCCCGCGAAGACATGCGCTGGGGGGGGGGGGGGGGGGAGGGGAGGAGGAGGAGGAGGGCTGTGGGTGCACGTGTTTGTGTGCCGAGATTAAAAGCCATCGTTTGCGTAATTACACCCCACAATTTCGTTTTTTCCTTTTTTCTTTTTTTTTTTTCAGTTTAAAAAGCGATCAGGAGGTTCTGCTGGTGCAGCACCAGCATTGGAGTTGGCTTCTCTGGGCGGTTTTCATTTACAACAGACTTTCCCTGTGTCTTTTTCCCTCGGCGTGATTAACAAGAATGAGAGCCGCTACAGTATGTTTCATTAGAATATAGTCTAGGGGGCTGTTTATTTAATTTTTTATTCCAATGGATTCAATTTGCACATCATAACCCTGCTGTTTTAAACCCTGCTGTCGGGTACTTCCTGTGTGGGGCTATCTAATCAGCAGTCTGCACCACTCTCTCTCTCTCTCTCTCTCCACCAGTGCATGTACGTCGTTAAGTCGCTCTCTCGCTCTCTCTTGTCCCGTCGTCTGTGTCATCAAACCCAAGAGGTCTGATATGATAATATGTGTGAACTGAAATGTGAAGGCAATTCATATCACTTTCCCAGGGCTTTGAATGTTTGATTTGCATAACCAGAGAAAATGATATTAGATGGGCATATTGATTTAATTTCATCCTAGAGGGCTGTTAATTATGGTATCATAAAAGTGTCATCTCTTTATTATCGGTTTCAGAATGGAGTTTGATGTCTGGTGTTAGCAGGAATCTTTCTCATCGCTACAGGAAAAACCGTCGTCATGATGTTTCGGAGCATAATTTTACATAATGAGCACGGAGGGGGAATACACCAAAACCTTTGAGTCAATTGTGTTCTCTTTCCTCCTAATTCTCTCCTCTTTCAGTTAGATTGGCTTAATGTAATGTTGCTTTAATCCGATATCGTACTCCATATTTCTCGTGTTATTTTCGGCCCCACATCTCTGAGTCGGCCCCCAGGAGCCCATTGGTTTGATTTACACGCCCGGTTATAGCGGCTTTGCATGTCTTACATCACGGGGAAACTGGAATCAGCTACATGTGTCCCACGAAGGGGTCTGTTTTGTCTGAGTTTTTGTCATCCTAAAGACCGCGCTCTGATACCCGACCCGCACAGCCCCCCCTGCAAGCCCCTTTGAACGGGGCGGTGAGCACGGCGAACAAATGAGGTGTCCCCCTCTCCCCCTGCAGCTGAAGGCAGATCTTTACGAATGGATTCCCCAAGTGCAATTTATCTAAATGAACAGCGATCATTATTCCAGATCTCGCCCATCCTTAATCCTGGAGCGCTATTGAGCAGATATCTCTTTAAACACAGCAACTAGGTGGTCCGGGGTTGAAAGAAGGCTGAGTGCATTCATTACTTCTCATCCTCCCCCTCTCACCACCACCACTCACCCCACCGACTCATCCTCGCCCTCCATCCACCTCCTCAGGAACACAAAGAAGTGCATAATGTGCAATCTGATAAGTGTTTCTCCAGCACACGCCGGACTCCCCCCCCCCCCCCCCCCCCCCTCCACCTCCACCCTCCTCCTCCTCCTCCCCCTCCTCCACCTCCTCCCCCTCTCTCCTCTTCTTCTGTCCTATACATCACCGGCGAGCCCCCCCTGGCTCAGCTGTGGTTTGCTGGAAGTGAACCCGGGGATTGGTGTGGCTTGAAGTTGATGAATAGGCCTCGCGGTGGCGAGGAACTCCAGGGCCAAGCTGTAGGTCCGTCCCCGTGGCGTGTGAGGCTGATTGGCTTTGTCCTGCGCGGCCGCCGCTGGAGGAGCGGACATTAAGATTAAGCGATGCTGTCGCGGCGGCGAGCAGCGCACTGCATCATCCGGGGGAGGAGACAGCTGCGGTGGTTAATCCTTCATCACCAGGGGGGGGATGGGGGGAGGGGGGGGAGAGGAAGAGGAAGAGGAGGAGGAGGAGCGCCGCTAGCCAGCCAGAGCCGGAGATATACGGCCAAAGATAACCCTCCATAACTTCTGCCAGAGATCAGAAACTATGAGTTTGCGTCCATCTGTGCTCAATCCAGGCCTTTTTTCTTTTCTTTTTTTTTAAGATGGAGGAGGAGGAGGGGTATAGGTTATTGGGAGACGTCAGGTGATAAATAAAGTGGACAACGGTGACACCAGGGGAATGTTTTTGGGTTGGGAGCTAATCTGTGCTTAAGTAACAGAGTGGGGGAGGGATGGGGGGGGGGGGCTGACTGCTCATTGTTCTTCCGTCAGGAGGCCGAGGCAACAAGGCCAAATAAACAGGAATCCGCAGCACATTCCTAGCATGTCCGCGGCTAAGTGACATGAGTGTAGTTTATCACACATTCTGTCTGTTGGGAATTCCCTTTTTTTAGATGGAGAAAAACCACACGGCTGGGCTGAAACGGTCTGTATTTATGTGTTTGCGAGTGGCGTCAGCGTATTTTGGACTGCTGGCTTTGCATGTTTGTTGTAGTGTTTGATGTCGCTGTCGGCGCGTGATGGATGAGAGTCATCATGCAGAGTAAAAGTAAAGCTCTCAGTTCCCCGGGAAGGCTGACATGCTGTATCGCCAGAGATGGCCTGAAAAGACATTACAGTGGGACGCGTCTCCTTTCATCGGCTCTCCCCCTTTCACCGGCCAAAAAACCCCAGCCTTCTTCCTTTTTTGTGTTTTTTGTTTTTTTGTTACAGCCAACGCAGTTTACATTTTCATACCGCCGCCGTGTCTCTGAATATGGTAATTCCCCCACAGAGAATGGTCCTCTTGTGATCCGGGGGGGGATGATGTATTCGCGATGGCAGTGGCGTACCTGCGGAGAGAACACTCTCCTGACAGTGACATATTGGTTATGGTGTCTCTCGGAATCTGATAACTTCAAATTTGCCACCTTGTTAAGTTTTGATTTATGTGATACCATTTCGGTAAAGTAATTGGCCTGGCCTGTTGTAGAAAATAATCAGCCTCTTCGCAGAAACCCAACGCTGGGCCATGCTAATGAGGCAGGCCCGGTTGCCGAACGAACGCCCAGTCGACTGGCAGTTATTAATGGCTGTTATGATTTACAGATGGGTGTGGATTGGACTGAGTTTGGGCGGAAAGTGACATTAAGGAAGAAGGAAGAAGGCGAAAAAAAAAGACATGGCGATGTTGGGAAGTAATGAAGTAGCGTACTGCTCGTGAAACAATCATATGCGTTGTCAAGGCGATGTGTAATTACCCAGCAGCCACCCTGTCTGGCATGCTGGAGGGCGGGTGGGCGGATAGGTGTTGAGGGGAGGGGGGGGGGGGGGGGGGGGTGAGGGTGATGGAGCCGAACAACCTGGCCCGGTAATGGATGGAGTTCGACTGGCAAGGGGCTAAAATGCACTCGGCAGTGACAGAGGAGTGGGGATTGATGAATTAATTGGGGCTTTCTTGGGACATACGGGGACCCGCTGTGGCATATGCTCAGCTTGTTACTTTGGAAAGTCTGCTGACCCTGAAAGTGAAGTCATCCCATGCAGGGAGCTGTGGCTTTTTTTTTTATTATTATTATTGCGCTCCATCTTTTTTCTTTATTGGATGGATCACAGGGACCAAATGTGGTCATTTAATGCCATGTTACCATTTTGTAATGTGATTAAACCGGGGCGAAACCAATAAAGCCCTGTGCTTAGCATGTGGGAGAAGGGGAGAGTCGACATCTTTCTAATGATACACTTTGGTATTGGATGCCCTCCATACAAAACGTATTTTCCTCTCTGGAGGCAGTTGATGTCGTTGGAGGAGTTGGAACTTCAGGAATGTTGTGAATGTTATCTGGCTCTCGTGACAGATATGGAGAGTGTGGCCAAGAGCTGTTGACCCGAGCACAATCTACGTTTTTCGTAGGGTCTGTGTTTGCCAAGTAAGCATATGGCTAACCATTTGTTAGCCTGATTGGACCACTTGGATTCACTTTGTTGGATCTGAGCACCAGGACAGGAATTACGGACGGATGGGAATCTGGTCCTAGCCTCTGTTGTTATTTCTTGTGAATTCATGCTAATCTGATTTGCGGTTCACCTTCTAATGCGGACGCTTGCAGTTGAGGATAGCCAGAATTAACAATTTCAACAACGTTTAAAGTTATGTAAAACTATCTGAATCCTACATACACCTCCTTTTTTAATACAATGGCTATCATGACCGACCAATCAGAAATGACCTCCCAGGCAGCCACAGCGACGTAGCTTTTCCCATGGCTACCATCTGATTACAGTCCCAGTCTCAAACCTCTCACATTTTCTCTTCCTCTCCTCCTCCCTTGAAAGCTAACTCCCGCTGCGCGTTGGAAACAAAAGAGTCCACACAGCTGCTATCTGTCACCACTCTCTTAGTTCAGCAAGCGTCCATTGGCAACATCATCTCTCCCACCACCATCACCCCCACCCTCCCATCTTCCATCACGCCGTGGTGGTGGTGGGGGGGGGTTGCATTAGGGCCGACCGCCAGCCGCATCACTGGGTCTCGGTGGCACTGCCGAGAGTCCCAGGCCCATCACAGCGAATTAAAAGCGAGAGGAGGGCCCGGTCCCGGCGCTGCTGGCTTTCGGTGCCACTGAGCATTACGGCTGAGTCGACGGCCGAGGAGCTCTGCCAGCCATTATTCCAATACAGGGCGGACGCGCGTCCCCTTGTCCATCCTGCTCTCCTCTGTGAGGCCTGTCCTCCTGTCTCTTGCCTCCCCCCCCTCAGCCGCCACCGCCACCTCCGCCACCTCCGCCCTTTAAACCCGCCGTGTACAGATACAGCAGAGCACAGTGTGCCACCTCCGCCCTTTAAACCCGCCGCGTACGGATACAGCAGAGCACAGTCCATCGAGACTGACTGACGCGTACACCGTATCCGCGGCAACATGGGCGCGGGTGTTGTTGTTGTTGTGAAATGTTCATGATTAAACGCAGGAAGTGGTTAATAGATTTACTCTGTGTGTGTGTGTGTGTGTGTGTGTGTGTGTGTGTGTGTGTGTGTGTGTGTGTGTGTGTGTGTGTGTGTGTGTGTGTGTGTGTGTGTGTGTGTGGTTTGAAGGAATGCTGTGCATTATTTATTCCTCGTCGAAGGTTTGGCCACGAGACCGCAGAGTCATCTAATCTCTCCCCCCCGTCTTAGAAAGTGGGTTATGTTTTCTGCTCGGCAATCAGGAAACCTTATCTGCGACCCCGTTCGAAGTCATACTCTCATACCAAAAGCCTGGCCGTCATCTCTCTCTCTCTCTGTCTCTCTCCCCATCTCCTGTCTTGACTCGCTCTCCATCCCTTTCTATTTCCGTCTCTCTCCTCACACACTGGCCCGCCCTCTCTGCTGGGTCTTAACGCTCATCAGAAGGGACAGGTGAGTTAGTGTGCGCTTAGCTTCAAACCCCTGTAATTGTTTCTCGCGACGGAGCGCGAGCGGCCGACTAAACATGAACGGTGGAGAAACAACAGGAATGATTAGTGAGGGTTAGATTCACTCGCCGGACCGTTCTGACACCTGTCTCCCCGTTTTGTCTGAAAGCCGTTGCCAAATCCCCCCCCCCGCCCCTCTCTGCACTGCCAGTCACATGGTCGGATAGAGAGATTAGGAGGAGGAGGAGGAGGAGTTGTTCTGCTTTCTGTGAGACCGCCGATAATGTAGCTGTTAGCATGCACATGGTCTTGGAGCCCTGTGGTAGGAGGGATCGGAGCTGTGTGTGATGTGTTGTGGCCTCTATGGGTTGCATTTAATTGCTGCTACAATGTCACAGAGGTAATTTGGTCGGCTGACATACATGTCGTTAGATCAGCCTCAGTAATCACATTAATCGTGTTGTACCGTCTAGAGTGGGGGGGGGGGACGACATTTGAAATTGAGTCGAAAGATTGTTTACTCGTGTGTTCCGTGGGAAAAACAAACGTACCAGTATTCATGTGCAAAATATGCATTTAATCTTTCAGTTGTGTCTTGTTTACAGAACACAGTGGCAGCTTGGGGTTATTAATCATTCTTGTCTTAATTACCCCGCGTGGCTGTTTCATGTAGGACTCGGAATCTGACCTTTTTTCTGGGTTCTCTTAAACCATTAATCATGCAACGATCAATGCCAGAAAAAAAAGGGGCAGATAATCTTATTGGCGGCGCAAAGTTGTATTAAAAAAAACATATAACTATCTTAAAGGGGCTTTGTTATGAAGAACCGCATTACCGGTCACATTTTACATTTAATCAATTCAACAAACTAGGGTAACACAAAGTTTTCAATGAGCCACAACACAACACTGTCAAAATGTGACAAGAGGAAACCTCGTCTATATTTGCAATGCAAGGTTGATTAAGTAAAATACCGCCCCGCTTGCTAATGTGTCTCAATGTGAATTAATCGGCTTTGACACTTCTGGAGACAAATATTTCTTTCCCCCAAAGTACCATTCCTGGTTGTGCGCCATATGGCCTGCAGGAGAGTCACTCGTAGCGCTAATCTGACAGGTAAATGAGAGGCTGTGTGTGGTCTATCGCTTGACGACGGACAGTTTAGACCTGTGGGCCTAGGCGTCCTTGCCAGGAAGTCGATACCATTTACCGAGAAGTCCTAACCTAGGCTAAGGCTTATCATGGAAGAACGCCGTAATCGTTTTCAGCCAACTTTTCATTCCCGTCTCCCCCCAAACAAATCTGTCATGTGTTTGTTTGAAGTAAACGTTGCAGGCTTGCTGGAGAAAGTGGACCTTCTGAGCTTTTTGGTTTCAACACAGACAATAGTTGATGTTGTATTTATTTTTTTATATAATCAAACAGTTTTCTCTTTTTGTCATTTCTAATGATAATGAAAGTAACTGCAAAAACGATAGACAAAAACCTACAGAATACTACTGAAAAAACAGAAAAGAATATTAGTTGTACTCTCCGGTTTCTTCTTGGAGTTTTGCTGAATATCCCACCGTTTGTCATTCAAGTCCGCCCGGCTGACCGCCCTTCATTTGCATCACACAATGCAGCTAATGTGAAAGGAGAGCCTCTCATACACTCCTCCTCACCTCCAGTCAGTTAAACAGATGAACTATTGCTGAAACCAAGATTAAACAGTAACTGGTTCTGGAGGGAGGGCGGCCACGGGACAATGCGAATGGAGCCTGACAGACATTTTATCAGTAAGCCAATTAACATGATTTATGGCTGGGGTTAAGCTCGAGACTTTCCCATAAACACAAAGGGGGCCCGCCGAGCGGCTCCTGCTAAAGTGTGATGTTATCAGGGCCTTCTAGATTCTGCTGGGCCGGCGTGGAGTCAGCATGCATTTGTAAATGCCGCTACTGTGCATGGCGGCGCCCCTCCATCAGCGGGTCAGGAGTTCAAAGCCCAGCCTGAAGACTTGAAGGGTGGGGTGTGAACTCCCGACCTCCCCCCTAATGTATAGGCCAAGCAGTGGAAATTCAGCTGTTATCAGCCACCCCCGCCTACCCCCCCCCCCCCTACCCCCCCCCCCCCGCCCTCTCTCCCACCCAAGTAGGGAGCTAGTCGACCCTTATTCCAACACCCCTGTCTTAGTGCGACTGAAGCGGAGGAAGAAATCATTGCAGCAAATAAGGCATCATGATATAACACGATAAATCAGACAGGGTTGTCGTATTCAAAAGAATATCTTCTGCGGTAAACATCAGCTCATAGGTTTTAAAAATGCCAAGAGCATTGTTACTATTCACATGAGTATTTTCAAATCTTCCAGCGAAGTTGAGTACAAAGCAGGTAACACTTACCTGTCAACCTGGGTTTGAAGCCCAGACACGCTCAGGAGCTTGGCAGGAATTGCCTCTCCGGTGTGATGGAATTTTGGCCTTTCTCGCGAGTTCAGGCTACAATGTTTGCAGAGGATGGATTTACAGTTTACCGAAAAGATGTTAATTGGTTGCTGTCGTTTCGTCCAAGTGATGTATTCCTGTAATAATGCACTAAGGGTTCACGAGACCTTCGGGGGAGAACTGACTTTGACTTGAAGGATGTTAGAAAGGGGAATTAGTTTGAACTGAAAACGACACCAGACGGTGACAATATGGTTAAATGGAGTAGACAGATAGACAGGCCGACGGCCTTTTATTAACCTTGACTGAATCAGGACAATAAATGACGTGCCTTACAGAGGAGTCCATCAACCGTGCTTCTCCGTGATAAATATAGTATAAATTACATTAAGTGTGCGTACGGGCGCCATTTTTAAAAGTGAGACTCCCAAGATTATGACCCGACAATAAAGACTCTCATATCGCAGATCGCAGGCGATCTAGTGAATTTCATTCAAGCATGGCTCACTGATTCCATGATTAATGTTTATGCAATCACTAAAGTCTGTGCCTATTACCCCCCCCCACCACCAACCATCGTGTTTACTAAACTACAGGCCGATTATGACGGGGAGGGAGAGAGGGAGCATTTATACAGTTCAGCAACCTTTACGACGCCACAGAATCCTCATCAGCCATTCAGTCATCCACAAACGTCAGGGCTTAAAGCAGGCCGGTGAATTAGGCAGGATTGATTTAGTGACACTGCCTCTTCTCCTGTCGTATGTCTTGTTGTTGCAGATTTGATGGCTGATTTTGAATCTTGGTTTAAACGGCTTGAATGGTCTCTCACAATCTAGGGGAGTTGGGTTCCAAAATGTTTTTAAGCTCAAGACCCAAAAGATTTGGTGTCTCTTTTTGGACCCAAACTTAGAAAAGTACACCATGACATGCCACATTCTACATGGCATTCAAACCCTTCCATACCGGGAGGGAGGGTGAAAAGGGTCTTATTTCACACATCCTCAATGCATGAAACAAGGATGAGAATCTTTCTTTGCAGACACATGTTACTTCATTAGTATCGACTCCCAAGATATAGCGTGCTACCCGGCACCTTTTATTGATTTAGCATTTAGATATCTCTGGGGTTGTACGTATATGTAGTGCGTCTCTGTGTGTATATAGCAATCAATATATATAGGATGTGTTCTTTTTTATTTTGCTCGCTAAGACCTAGTCAGACAGGAGTTTCCTAAACTCAACATTTTTTTTCTCAACCCTATACCGTAGTACAATATACCGCGTATCGTGAATGCAATTTGAATTTTTCATTTGATTGAAAAGTGCGGCATTACCATACTCCCACCCGTCATCTACGTTACCTTTGATTTGCTGCACCTGACCCCCTCCTCCCCCCTCCCTCCCTCCCCCCTCTGCTGTCTCTCATCGGCGCCAGTAAACCACGGTGCTGTCACCCCCCCCCCTCCCCGAGTGTACTCCTCACGGGAGGGACGACGGGAGTGATGAGCAAAAGGTTTCAGACTCAATCCTTGAGCAAAGGGCTGTGCTGACAGGGATTATTATTTATTTGTCATGGTGGATGTAATAAGCTGTAGATACAGGACCGAGGTGCCCGTGATTTATTGCTCTGTCGACCGCCACTTGCAGGACGCCCGCTCTAGCGTGCAGGATGAATACCACACTGTCAGCCCTGTCCATCCGTCACCATCACCGCCCCCCCCCCCCCCCCCCCTCCACCTCCCATCCCTCCCATCCCCTAGTCTCCCCCCCCCCCCCCCGCCCCCTTTCCACTGCACCCCCCCCCAGTTCCACGGCAGAATACATAAACAATATTTCATTATTTTGATACCTTCTCCTCTGTATTTGTTTCTGGGCCCTCAGTTTTATGTGTCTCATTATTTTGATACACGAGCTGGAGGTTGTACTCCCCCAGAGTTATTGATAAATGGTGTGTGCGTACGTGCACACGCATGTGCGCAGCGCTTTTTACTGACCTGACGTTAATGGAATCGAATGTGTTTCCGCGTCGCTTTTTCCGGTCCTGTCTATTCAGAGCACGCGGTTATTAAAGGCATTATGTTGAATTATGGAATTAAGAGTTCCCCTCTCGTGTGTGCTGTGCTCTCACCACTCATAGATTAATCACAGGGCGTACAACGCCGTCCCTCTTCCTGTAAAGGGGGCTTCAGTGACTTACTTGTAGTTCTAATCTTGATATATTCAGCTGCTAGCTAGGGAAGCTAGTAGCTAAACACGCACAGAACTACAATTTGCGACGAAACCAAAGGTTGCTTTGTTGCCGTTTTTCGGGAGTGGATACCGTAATAAACGCTTTTCGGTCGTCGTGACCCACATTTATTTGTCATTGAACGTTATTTAATTTTCCCTCAGCCTCTTCTTCTCGGTGACAACGCTCAGCTAGCCCTCAATAGGTCATGTAATCGCGTTAAGAGCCTTCATGCTTTCAGGATTATGTTATTGAGTGTCACTTAATTGGATAAACATTTTCCACGGCGTAAACACTGAGCACCACTCGTCACCGCCGGGGATAATGTTTACGCGGCGGAGGGGGGTTTTAGCGGGGTGTGGAAGTGACTCTGTAAACAGGGCGGGGGGGGGGGGGAGGGGTGGCTCCCCGCTTGCTGGAGGCCCCCCCGACAGAGTGAGGCATCAGGGAAAACACTCAGAGCCACAGACCCCTTCCCCACCCCCTCACCCCTGTCGGAGTGCGGACATGTGCTTGGCGAGAGAGAGCGGGGCCACGTATCTGACAGCAGCCTAATTAATATGAGGAATGGCCTTTTGTGTCCGGGGTAAACGACACGAGCAGAGCCCTCTCCTTGTGGCCGTGGGCCCCGCTAAGCCCAGAGACTGAAGCAGGCGCTCAGTGTGTCTGTGTTTTGTTTCTTAGTAGGTGTTAACTCGAAATCTGTGAATAGCATTACATTCTCTCTCGGTGACCGAACGCCTAAGACAACTCAACAAGCACGGCTTAAACAAACGTTTTTTCCCCCTCTTTTCGGATGAGCTTTGTTCATTATGAATCGAAGCGCTTTAACTGGGCTCTTGTGTTTATTCCTCAACAACAGCTGCAGTATCCCCTCCCAGAGTGCACTCTGGCAAATGTGTTACGCTGGTTGTTGTTGTTTTTTGCGTGAGGCATCCGTCTTTTTTAAAGGTTCATTTTTCATCCGCAGATTGTTATTTATGGACTTCTGTTTGCTTGGGAATGGGTTGGGTTGAGGGAGAGGGGGGGGGGGGGGGGGAGGGGGGGGGCTCGGGGGGGCTACCGGGGGTATCATTACTAACAATACAGCTAATAGCGATCGTTTGTTATGTGGCACCAGTGCTGATACTCAGGGATGGGGGCAGTGAAGTGAGAATACTCATTTGGAGGTTGAGAAAAGCCTTGACAAGGCTCATTTATAACAAGATCATTCTGGGATGTCCAGACTATTAATAACCCTCCATTTTCAGTCTAATTAGTGCTCCCTGGTGTAAAAGACTGCAATGAGCCCTTCTACTACGTTTTTATCTTTTCTTCAGTTTGTGGTGCTAAGTGCTAAAGTTGTTTCTTTTGATCCGCTGTTTGATTTGTTGGAAACCAGGCAGAAGAGTCGATACATTTCATGGGATGGATTCGATGGAAACGTATTTGCCGTGAACGCCGCAGGAATATTGCAATGAAATAAAGCATTGCCATTTAGCATGTAATGCCAAGGGTGTGAACAGATACGCAATCGACTTATTGCTCACTCTTTCTCTATTGCTCTGGCTCCTTCCCCCCCCCTCTCTCTCTCTCTCTCTCTCTCTCTCTCTCTCTCTCTCTCTCTCTCTCTCTCTCTCTCTTTTCTATGGCTCTCCCTAGCTCTCTAAAGACACTTGACTCAGAGCCTCTGAAGCTCTAATTAGTGATATATTTTGGGCCTGTGATGCCTATTGATGAATGTGTGGAGAAAAGGCAAATTGAGCTGTGGCCTGGCTGGCGAGCCGATTCCCCTTAAGAAACGAGAACAGAGGAAAAATATTTACCCCCTTCGCTTTGCCTCCCTGCCTCTTTCGATATCACCTCATACAACCCCCCATTACCCCTCTCCTCTCTCCCCCCGCTCTCTCTCCCCCTTCTCCCCCTTTTTCTCTCCCCCTTTCTCTCGCGTCCCCTCTCTTTCTCTCCCTATCTTTCTCTGTCTCTTTCTCCCCCCCCCTCTCTCCCTCCCCTCCCTCCCTCCCTCCCTCCCTCCCTCCCTCCCTCCCTCCCTCCCTCTCTTTCTCTGGCTGGCTGGCTGGTATAGTCTGAGAGAAATGAGGTGCAGCAGCATTAGTGGTGGTGTGTTTTTTCTTTCTGCTTGCCTGTGCAATAGAAAGCGCTGAACGTCGGGGGGGGCCCCGTCAGCAGATGGGGGAGATGCAGATGGGGAGGTGAGAGAGCTCCCTGGTGGCACGTCCGGGCCCCTGCTCGGATGTGATTGCGGCGGCCAGGATGAAGTCAGCAGCGTTGACAAAGTGCGCCCACTGATGGATGGACAAAGCCGGGAGCTGGATGTGAGAATGGATGGGGGAGGCCGAGTGGGGGGAACTTAACACACAGACAAACAAAATGAAAGACAGAGAGGAATTACCTGCTAAGGCATTCAGGCAACACAAATCCCAGAGCAATTTACTTACTGCTAACTGCGCAGCGGAGAGGGTTGCGTTGCGTGCGTCGGTGGTGGCGGTGGGGGTGTCGTGGAGCCCAAGGGCTGTGGCAGGGCCGTCAACTGGGACGGGCTGATTGCATACCACTGTTTTTATTATTGCTGCTGTTTCATATATAGTCCCGTCATCTGTACGTATTAGCCGGCCAGAGCGTGCCCTAACCGTTGTATGTACATTTCTCCACCCCGCGATAGATTTTCAGTCAGTCTGTCACAGTTGCACATGCAGGCGCAAGCACACACGCCTGCACACACTCACTCACAGGTCCAGGGAGACAAGCACAGTGTGTAAAAAGAGAGGTTTTTTTTTATTCTCCACGCGTTTAAATTGCAGTTGCCTCCGGGACGAGAGCATAAAATACAAGATCCTTCACGTTCGTCGTGACCTGCACACTGGCACTTACCCCTCAAACTCTGGCCAAGCACCCCTCCCAAACCCAGTGTGTGTGTGTGTGTGTGTGTGTGTGTGTGTGTGTGTGTGTGTGTGTGTGTGTGTGGGGGGGGGGGGGGGGGAATTCACATCACCACCTCACTAGCACTACATTAAATGTCAGTGAGTGGTGTTGAAAGGGGGCCCGCTAGATTAAGACTAATGCTGTTGGCCCCAGGAGCTCTGATTAGAACTATTCTCATTAATCAGAGCCTGAAGGAGATGGAAGCAATTTAAAGCCCTGCTTGTCCCAGAGCACTGGGCAGGGCAGACCTCTGTCGCTGGGCCGGACGGGTGGGCTGCGGGTGGCTGGGTGGTGGGCTGGGGGGGGGCCGGCGGCACTCACACCCATTCACCATCCCTTCATTACGGGCCCCCCAAGGACACATGAAGGCTGGCCACTGCGATCAATCCCACCCAAGTACAAACCCCTTCTCTATTCGAATCAGGCCCCAAAATAAAGACCTGCTTCCTCCAATAGCCCTTTATATCTCGACTTTGAGGTTTCAGTCCTGCTTGTCAGCCGGTGATAAGGTGGCACTTTGAATCTGCACCCCGGGGTCACCCACTTCTCTCAGAAGGCCCTCCAGGAGGAAGAGGGGCAGGTGTATGGGGAAACTTTCAAAGGTTTTTCCAAAACTCCGACGCGAGGCGTGTCTTGTTTATCGGCGGCCTTGCGGCGCCCGGACCGCACTGGCCGGACCGCAGGGTGAAGGAGACTCCAGGGCGGGCGTGAGCGCACTTCGTAAACACCCGGGCCAATGGGGAGGGAACCGCTCATAAATCTCCTGGTCCTGCGGTATCATTTCCTTTCGAGTGACCTTGGTGAGGTTATAGAAAAGAGTTGCCGGCTGGTGGTAGAAGGGCGGGGGGGGGGGGGGGGGGGGGGGGGGGGGGGGGTGGGAGAAGTGGGCTTTGATATATGGTCAGGAGGAAGGAGGTGCGCCATGAATCAGAGAGGCCGGCGATTAGCGGTGAAATCCTCTGCATGTGAAACCCGGGCTCTCGCTCGCGCTTATTCATCCCGTTTGCCACCCGTTCTGGCAACCCGGTGTCACGGAGGGGCTCTAAATAACTCTGGAAAACAATAATGATTTCCCTCAAGAATAGCTCAATAACGTCCGTGACACAGAGACAGTGTTCCCCCACCCACCTCCTCCATCCACCTCCACACAGCTTTTTCGCGCATCGCAGAGTCGTCTTCGGAGGCTTGTTACAGGCAGGCGAGCCCTTGGAACAGAACCACATAACATGTTGTCTCAGCTCCCCCCCCCCCCCCCCTACCCTGCCTCTCACCCCTCCTCCTTTCAAACAAATACTTATTAACAGGCCATGAAGTAATCAATGAGGATAATCCATCTGGGGGGCTGTCGATATGGTAATGACTCGGTCTCATCGTTACAGCCACACCGCCATAAATCAACCCCCCTTTTACCAGAATGCTTAGCAGCTGTGGCAACAAAACCCGTGGCAGTGTGGAACAAAATACTGCCTTTTGTGATTAATGCCTCAGCATTCTTCCCCCCCCCCCCCCCCCCCCTGCACTCTGATTGTTTTCAGATTTTCGGAAGAGAGAAAAAAAAAAGGCTGAAAAGGGATTGTATATCAATAAGTCAGGGGGGCTCTACCGAAAAAAATAAAAAAGATATAGGCCAGCATATAAATCACTGTGCCTTATTCAATGCTGCTTTGAGGTCATAATGCTGAGCTCGCTGCTTTTCCTTTAAGTTATATATGCTGTACTTGCGCCGGAGTGATGTTTGAGAGCACCGCATAACAAGTGAAAGCAATTTGGACCGAGCGACGTTGTACATTCAGAGCAGTCAATTCTCAGACGCCCGTGAAATTACCGT
The DNA here is from genome assembly GCF_031168955.1 of Gadus macrocephalus. Taxonomy (NCBI): domain Eukaryota; kingdom Metazoa; phylum Chordata; class Actinopteri; order Gadiformes; family Gadidae; genus Gadus; species Gadus macrocephalus. Next base: position 7,482,672 of record NC_082399.1, read on the forward strand.
TGATGTTGGCCTTCCGCGGCCAAACCCCAGAGCTGTCAACAACTTCAGAGTGGAGCCTACCATTACGGGCCCTTTGTGGAGCCCGTTTTACACGCACAAGTCATCATAAAAATGGATTTGTTTTAGCGATTGTCGAAGTTGGAACGAATGGAACCAGATATTCCCGGCCACTTGCTCAACATTGCTGCAAAGGGATATCCTTATTATATGTTCTTTTTTTACATAATGTTAACAAAACGTGGTTTGTTATTTTGTAATACGATTGCTGATATGGCTTCGAAATCCCTCGCTTCCTCCCAAAGAGGAGTTTTGAATTGGTTCAGGGGACATTTGGCAAAGTGTTTAAACGGGAAAAAATATTTTACCAGCCACAGCCGGCCTTGCTCTTGGCCGTGCCAAAATGTCGGCCTGACCTTAATTTTATTCGCTCCCTGAATACCGCGTAGGCAGGAAGCAGTCACTGACGCAGGCGAAGGGGGAGGCGAGAGAGAGACAATCAGAAGTGAAAGGAGTCGGTCAGTGGCCAGGATGGACGCAATTTGTTCAGCCGAGTAATCGGAAGAAAGCGCCGCGAGAGCGCCACTTTTACGCCGCCGCCGTTATGAGGCGACTTCCGGAAAAACACCACAGCAGTTTCCTCTTGGTGAAGCACAAGAGGCAGGAAGCGCAGGCCGATTCTGGATTGCGCCGTGTTTTCATAACAATTAGGAAAAACCTGTTATGGTTAATGCCGGCGTGATGTCGCTTGGAAAATTGGACAAAACAACGAGAGAGATTCTGGCATCACTCTCTCGCCTTCTTAACCTTGGGTAGCGGATTGTTTGGTCAAGCGTATCCTTTTGTTACTCCTGTTATGAGTGTACACTAACTAAAGAGGTGCGTGGGTTTCATTCTTCATTGCTGCCTTGGACGGCAATTGCTTTACCAGCTGAAACAACCAAGGCGGAGAGACGCTGTGAAGACGATGTATGCATGTATTTTGCAAAGAGGGATGTGCATAATGATGATTCCTTCTGCACTTGTAGCAATAATAAAAATGATGTTCAGATGTCACCCAAAACATGAGTGACTCTTGTTATAATGGCCTGGTAGCATAATGTGAATTACGGGCCGCGTTGGAACACACTGCTCCATCTAACCACCGAAAATATAATTCAAGTTAGAAATAGCTTCGGGGAGCTAAATATATAAAAGGGGTTTGAGAATGAGAAGAAGTCGGTTATGGCTTCTTTAAACGCACAAAGTGTGTTTGTATTGATCGTGACGCACTCTTTTGTTGCACTGGAATGGCAGTCTTCTGGAGGGCACACACAAGATCTCCAAGTCCTCTTGACACTGAACCACGTGCCTGCCCCCGTCTTCACCTCGACCTCGCATACTGTAGCCTTTTTTCTCATCCAGCTGCTTTTTCTGGCCAGCTGGCAAAGTTGGAAAAAAATCCACAATAAATAGGCTTCCAGTCAGCCCCTCCTCTCTGTTGTGGATGGTTTCCGCCCCCGCTGGTCCTAGCCTGACACCGGAGCTGGCCTTTGGTCTGATTTAAGACCCTGGCCCAGCGATGACCCTCTCTGCTTCCTCCTCCTCACCTCTCCTTGTCTCTCCTTTCCTCTCTTAATCCCTCTTTTCCTGCCCTCTTCACTTTCTCCTGTCCTTTCTTAGTCCTTCCAGTCCTGTCCCCTTCTCTCCTTTCCTGTCCTTGTCTCTCCTTCCCTCGCCTTGTCTCTCCTTCCCTCGCCTTGTCTCTCCTTCCCTCTCCTTGTCTCTCTCTCTCTCTCCCGTCCCCTTGACTTTTCTCGTGTGTTCTTTTGTTTACACGCAGGCTTGCGTCAAGTACGCCGTGCGGTAGCTAACTTTGAAGGAACGTGTTCCTCCTTCCCGGATCACTTTTAATTATTTTTTTTGCAAGTTGTCAGTTACTGGGAATTAAGGCCGTCACGGGACTTTTCCTGCTCTTGACCTTTGGCCATTAAACGGCTCGCTCTGTGATTCATGTTCACCAAATGAACGTCACAGCGCACGGACAAATGGCCTGCCCCCGACCTTGGAGCAGGGCCCCCTAGATAAGTGTTCTTGGACAGTGATGCGGTGGTGGATGTAAATACATAGATTATTTATGTGTGCTTAAGTAAGCGCTATTGTTGTCTCAGCACAAACAAAGGCCAGCGCAGTGGCCTTGGGCACGGCGACAACAACACGCAAAGACACACACACACACACACACACACACACACACACACACACACACACACACACACACACATACACACACACACACACACACACACACACACACACACACACACACACACACACACACACACACACACACACACACACACACACATTTATTTCAGGCTCATGCATAATTGAAAAGCTTAAATTACTTTGCCATGTACGAAAATTATAACGCTGGAGGAAATGGGTCTACATGAACATTTATTTTCCTTTTTTCCGTGAAAACTGACGTGGAATCAATTAATCCGAATGTGTTATTTCACGCCGGACATGCGGTAGGATGCAGGCGAGAGGGGCAGGACGGCAGACGGCTACAGCTGTTTTCATTGGCCGAGCCGTGTGTTATAGCTGGCACGGGGCGTCGGCTCTGCAGGGAAAATGGCCGAAGGGCATCGGACCAGGTGACTTGAAGGAATAACACTCGGGGATAGCACGTTTTCTCAGCGACTCACGGAGGCTTTGGCGTATAATGAGGCGTTCTGCAGCACCACCGCATAGACGGGGCAGCCTGTGATTTTCTTGGTTCTCTAGCAACGGTTGTCAGTCACTATGAGTATGATTGACGTTGTTGGTTTGCAGTTGTGTTCTCAGTCGATTCGTTTCGCCGTGGGGGTATCCCTAACCCTATCCCAGATGTAATATCCTTGTTTATAATATTGTAAATGGATATCAAACCGAAGCGGGGCTCGGTTTCCTCTCCAAAATTTCCCCATCAAATCTGAATAAACTCATTTGATACCCACCCCCCCCCCTGTGAGACGCATTTTTAAATGAAACATGTGATTACTCCAGATATTAATTCCATTTACAGGCTTTAAATTTCACACTCAGACAACATCCGAGTTCATTTTACTGGGCCCTCGGAGCCCGTTTGCCGGTCGTGTCTGCGTCTCTCCGAGGCTGTTTACGAGGCCGCTGGATG
>NC_082399.1:7485928-7504519 GCF_031168955.1 Gadus macrocephalus
TAAATTATGAGCAGCTGACAAAGTATAGTGGGGCGCCCGGGGCAGCTCATCAGTCATGCTCTGGCTGTCAGCAGGTAACTGATGGGGGCCCTACAGGCACAAAGCCCGCCTTTTAAGCACGGCGAGAGGGGAAGGAGCGAAGTGGGGGAGGAGGTACAGGAGGAGGAGCTGAATGAAAGCCCTCCTAGTACTCCAGCTGACTCACACTGGGCCGGCCCTCGCCGTCTTGAGGGGCGACCGGCTGTTTGTTGTTGTTGTGCGCGGCTCTCCGGGAGCGTGCGTGCGTGCGTGCGTGTGCGTGTCGTACTGTTGTGCTCTGTTGACACTCGACAATGGCCGTCAAGCGGAGGAGCATGGAAGGGAGACATAGGGTCGTCTGTAGAGACAGGAAGAGGCCGCCCACCCAAAAGGAGGTGTCGTATAGGAGTCTGCAGGAGGAGAAAAACAGGAAATGTCACATCAATAAAACAGCGGCCGATAGCAGCGTGACAGCAAATGGACAACAATGTATGCATGTGTGTGTATGTATATACATATATATATATATATATATATATATATATATATATATATATATATATATGTATATACACATATATATATATACATATATATATATATATATATATATATATATATATATATATATAAATATACATATATATGTTAATACACACAAACCATAATACTTTCACCATGACATCATGCTTCCAGAATTGGTCCCTGAATTTCATGTTCATTTGGAAGGGCCAAGATGTAAGGATTTAGCACTGATTTACTTACTAAGGGAGGCCATCCTCAAAGTGTGTGTGTGTGTGTGTGTGTGTGTGTGTGTGTGTGTGTGTGTGTGTGTGTGTGTGTGTGTGTGTGTGTGTGTGTGTGTGTGTGTGTGTGCGTGCGTGCGTGCGTGCGTGCGTGCGTGCGTGCGTGCGTGCGTGCGTGCGTGCGTGCGTGCGTGCGTGCGTGCGTGCGTCTTCTAACTTTTTACTGAGGCCACACTACAGTACACCATGTAAAAATGCATGCATGCTTTTTTCCACCATTGTGTCCAAATGAAGTGGAAAATCTGAAGTCCTCCTGCTGCTATGTGGATGTGGACAAATTGATTATTTCTGAAAACAATGACATATCTTTCAGATGGGATCCAGACATTGGCGGCCAGACAGTTGTCTTTGCATGCACATAAGAGAAGGCATGGACTATGCAAAGGATTTTTCAGTGTGGATGGAGAGTGTCATGGGAAAACACTGTTATGCTAGTACAAGAGGCTAGTATGGACAGAAAAACAACGTCGTTGCCCAACATTTATCCGGTGTAGTGTGGCTTTGGCCCGAGGCTAGCTAGGGGAAGTCAGTCAAGTTAGTCTGGCTTCGGGCATCTCCCATCTCACCCACATGTTACATCACATGAAACTGCACTCGCATCATCAAACCCCCTAATATCAAAACACACAGACGGCCAGGGAAGCACGCACCAGTTTTCAATCCCGTTCAATCAGCTCCTCTCTTCTCCTCTCCTCTACTGACCGTGGGTAAATGGAGATGATCTGATACAGGGATGATGGATCACAACCAAAGCCCTATCAGCCCTCTCATTATATATCTGAAGGCCAATCTCCACCCCTGTCTGACTTACTGGAAGACAGAAGGGGATCACACCTTCATATAGGGCAGACAGGCAGCTAGTTTGCTGGATCAAATGACGTCGGACAAGGGGGGTTTGGGGAGGTGGCTGGTGTTATAAAACTGGATACATCTCTGAAAAGAGTTGGTGTCACCGGAGGAAGAGAGACAGGGCTGGCACTCAGGAGACGTAAAGTAATCCTGTTAATCCTCCCCACACCCGTGCCCAGAGGGAAGACATTCGTCCACTTCAACATAAGGGCGTAGTAGCAGAGCAGACGTTGTAGACGCGGTTGTCAGTGGGCTGCTCCGAGGTGGTTGGGAAGAGAGCCCATAGGCTCTCGTACGCATCGTTGAAGTGACACTCTGGAAATATGAGTTAGAAATATTGTCTTGTCTCAACAATCTTGGCAAACAACAAAAAAAACGTTCATTGTGGCGGAACTTGTGCAGGCCTTGCTGTCACATTTCTAGTAAGTCTAGTAAGTTATAGGGGAGGCCAGTTTTTTTTTACTGTAACAAGGAACTAATTTCCGTCCAAAAAACACGACAATGTCATGGGATTCTGAATTTGAAATATTTCGAGATCTTATAATACAAAGGATCTTATCTAAACAAAACCCTTGTTTACCAAATTTGGCCGGTACAACTGCAGTATGGATAAGATTAGTGTAAAACTGTTGATTACCAATTGAATAATATTACTGTGTATAGACACATGAATAAACCCTGACTGGTCTCTGTGTGTGTGTGTGTGTGTGTGTGTGTGTGTGTGTGTGTGTGTGTGTGTGTGTGTGTGTGTGTGTGTGTGTGTGTGTGTGTGTGTGTGTGTGTGTGTGTGTGTGTGTGTGTCTCGGTGTGTCTCGCACGTATTTCACCTCCACGCCCGTAAGTGCATGTGTATTTTTACATGTCTTTGTTTAAAAAGGACAAATAAAGAGAGCAGGCAGTAGAGGGATGTGTGTTTTGTTTTTTGGGCGTGCAAGTCAACCCCATTTGAGAGACGTGCGTGAAAGGAGAGAGAGAGGGAGAGAGAGAGAGAGAGGGAGACAGAGAGAAGAGAGAGAGGGAGACAGAGAGAGAGAGAGAGAGAGAGAGAGAGGGAGACAGAGAGAAGAGAGAGAGGGAGACAGAGAGAGAGAGAGAAAGAGGGCGACAGAGAGAAGAGAGAGAGGGAGACAGAGAGAGAGAGAGTCGCCTGTGTATGAACAATGGTGCGTAACATGATCCTTCATTACACATTGTGTAAACAGTGTAACCTATCACTGCTGCCACTCAACATGATTGATTGCGGCCTGTCACCGAATAAGAGTGACACATTAGTGAAAAAGACAAAACTTTTCTTTTTTCTTTCTGCTCGCCTCTCCTCTTCAAACAAAGAGCTCCGACTGCATTCATGCTGCCACAGAAAGTGGTGATTAATGTGTTTCTTGCTCGGTAATCCCACACCCCTGGCTAATGAAGAAGGAATCTATCATCCATTCTTAGGCTGGCAGATGTCGTGAGGACAGCGATCCAAGTGCCTGGGAACAATTTACTTTCTTTTCTCTAATTGTTCCTGAAAAGTGTGACAGGAGAGTGAAAAAACACAACAACCCACACATGAACGCACACACACACGCCCACGCCCGCGCACACAAACACATGCACGCACACTCAAGTGGACTGCAGATCCTGGGGGTTGGAGCAGAAGAGGGGGGAGGGGGGGGGGGGGGGCAGACAAAAGATGTTGGGATGGGGGGGGGGCCGCCTCTTCACCACTAGACCAACAACTAAAATCTTTCACCTGAAAGAGATATTCAGCCTGCGGGCTACACAGCAAAACTCTCTCACGATCACAGGGACTCCATTGAAGTGTTTGCTACAGTATGATTATAATCTTCTCACATGCTTTCTTTTCTTTCCCTACCCCTGTTTCGCCTCAAAATAACAGCTGCCGAAAAATGCGATGAAAGAAAAACTAAAGTGTTAGCACACCTCCGTCGAGCTATTAAAACATAAAAAGACTCCCATTGCAAAACATTGCTTGTACCGCAACGGGCCGGCGGGGCATCTTGCCTGGGTTCCAAGGAGTTCATAAACAAGTCATCTGTGCTTAATTAAGCTGGTTACATCTCGTAATCAAGGGGAGAAAGCACGGAATTAAATGGCAATTAGAGAATAAGGGTTGGTGCTCAGGGATTACCCTCCCCTAAGAGAGGATTGTGTTCCACCCAACAGCTGCTGGTGCGCTTATCGCTGTAAAGAATAACGAGACGATGTGATTTATAGCATGTACGCACTTTGTTTTTTCAACGGATATTCATTGTTTAATGAAAAATGCGAAAAATAAAATGGTGTATTTCAACAAGTTCCGTCCACAGGAGGGATCATTGACGGAAAAGTGAATTAGCTCGACCCGATGGCGACAGCAGCAGGTTTATGGGTTTATAAATCTCAGTTTGGACACATTTACTTAGATTAGGACAAAGCGTGAGCAGCTAAGTCTAAACACGCCACAGCTGTCTGCACTCACATCATTTGATTTCATCTGGTTCCATGCCTGTTCCCATTACCGGGCTGATAAAACAGCAACACTCACAAACATCTGCCCGCCTGCGGGGGCTTCGCCTGTTGATAATTCATTCATCTGGAGGTCACATGGTACTTAGCTTGCACAGCCTAGCACCCCGGCTAATAAATCAATTTCTTAGGTGATTATGAGTAATTGCGTGTGCTTTTAAGTTTTACTGTCCTCGTCCAGAGGCGCGGCGTTCTTATTTATTAATCCCATCGAGTGAATGATGTGACTGCTCTGACTCACCGCTCTAATTGTACTTGTTGTTACGAGCGCTGCTCCGAGCGTGACCCCTGCTTCACGCCTGGCTGTTTCGACTTCGGCAAACTGACACCGGCTACCCCGACAGTATGCTGAGTAAAACGGGCTGTTTCGTAGAAAAAGGCCTTCATTGTAAGTCGCTCATTCTAAAATAAGAAAGTAACGATCTTATAAACTGTGGTTTTACTTCAAAGTGTGATTGTTTCTGTAACACGGTTACGATTGGCTTTGTGGCCGGATGTAAGCCGTCCCTGTTTATAGTGCAGCGTGCACGATTTGGTCAACTGTTGATTTAGTCCTCCACCAAATAGGGGGCAGCATATTACCCCGGGGTTGGGTTGTCCCACCTTATTGTAAAAAACAAGGAAATGCACAGGTCCTGCCCCCCCGGAATATAAGGTCAAGTTAAATGTTTAGAGTAAAACTATGCTATGACTTTGTCAGGTGACTCTCCTTCTAGTGATCCAGTAAGTAAGAGCCAGCATTACATTTTCCAGTGTACTTTTGACATGATTGACAAGAGGTGAGGATACACCCTCTTGGTAGCTCTACTTCTTCATTCGCTCATGTACTGAGGGCAGATTGACGCTGCGCTAACGTCAATCGCCTCTTCAGGTACAAAGCTGTGCTACGAGATGATGTGGGCCGGCACTAGCTGGGTTAGCTGCTAACTTCAGTAAATATCACTGCAACTCAACACATAGTCAAATTATTTATTATTATATTAAGTTCTTTTTTACACATTATGTGGATCATTTGAGTTTTTTTTATGTTTTGAACTAATTATCTTGCACATTTCCCCTTTAAGGACAGAGATAAGATCGAAAAGGGAAGCAAACAAAAAAAAAAAGCAAAACCATAACCAAACCAAAACAAGTTGCAACCGAACACCGAACCCATAGAACGACAGGAAACCGTAAAAAACATTCACACGCACAACGATTCCCATCCCCTCGTTCCGGTGAGTGTGGTTTGACATGGCCATGGGAACGTCAGCATGACAGATCATCTGTGTAGATGAGGGACAAAACGGCGGGTCCTCCCCTGACTGTAATACACGACCCTCCGAGCTCAAAGAGAGAGCGCTTTGATAAGGAAGGACTCGCCCTGTGGGATGGAGCACACATAAAGGGACCACCGAGCCCCCTTATCTCCACCAAAACAAGTGATATGGAAATACTGAGGCAGTGATCTCATATGGGGGCGGGTGAGTGTTGCACTTCAAAGGCCGGCTGCTGAAGACCTACCACCTGCCAGGGGAAACTTCAACACCACCACGCCGACCTTTGCTCTCCTTACAGGCTGCATCACGCAAGAGGACAGAATGATACAGTAACATGCTGAACGGTACGGCTGTTACAGCCCATTGTCTGCTGATATCTCACATCTACACATACTAGGAATGTCAGGAAGCAAACCTTAACGTTAAATGAGTTAGGGTGTATTTTTTTGTAGCTGTCCAACGCCTGGCTTCATTACAATGGGGACATTGTTTTGGAGTTTTACAAGAGGTTCATTTATTTTCAAATCCGTATCAAATAAACTTTTTCTCCCCCGCTGGGTTGAGAAAATATCAAACTGCATGTAGAAGTCTTTGAACCAACATCTGTACTCCAACGTCCCTCACACACAGTAGGTCCGCTCTCAAGTCGAATCGTTTCAGATACATCAGTACAGTGGTTGGCACGGCCACCTCAACAGCCCTACTCTGTCTGATCCTCTGCCGATGACTAATTAGACGCCCATCACAATCACAACACAACGTCAGCCGCGCAGGACATAAACGAAAGCATCTCAGCGGCGCAACCTTACACGGTACAAAATTAAACAAATCACACGAGCGCTCGACGGCTGGAACAAAGGCGTGAAGAGAGGGACAGGGGTTCGCGACGGTGAGGTAACCGCCAGCCTAATTAAGCAATTACACGCGTGGCGCGGTGTGCGACACCGTCGCTGCGATGTGAACGTCCGTCCGCTGGGGAAACACTGAGCCTACTGGACGTCCGCTGTCGACTCTGATGAGGACTCATGCATACGATGTGAGGTCAGATTCTCGGTTGTTCAAAAATAACTCCTTTTATGCGCAGCGGGGAGGGCGGGCGGGATCACGCTACGAAAGGCAATTCCTTCAAAGGACGACGGCGTCTTTGGAGTATCTGTGAGGGATTATGACATGAAAGAAGCGGAGTGGCGCGTATGAAGCGAGCAATGTGAAAAATGCCCCCAAATAAATATATATGGGTCAGGTGAAGACCTTTGTCATGGTTACAACGGACCCTAATTATGCAGGGAAAGCGTCAAGAGCAGAAGCTAGGTTTGATGGACTGTGTTGTTACTACAAATACTCCCCCACCCCCAAGAAAAGTATTTTCAAGGGACTTGCTGGGACTTTCCTAATTCAACAAATATGCACATTTCACTTCAAACACAGATCGACATTCTTGTGTTATTGAATTGGAGCAACACTCCAGGGGAAAGCACAGTAAGTCCCTTTGAGTTCCTTTTAGTGAACAAAAAGCAGTTGGTGGACAAGTTCCTATCACGCTCAATATGCAGAAAACAGTTAACCGCGACCAGATATGAATAGAAAGGGATGATCCCAATAATACAGAATACCCTTTCAGAACTTCGCTTCTAAAATAACACATTACATAACATAACATAAAAATAATGTCTTTGATAGGAATTTATTCTAATTTGTCCAATGAATGACCAATGAAGCCTCCTAAGCAGCTAGCCCGCTGAGCTTGTTCTGCCTGTATTGCGGAAATTGCCAGAGGGCATAAAAGCTGCCTTTCTTCCTTTATTTCTTTCATATTTTTTGACAGTCTTTGTCCCGCTTTAACCAAAACCATTGTCAGCTCCCCTTGCGCCTAAGACAGAGACAATAGCCTATCCACACTGGTCTAATGCGCGGCTACGTGACAGACGATAAATATTGCATTAGCAGAACATGCAAGGCTGTCAATCGGGAGATAATGCTCTTGTCAGCATCAAGCTAACCACGAGCCTCCTCCCAAGCAAATGATTCCTTTAAGGTATTCCTGTATGGTAAATCATTCATGGAGCTAGCATTGTTAAGAAAAAAGCACTTAAGGGGATCTGCTCAAAGTAAATATATTTATAAGTCTTGGTTAAAACCAAAAAAGAACACATGGTAGGGTAGTGTATCCTTCCTGTCCAGGGCCATCTGAAAACCTATTAATGTCCATTGCGGTTAATGGACACACAGGACTGCATCCATTAAGTCTTTTACTTTGAATAAATCGGTCCCGGCACATTGGTGTAAAGAGGTGAATTAACATTACATATTAACGTCTTCTTTATTGAAACACTTTTATTTATTGTTGCAACAAATCCCACCCTTGCAGTTGTGTTGAGGGGGGGAGGGGCAGAGAAATTGAGTAAAAAATGAGCAGAAATAATTGCCTTAGGTGTAAGATACATGAATGCTTTGTGAGGCAAGATCGAAGTACAATCAATGTTCGGCGGTGACAGTTCCATTTAACATTTGCATCACTACACTAGGCAGGAAGTCAATACAGGGCCCTCAGAGCGAATGGGAAATACATTTTAGAAGTACAGTATGTTTTAAGTGTTGATTGAGCGGGTTTTCCACACGTCAATAGCATCACCTTTCATCCATCGGCGAGTGTATCCAACTGTGAGACGTAAAGTCAATGTAATATCGCTGTCGCGTGGCGAGTGGCCACGTCGCGTCTGAGAGAGAATCGCAAAAAAAAGAGAAGGAGCGAAAGAAAGAGCTACAAGCGAATGCTGATTACGCTGATTACTTTTGGTCGAGCAGAGTTGTTTGTGGTTTTTAAAGGTACGTGCGCGGGGGGGGGGGGGGGGGGGGGGACGACAGCCATCAGACTTGAGTAATGGTCTGCAAGCCACACACACAAACACAGACACAGACACTTTATCATTCACAAATCATCTCAAGATGGTGGTTCCAAGACAAAAGAGGGTGTAAATTGTAGGTGAAAATTTGGCTTGTCGTGAAAGGCAGGGAAGGGAGGGGGGGGGTTGTGTTTCTTTCCTCTCTGGGCCATGGAGTCCAAACACCGGAGTGTTGACAACGTGATGGATGAACCATGGTAAAGTGGTTAGTGATCGTAAAAGCACCCACGAACTGTTGTTGTTTTATTTTTTTCCACGAGCACAAACAAATGACTCCTTTCACATTGTATCCATCACTTATACATTGTCCTAATTACAAAGTATGACCTATGGTGCCAGAAACACAAAACCACAGACAGAATGTCAGGGAATACAAATGTTGCCAGACTGTGGTTCACACGATTAGACTGTTGGCCTTTTCATGTGGCACGTCATGGATACCTCTTAAGTCTGGCAGTAAAATAAGAACTCAACATGTAAGAAAATAAAGCTGAGATTCAATATGGGCCACCAAAAAAAAGTGGTTCATTTATCGAGGAAAGGATAGGTGTAATTTATTACATATCTTCTGACGGTATTTCGTTTTTAAAATTTTACGATTTTATCTTAATACTGATTTTGATTACTGACAATTAAAAATTGAAGAAGAGAATAAAGTGTGTATGATAAGTATCACCCTTATATCTTATAAGGGTGTCATATAGGATCTTAGATTTCACAATAGTGACTATGAGCTTGCACTTGGCCCACCTAATACTACAGCCAGGGAGCACTGGAACAAATGACAAGGCTATACGTTCATACGCATCAATAGTGTGACACAATATGTCATCATCATTGCATTTACCATTGAGTATGTCTAATAGCATATTTAACAGCCTAGATATATCCAAGACTGTGATTGTAATGAATGGAGGTACTGGAGGCAATAATCCTCTTATAAACCCCTTGAGCGTGTTCAGCGTCCACTAGAGGTCTCTGTGGCTCACCCCGCTGTCTACAGTACGTAAACCTGCAGGACAAAACATAAACACATTATTCAGGGGAAACAGGGGAAACACAAGGCGGGTTGAGTTGCAAAACGGCGTAGAAAAGCAAGTCCCATGAACGTACGGAGAGAAACGTCTCGAATACAAATGAGGCCGAACCAAAGGAAGAAATATTGGCACGCCGTCGACTACTTCCGAAATCCGAGGCACCAAATTAGGCGGATAAATTAACCAAATTAACCCAGTTTGACCCCCCCTCCCCGCCCTTCCCCCAACCCCTCTCTGACACAGCTGTTTCTGATTAACCGACACAAACACCTTTCAGAGTCTCACCAGGACAAAGATTAAAGCCTTTTCCAAAAACAAAAACAAAACAAAAAGAAAATCAATGAACTACTAGGGACCCCCGACAGAAGAGCCGGGCTCCTGGGCCATGCAGGGGCATTCTTCACACGCTGGCAGTATGAGCGATGCGGGTCACTTAGCGAGTGGCCAGGACTCAAAAACAAAAGAAAAAGTCCCAAGCAATGGCTTTCCACTGGATGAATTTGTCAATGTCTGGCGCCTTAAGGCGTCCGGGCCTCGCCTGACCCCCAGCCTCCATTCTGAAGATAAATACCTCTGTCACCGTTCACCTCCAGTCCCTGGACACAAATTTAACTTGTCATCCATCATCCCCGCTGAGAGCTATAATTTTCCCCCCCGCCCAGTAATGAGACGAGAGCAGAGGAACGTGGTCCACGGGGGAGGGGAAGGGAAGGCTGACCCATGGACGGATGGACGGACGCACAGACGGACTGTGCCTCTGCGGCAGCGAGTGACATCGGAGTCCACGTTTTCTTTATTTTTTTATGGGTATTATTTGTATGAAATGACTTGATCCCCCCCATGCATCGACTCGCCAGGCAGCCCGCGCGCCAAGCGGCTAAATGATTGACTGTGACATTCATTGCGGCGATGGGTCCATGCAAAGTTCAAGTCGTGGAAGGTGTAAAGCCGGGGGTATTTGTTTCCCTCAAATGGCCACAGCTGACAAGCTTGTATGATAATGTGCCCACTGTACATCACCTTAATTGACACTTAAGTCTGCCACTGGCCTCGTGAACGTCGACCGGCTTTAGGGGAACAAATCCTTTTTAATGTGCATTCCTAGTGAGGGATTGGGCTCTGTGTGGGTCTGGGTGTGTCTGTGTGTGTGTGTGTGTGTGTGTGTGTGTGTGTGTGTTCACAAATGCACATGTGTCCGTTTGTTGGTGTTAAGACGTTCTGTATATGTCTTAGACGTGTCTTAGTGTCCACTTTATGTGCCTGTGTGCCTGTGCCTGTGTGTGTGTGTGTGTGTGTGTGTGTGTGTGTGTGTGTGTGTGTGTGTGTGTGTGTGTGTGTATTCCAACATGTCCGTGCATGCTTGGGGCTGTGTGTGTGTGTGTGTGTGTGTGTGTGTGTGTGTGTGTGTGTGTGTGTGTGTGTCTTTATGCTTGGGTGTAGTGTGTGAAATTGATGAGGAGAGAAAGATGAAGCGATAGGTGTCCAGGAAAACAGCACAGTATGTTCACACAATCAACCCACCGCCCCCACACACACGCACCCTCCCAAGTGAACCAGATCAACTCCACCTATCTTTACACCGATACGAGGAGGCACGCAAGCTGTTGAGAACAAGCTACAGCAAAATATGAGGGGAGAAAAAAACATGTTCAGGATTTTTTAATAACAAATACCTGATTCTGCTAGCAGTAAACCCACAAGAGAATAGCGTTTCTTAACGAAAAGCAAACTAAATTGCCTCCCAAATCCCTGCTCACCTGTCTGATTAGGATATTTTCTGCCGTGTAATGTTATTAGCAGGTTGGTTAAAACCGAGTCGGCATTCTGGGGGAAGGGGGGGGGGGGGGATGTGTGTGTGTGTGAGGGGGTTGCGCTTTCTTATTAATTGTTGTTTTCGTGTCACCATTGCCGCGTGCACCCTGTGATTTAATCAGCCAAATGCAGTGCCCTGGGAGCGGGGAAATGATGTGGGTTTGGGAGGGGGTAAAAAAAAAGTACTTTTTAATGACAACTTAGTCAGCGCCGAAACATCGCGTCGTCACAATTACACGGGGACAGCGCCGTGCAGAGATGTGCACGCCGCATCACTGTATCACCGATGAGCCCCATGATCTGTGTTTAAGCTCGTTTATTTAATTTCCACTGATGCCATATAGAACCCCCACCCCCCCCCCCCCCCCCTAAACACACACACACACATTCATTCCAAAAGCACGCCTCATCATCACGAGCGATCGGGTTCGACGGCTTGACAGATCAGAGCAGAGCAGGCGTCCCCTATTATCCCCTGGACATTGATAGGCCCTGAGCAGCGTGTGCATTCTGCTTCCCGCCACAGGGCCGCTAACGACCCCCGGGCGGCCTAGCGCCTCCATCCTCCGCACAGGTACGATCTTGTTTACCTCCGCTCCCCGGAGACGCCCTCCTCTCTCCCCCCCTCCCCGCACCCGGCCCCCCCTGGGGACCTGATGAGGCTTCTCTAGTCTCCCCCCTGAGTCACCTGATTGGGTCCTTCCTCTAATCACCAACATCCCCCCCCCCCCCCGCCGCCCCACTACCACTCACCCTTCTCCTCGCCGGTCCTCGGAACCCTGTCTCTCCTGGAAGGCGTTTGCGCTGCAATTAACCTGGGGCCTCGTTAGCAGGGCACTCTGTTAGCGTGTGGCGGTCTCCTTGGGCTAATGGTGTCAACTAGACTAGACCGCAGGTTCTGGCTCGCTTGCAAGTGCATTAACGAGCACAGGGGCGCAAATGACAAACACTCCCCGCACGCGCTGACTAAACGTTCCTGCATGGAGGAAAGACAGTGTAAACAGAACAGGATGTCGACGGATCTTAGAAAATGATTTGTTAAAGTATAACCGTCAACCATAGACTGGCGCTGGTAAGAACAATAGTCCTAATAAATCATTCAGGGCCGACTTTGTGTGCTACGCATCAATGATCCAAAACAACAAAGTCAGAGGAGTCCAGGACCCCTTGTCTCCATTGGCTGGAAAAAGTCCCATTATTCCCAAGCCTTTCCTTTTCTCTCCGCTCATCCACGGGGCTGAGGGCTGCAAATGGAGGCTCCTGCAGCTCCTCACAGGCCTTCCCATTGAATGACAAGAGACAGCACAGTGATGTAGAAATAGGTGGACAGAGATGGATGGATCAATAGACCAGTGCATATGCAGACGTGCCTATTGATAAACTCCTGCTGACAACGGCCGAACACTTTGGGCTTATTGGCGTAAATGTCAGTCACGGCGGCCATTAGTTTTCATGCATTTCAGGTCGGATGTCCTCAACCAGTGACCATGGGGTACAGAGGCCAGCCCACAAGGCCCGGGACATGCCACAACACTTTTTGATCACTTGTCCGAGCCGATTCCACCATGTGTCAGTAGGGAGGTCTCGGCTCGCGTGACAGGAGGGACAACGCAGACTTGAATTTCTGACGTCCCTGGACCTAATGAAAGTGAACAACTCGAACGAGAGCGTTGCCAAAAGGCCAGCTGCTCAAGGAATGCTTCAGGATTCCCAACTGAAAGAGGCTTTTGTAAAGCAGGCAACAACACATCTCAGTGTTGGTAACTATTTGGCCTTGATTGCTGTCAGGTGATCTTCCTGATTACACCTAGAGTTTTTACGCCAGAAACATTTTAAGCAGATGCTCTTTGTGTTTGACGAATGAACGTAACGCAGGGCGGCGTGGCTGTGATAGATTTCTTCTTATTGTTCAGAGAGCCTCCAACTAGCGGTAGACGTTAATAAGTCATTATTG
Organism: Gadus macrocephalus; assembly: GCF_031168955.1. Classification (NCBI taxonomy): domain Eukaryota; kingdom Metazoa; phylum Chordata; class Actinopteri; order Gadiformes; family Gadidae; genus Gadus; species Gadus macrocephalus. The sequence continues at coordinate 7,499,078 of NC_082399.1, forward strand.
TATTCTAACAAGGCCATTCTCTTCGACCGGTCGGCGAGGAAAAAAAGAGAAGAAAGCAAAACGGCAGATAAATCAACATGCTGCTCAGGGAGCAATGAGTAAAATGGCTGATGAATTTGCCAATACTGCAGGAGTGATGGGCCTCATATGTGCGTAATGGACCTGTTGTTCCTCATGGCACAGATTGTCTGTCAAGATAAGAAACAATAACGAATGACATGGAGTAGAACGGCTTTTTAAAAGATAAGATTGTTGTTTTTTTCTACCTCATTACAAAGAAACGTGCCCATTTAGAACAGGCAATGCCAGATACACAATACCCCCTGAAACTGTTTCATTCTGAAAAGGAAAAGAAACCGCCTGTCAAAAGTGCTACGCCAAAGACGAAGTTGCCTTGCGGTTTCACTCCATCGTCGATGCAGAGAATCCTTTATCAAAATGTGTCAAGAAACACGAGTGCCCTTAACCTTTATGAATATAACAGCTTCATTATTTCAAAATTGAACCCTGTGTGCCTTGGCTTGGCTGCAGTCTTGGTGGGAGGGTGTTTTAGTGCCGAGGCACTACTGAGGGATAGGGTTCCACCGGCGCACCGGAATGAATAATAGACTGCTTTCTAAGCAGAAGCGCTCTTGGTGGTAGGAGGTTAATATTCTCACATGTCATTAGGTCTGCTGCCTCGACCGATGGCTCATTGATCAGGCAGCAAGTTGATTCCTCCCGCTGCAGAGGACAGAGCACTTCAAAGGGAAGGGGCTGAGGTCAGGACAGCCCTTCGCTTTGATTAATGACCACGGCCAAGCAGAGGTTGCCTGTAGGTAGAATGTGAACGCTGGATTGGAAGTGAAGGGGACTGACTTTTCTTTTTCCTTCTCTTTTTTTTCCAGCTACAATTTGACCCGGGCTCTGCAAACTTCCAGATACCACGCCCGGCGGCTGGGTTGAAGGGTTATGACAAAGGAGAAATAACCCTTCACTGACCTGTCTGGCTTATCAGATCAGAGAAATTAACCTCCACCGCCAGGTGACATGACTTAAAAACCAGTGTTTAAACGAGACAGTACGCACCACTATTAATACATCGTTACACTCTTAGCCCTGAGGTTTACTGTAGGGTCTGGGTTACACAAATGGAATGAAAAAGAGTAGCACCCTGTGCAATAGCAAATGAGGCGTTCATTGTGCTTTATTTGCAACTACTTATTTAAATTGTTTTTAGTTTAACCTTTGTGTTATTTTGACTGTGCCTTAAAAAATATACAGGGCTTATAAAGAAGAAAAAAAGGACAATGCTACTTTAATAACCGGGGCCCACACCCAAGCAAAGCCTTAACTCCTCTTTTGAAAAAGAGTCTAAAATTGGCCCATCCAATTGTGTAAATGGCAGTCAGCCTAAGTGAGGATTAAACATGCCACCACCTGCGTAGCCATTCTCACGGGCCCTATTATCACCCGTCTTATTACTTTCTGACTCCGCAAAGAGTACGAAATCTGACCGTCTCAATCTTTGATCTCTCAGGCGCTGACACAAATCCTTTCAAGCCTTTCCGACGTTCCTCTGCTAAGGTAATTAGTGCTAATTAAAAGGTTTCCAGCTGCCTCCTGCGCAAGGTTTTGTTCCACCGCGAGACATTGTCCTCCACAGGTGCCTTTCCTGTGTTTACTCGCCGACACGTCATTCACAATTCCTCCTTTCTCATTCACGGGCCATGATCAAGGAGATTAGGACTATTGTTTGGCTGGGGGTTCGGGGGGGGGGGGGGTTGATAAAGGAAGTGGAATGGCCGAGCTATAGCCAACAGAAAGCTATTCTTTATAAAACTCACTCATGTGCCAAAAACGGTTGTGGTCTCATAACTTTGACAGGAAGAGCTTAAGAGTGTCGCCTGACAGGTCGCGGACCTTTGATTATTAACAATTCAGAGGTATGTTTTCGTTGGATACATGCTGTTCTCGGTCTTTGTTCTCAGGCTTATGAAACCAATCCTACATTTTTACATGTTTCAGTGATACTGAAACTTGTTTCAGAACCCCATCGTATTGTGACAACCTAGTAACCGTTTATTGAGTTTAAAATCATTGACTTACATGCGTGAAAGCTATCCCGGTTTCTAAATATGCATCTCGACGGTGTAACTACGGTCCTCGACGTTTCCCTTTCCGTTTATCTGACAATAAACAATACATCTCGCTTTGATTAACCCTTTGTTTGGAGATCACAAAAAGAAATGTATTTTCCACGTCACTTGGAAGTCAGGGGGTCCTGCTTCACCAGTCATCATTTCCTAAGCCACTCCAGTTACATGCAAAGTGGTCTTTTATTGTGTAATGAGCCGAGACCTTGGAAGAGCTGCCACTTCAAAGGGTCTCTTGAATAGCTGTTGCCCGTGCTGCCTACTGACATGTCAAGCTGGGATTAAACGTTCTCCCATATAATTTCTTTGTTTTTAAATGAGTCCATTGTTTATCTGCACCTCGGGTGACAGCCATCAAGGCCATGTAGAGCAGTGGGGCGGCGTGGGGTGGAGGACACTAGGAAAGTGGCGACACAGTGAACTTCGTGTGTCTGCATGAGATCCCCCCCCCCCCCCCCCCCACCCCCCCTCCTTTTCTTTAGCACAGGTGAGGAGTCTTGTGGTGCTGGCGAGGGCTTTTACTCAGTTATTCGTAGCTCTTGGGAAAGCTGATTTAGCAGGAATACGACAAATACAGAAACATAGTCAGTCATCAAAAACAAAACTAAAACATTGTTATTTTGCGTTGAGAACGTATTAAATGCTTTCTTCCTCTAGGATGAAAGCATTTAATTACCATGGATTCAAACACGGTCTATTGTGTTTACATTTAGTCATTTGGCTTATACATTTATACTTATTTCTCCGCTCCCATGTGTACATTTACCCCAGAATTGAAGAAACGCACTGAGCTTTGACTGATGGGAAAGGAAAAAGTAAAGTGTGACTGATGATCGCTTTTATCCCCCCCAGCCCCCCCCCCCCCACCCCCTCCCTAATTGTTATGCAGGAAGATGCTCCCTCCATCTTGTCTTGGTGAAACAGGCTTCTTTCCAAAAGCAGCAGTGTGTCAGCAGCGGTGGCCCCCCCGCGTGGCGGGGACACTGAGCCCGGACAGCAGGGGCACTCTTCTCAGGCCCCTTAAAGAACTACAGTAAATCTTCAAACAATCTCATCCAAACAAAGGAGAAGAGAGACCAAGACACGGGAAACAGATGAATAAGCAACATCAATTACCAGGCGCTGACCTTCAGGGCCCCTGGTCATGGCGCACATTTCACACCAAATGACTTCAGATTGGGGTTGACAAGCTCAGCGTGGAAAGGCGAGACCCCATCCCCCCACCCATGCACCCTCCCCCTCCCCTCCCCTCACAAGGTTACCCAGCATGCATCGCTACTGGGGGCATGGTGCGAGCGAGGGAGAAGGAGCTGAGCAAAGTGGATAAAGAGTGTGAGAGGGTAGAGGAGCCATGAATGAAAGATCACCGTAATAGATCTAGGTTTATTTTAAAGTGAAACAAAATGGCTCAATTGGAGCACTTAGCCTGCCAAAATTGGTGCCCGTGAAATACAAGAGGCTTATACAAAAAGACAGCCAAATCAGTCCCTTGGTAAGTATGGGCCCTGTTTAAATCCCATCTCGAAGGAGAATAACACATCAAAGGAGAGCCCCCTGGGATTCAGTCAACTGTTCCAGGGTCAGTGACTTTGACGGCATCCAGCGTAATGCATTGCAATAAAGACAACACGCCACCCCCGCCCAATGAGCACGGCCTCTGACAACGCTCCCCCCCACCCATCAGATCATGTGCTATCATTAGGTTAAAAAGTAGTCCCCCCTACTCTCAAAGCTCATCCAATCAGGATTAGCTTCCCATAAGAAAAAACGAACAACGACCTATCACCGTGCACATGGGATAACAGGCCTTAGGAGAAGGGGGCGTGGCCACTTGACCTCATAATGCCATATGTAGAACAGCGCACTAATTGATCGCCTGGCATTGTTTCTGCATCCTAGCATGACACAACGTCGTCACCGTCCGAAACGAAAGCCTCCGACGTCTTTTTGTTTTCTTTTTCGTGCCAGCAGCATCGCACACAATTAATTCAATCTGAGTAGCCTCCAATTAGTCCATGACGCACAAAGTCCCAATCCCAGTCCATAAGACCATGCACTGATCATCATAATAGAGGCTGACACAGACTCCTAAATACATAAGGGAAGTTCAATAATAAGGACATTATTGGATCACACACTAAACTGATCTTAACAGCACATAGACGTTTTGTGATTTAAATATTAACACCACCTGACAACATAAGCCGCCGAGGCAGTAAATTAAAAATTTGTATGAAAATGAAACATCAAAAGACCTCATTTATTAATGCATTCATTGCTTGTACGAATGGCTGGCCAGTCTTTAATTTGATTTTTCTAGAGCCATAGTTATAGGGCTCAGTGAACAATAAAATGTCGCTAAAGCTTAAGCTTATATAGAAAATCCTAAGAGCAGAACCAATTGAATTATCGCCCCCTTTAATCACTAACCATCTGAGATCTCCAGTTTTAAATCTGATTGAAGACTCTTCATGCTCAGTGTGCCCTGGCCAAACAATTTGCAGAGGAAAATTAAATTAACAACCTGCCTATTTTTTCCAGCATTTACTGTCACAACATTAACAGTCCCTTGAGTTTGCCGGCTGCAACGAGGCCAAATTGTAAGACATTACTCACAATATTGCATATGTTATAAATCGCCGAGAACTTACTTAAAATTCAATCCACTTTGGCATCATTATCGTGCATCAACATAATGAATGACTCCTTCAGAGTATGGTAATATAATTTGATAAATCATCAGCAGAAAATTAACTAGACGTCAAAACATTCATTGGGAAGGGTGATAATCGAGGATGATTGTGGTGATGAATTGTGTTAATCTGCGCAGTATGAATCAGTGAAATGGCTAAACAGCCCAAGATGGATGGGGCACAGGAGCTGCAAGGTCAGACCGCGAGAGCTGCCGTTAAAGGAGCGGGGAGGGAAGGAGGAGAAGCAGGAGTCTGTGCACATATTTACCAAGCGCAATGCTTTCCCCGCGGCCCCCAGTGTAGTAACATTTTAAACAGCGTATTTTTATTTACGCCGGGTGTGTTGGGAGCGACACTAGATTGCCTGCCGCTCTTATCCTTCTGTATGCCGCAGCACATATTCATATAAAGAACACCAATCATCATAGGTTCCCTCCTCAACCCATTATCCTCTCTCTCTCTCTCTCTCTCTCTCTCCTCTCTCTCTCTCTCTCTCTCTCTCTCTCTCTCTTCTCTCTCTCTCTCTCTCCTCTCTCCTCTCTCTCTCCTCTCTCGTCTCTCACTCTCTCTCTCTCTCAGCGTGAGGGATGGGTCTGGTAAGTAAGAGAGGTTCA
>NC_082399.1:7504619-7529553 GCF_031168955.1 Gadus macrocephalus
TAAATCCACATTCCCTTTGTTTCTGCTGCTGAGGAAGGGTCGAGAGAGTTTCACAGAGAGGGAGGGATATTGAAAAGGAAAAGTGGGTCTTTTGTAGTGTGCTCAGTGCAAGAGATGCACTGCAGATGAAAAGCATATGATTTGATCAAGCGCTCTCTCCGGGTGTCGCCACCTACCAGAGCGGTGGGTCCGTCCGGGAAGGGAAGAATCTGTGAGCTCCACCGGCTGTCCAACAGTGAACCCTAGTGGACAAGAGAGGGAGTGACGCACCGCAAGGTTGAGGCCCAGGGTGTGTTGCAGTACATCAAACACCTCATTGAATTTTTTTTGGGTGTTTTGCTTTCGCTTTGGTCTTGAGGGGAGTTTCTTTACATCGCTCAGCCAGCGGGGCCATTGCTTTTGAATTTGTTTTTTCCCTCGCCTTCTTCTGTTCCTTTTTGTTGTTTACGTTTCATCTGCCCTCCCTGCTCGCACACACACACACCACTCCCCCGCTGGGAGGCCTTCTGCAAAGGGGGATTGGTGTTGGAGGAAGTTATCTGTGGAGATGTTTCTTAGCCCAAGTGAGACTCCACCACGCTAATCCACTCTTCCTCCTCCCTCTCCTCCTCCTCCTCGTCTTTCTCCTCCTTGCTCCTCCACTCTCATCCTCCACCTCCCCTCTACTCTTCCTCCTCCTCCTCCCTCTCCTCCTCCTCCTCTCGCCTCCTGTTCCTCCTCCTCCTCCCTCTCCTCCTCCTCCTCCTCCTCCTCCTCCTCCTCCTTCTCCTCCTTCTCCTCCTCTCCCTCCTCCTCCCTCCCCTCCTCCTCCCCCTCCTCCCCCTCCTCCTCCTCCTCCTCCCCCTCCTCCTCCTCCTCCTCCTCCTCCTCCTCCTTCTCCTCCCCCTCCAGCTCTCCTGTCGTCCTGGTGTGAGGAGCTGGGACGCCTCCTCCTGCTTCGCCACCAGAAGACCCGTCAGAGCGAGCCCCCTGTGAAGGGCCCCATGCAGCCCCCCATGAACTCCATGAAGCCCGGACTCTCACACGGGTCAGTGGCCAAGCCCCCAACCCTGGCGTGCGTGCGTGCGTGCGTGCGTGCGTGCGTGCGTGCGTGCGTGCGTGCGTGCGTGCGTGCGTGCGTGCGTGCGTGCGTGCGTGCGTGCGTGCGTGCGTGCGTGCGTGCGTGCGTGCGTGCGTGCGTGCGTGCGTGCGTGCGTGCGTGCGTGCGTGCGTGCGTGCGTGCGTGCGTGCGTGCGTGCGTGCGTGCGTGCGTGCGTGCGTGCGTGCGTGCGTGCGTGCGTGCGTGCGTGCGTGCGTGCGTGCGTGCGTGCGTGCGTGCGTGCGTGCGTGCGTGCGTGCGTGCGTGCGTGCGTGCGTGCGTGCGTGCGTGCGTGCGTGCGTGCGTGCGTGCGTGCGTGCGTGCGTGCGTGCGTGCGTGCGTGCGTGCGTGCGTGCGTGCGTGCGTGCGTGCGTGCGTGCGTGCGTGCGTGCGTGCGTGCGTGCGTGCGTGCGTGCGTGCGTGCGTGCGTGCGTGCGTGCGTGCGTGCGTGCGTGCGTGCGTGCGTGCGTGCGTGTGTGTGTGTACATGTGTGCAAGCAGCAGGTGGAGTGTGTCTGTCTTTGTGTGTGCGTGCATACCATTTGCGTGTGCATATATACATGTGTAAAAAGCGTGCGTTTGCGTGTGAGTTTCTATGTCTCTGTGTTTGTTTGAGGGTGTGTGTGTGTGTGTGTGTTTGTCTGTATGTGTGTGTGTGTGTGTGTGTGTGTGTGTGTTTGCATGTCTGTCATTGTGTGTTTGTCTGAGGGTGTGTGTTCATTCAACTAGTGTGCATAGGTGTTTGTGTTTGTATGTGTGGGTTTGTATACGTGTCTCCGTGTGTGTCAACCGGTGTGCACATGTGTCTGCGTGGTGTGTGTCCCCAAGGAGAAGGGCCGGCCCTCTCCGTCCCAATGCAGACTCCCCTGCTCCTCATGGATCAGTGAGCAAGACACACTTTCACACTGCCTGCCACCGCTCCAACAGCCCATAAAACACGCAGTTAATCATTACCGTGCAGTCCATCGCCATCGTGGTGCAACTTACCAGAGTCTCAACCGTAAAAACACATGTCTGCCTGTCTGTCGGTCTGTCCCGTCGCCACACTAACGAAGATGAATGTGTGCGTCGCGGTGCGGGTGTCTGACATCAAGACAAGTGTTGGACTGGTACCGTCAGTGAGGTCGCTCTGTGTCTCCCTTTGGTCTTTTTTGGTGTGTTTTTTTTGTGCTGACACTGCGGCTCGTGTTCCGTCTCTCGCAGTGATGGGTCCTTTCCCTACGACTCGGTGCCATGGCAACAGAACACCAATCAGCCGCCGGGCTCGTTGTCCGTGGTGACCACCGTGTGGGGCGTGACCAACACGTCCCAGAGTCAGGTGAGGGCTGATTCGCACACACACACACACACACACACACACACACACACACACACACACACACACACACACACACACACACACACAAACACACATTTATCTGAGAACAGACAAACACTCCTCTCTCTTCACTCTTTCTCTCTTGCTGTCTTAGTGACTCTCTCTCTCTCTCTCGCTCTCTCTTCGGTTCTTTGTTGCTTTCTCTCATTGAGAAACAACATTGCTTAGTATTCTCATAGTCTTGATGTCCCTTATTACACAAAGGATAAGGAGTGTTTCTTGACACGTTGTTTGATTTTAATTGGTAATTACATTTACGATTACATTTTGGTTATGTTGTCTTGTATTTGTAGAATTGAAGCACTGTAATTAGAGGGAAAGCAATAAAGGATGCACAAGCCAATACAAAAGTTATTTAGTTGAATGTGATGCTAATTAATGCTAAAGTGTTCCTCAAAAATTATGACTTATATTAAGGATAATTATACAATCGTATATATTCAGTTGACAGCAACGAATAGTTGACATGAGAAGTTTTCAGACTTAATGCTAAAAACATAAACTCTGTACTGCTACCCATGTTGACACAATTATATGCATTGTCTCCGTATTCCTCATAGGTGCTGGGGAATCCCATGGCCAACAACAACAACCCCATGAACCAAGGGGGAAACCCCATGGGCTCGGGGATGCCAGGGAACAACCAGGGCATGAACTCCCCGCAGTTCCCCGGAAACCAGCAGCAGTTCCCCAACAAGGGCAACCCCAACCAGGGCTACATGCAGCAGGGCATGTACGGCAGACCCAACTACCCTGGGGGAGGGGGCTTCGGTGGCAAGTGAGTCCGTGCCCCCATGGGGGATTTAAAGGGCTCTAATGTCTGGAGTAGAGGTCGAGAGGTTCTGTGATAGGCCCACTGGGGTTCTGGAGGGTGTGTAGTAGCTAGGGTGTTTGACCTCCAGTACCAAAGGTCCTGGCTTCGATCCCACATGTCCGCAACGTACCTGTTGGCATCCCGTCTCCCAAGGGTTTTCATTCCATTTTATTTGTTCTTTATTTATGCCACGGTAAATGGTGTTGAAACATGTACAAAACAAAAAATAATATATGACTCGCAATGTTCTTCCGTGTTGCATTATGTTTCTGTCGCGTAAAGGACATGTCCCTGCGATAAATACTGTAGGTTCAGATTAAATGGACGGACAGGGCTCGTAAACACTCCACCAGACCTCCCTCCTCCATCCCTGTCTGACTCTCCTCTCTGCGCTGCAGTTACCCTGGGGGTCCCAACTCCGGACCAGGGGGCATGGGCATGCCTCCCCACGGCCGGCAGCAGTCGGACTTCGCCCAGCCCGCCGCCGCCGCAGCCGCCGCCGCGGTAGCCGCCGCGGCTGCCACGGCAACCGCCACCGCCACGGCAACCGTATCCGCCATGCAGGAGACGCAGAACAAGGACATGGGCCAGTACGGACCGGTAAGGAAAGGGCTAAAGCCGCTGTCGCCGTGTTGCCATGACAACTATGAGTACTGTTAAATATATATTTTTAGGTTACAGCGAGAGAAGTGTATTGATTATGCACCCTGCTCTGCTTCCCTGCAGCTGTGTGTTTTTTCGTTGATCACAACAATTTGTAGTTCCCTGAAGGTACCACTAAACACTCTTAAAAATGGATGAGATCAAACCTTACAGTCGACAAGCCAACAGTGTTTAAATGATTAGACAGGAGCCCATCGAGGTAGAAAATAGCAGAGCAGACGATAAGCACAAAGCCCTCGCCGCAAACTGAAAGGGATGGATACTGTGTTGATGAATAGCTCTCCGTGTAGAATTACACTCCAGCAGAGTGGCGATGTACAACCGCACTCAACCCCCATCTGTATGAACGTCATTTGATGCCAGTGAAAAAGAATCAGTCTTGACGTTCCTGGGATGTAGTTGGAGGCCGCTCAGTCACAACAGCGGCCCGCGTTCTGAAACACGTAATACCTGACCGAGACCGCCTTCCTCTCCCCCGCCAGATGAGTTCCACCTTCCAGATGGGACCCAACCAGGCGTACAACAGCCAGTTCATGAACCAGCCGGGTCCCCGGGGCCCGCGGACCCTCTCGGGGAACATGGGCCCGGGCATGAATGCTTCCAACATGGGCGGCCCTCCCATGGGGATGAACCAGCCCCGGGCCCAGGGCATGGGGCCGTTCGGGCCCCACGGCCAGCGGATGCCCCAGCAGCAGGGCTACGCCGGGCCCCGGCCGCAGGGCATGAGCATGCAGGGGATGAAGAGGCCCTACCCGGGGGAGGTGAGCGGATCTGGATTTATTCAACCTTTATTTAACCAGAGGAACGAACACTCATTGAGATTCTGCATGTATTTCTCTGTGCCCTGGCCGGGGCGTGCAGCGGCAGTCAGCCACACTAGTACAGATGAAAATACAGTTTCCTCTATTATAACCATCTCTCTCTCTCTCTCTCTCTCTCTCTCTCTCTCTCTCTCTCTCTCTCTCTCTCTCTCTCTTCTCTTTTTCTTTCTCTTTTTCTTTCTCTTTCTCTTTCTCTCTCTCTCTCTTCCCCCCCCCCCCCCCCCCAGCCGAGCTACGGCGGCCAGCAGTACGGACCCAACAACCAGTTCCCCGGTCAGCAGGGTCAGTACCCAGCGCCCAACCCCGCCCAGAGACCGCTGCCCTCGCCCAACTATCCGGGTCAGAGGATGCCGGGCCAGCAGCTCCAGGGACAGTACCCCCCCCCCAGCGCCGCCATGGGCCAGTACTACAAGGTCAGCCCGCACGCCTGGTCAAATCGACTCCATTTTGTTCTATTTCAGTGGCCCTTAACACGATGACCCCGGCAACACTGGACCACCTTTGACTGCCAGAGTCTGGTTCTTCTGTTGCCCAGTTTATGTGGTCGATTGAAGTGCTTTGACATACACTCGGAGTGACCAGCCGAGCTGTCCAGCTTGTTCCACTGTTCTCCGAGGCCCAGTTTAATTGGACCACAGGGGCCCCCTAGTTGAGTCAGGTAGATAAACACAGGTAGCTAATCACAGGTAGCTAATCACAGGTAGCTAGTCACAGGTAGCTAATCACAGGTAGCTAATCACAGGTGGCTAATCAAAGTGGCAGAAAAAATCGCTGAGTTATATGTGTGTTTTCTCGACAACTCTAATCTTGTTTTGTTGTCACTGGCACTGGTTTTGAATAATCGACTGTTTGGAACACATTGGTCATCTTTGACAGAAGCTAGGCTTCTGGAACTCTGCAAATCAATGGCAGCAACCACAGGGAAGGAAGGGAGCGGTGACTCACTGATATGCTGTTGGGAGAACAGTCTGCTCTTGTAAATAAAGCGCAGTTGTCAGACCTATAAAGGAGTAAGCGCAAACAGAGGCATTGTGAGGCATAGTCCTCACTTTAGATGAGCTCTCACAAAATACTTAACTAATGCTTTCTAATTGCCTGAATTTATCATGAAATGCAGTGTTATAGAAATTATAATGCATTAGTAACAAATTGTAAATAGTTTGTCAATCATCAACCAAGCTTTATAAGTGATCTGATAGACCATTATCTTACTTATCGTTTATAACTAATTATGAACTGCTTACCAATGAGTATTCATGTTTTCTAACCCAATCACACCCATGAATAGACAAGTTCTGGTACTTTTCTTGACGTTTTTCATGTTTACTCCCCATTAACAGCAAGAGCCAGGGTTCAACGGCCAGTCGAATAACTTCTCTGGGAGTGGGGCATACCAGTACAACCAGGGGAACATGAACGGGGTAGGTTTAATCTCGTATTCCCACCGGTAAAATGTCGGTTAAATGATGAAGAGTCCTCTCGAGAATATGAAGTGGAGGAAAGACGCCCATAATGTTTAGACCTACCCATAGTAGCAAGCTACTGTACAGGACACGTTTGCTCGTTCCTTGACAACAGAACAGTCTCAGTCCAGTTGCGAATCTAGTGTTGGCGGATCCGAATAAGTGATTCGGCGCTGCCTTGCAGCCTCACCATGACAGCAGTACAACCTCTCATGTGATATTGCTTAATTCATAAACTGACCATGGATCTCCTGTCCGCAGCCTCCCCGGCCGGCGGGGAACTACCCCCACTCACCCGTCCCGGGAAACCCCACGCCTCCCATGACACCGGGCAGCAACATCCCCCCGTACCTGTCGCCCAACCAGGACGTCAAGCCCCCCTTCCCCCCCGACATCAAACCAAACATCAACGCACTTCCTCCTCCTCCAGGTGAGCCCTCACCTCCCTCTCCCGACACCCCACAGCCCAGTCCCCCAGACCCCAGGTGAACTCCATAGTATTCACTTATTCAAGTAAAAAGTTTGAAGTTGAAATGAGCCCCTTTTAAAGGGCCAGGTGTCACACATTGAGGCTCTTGTTGGCGAAGCGTTAAATGTTTTTAAATAATGTCCCGCCACTTTCCGATGTAATCCGATATAAAATAATTATACTGTCACGTAATAATTTTGCAAAAGTGCAACCCATACATTTTGTTGAATCGCTTTGCTACGTCGTCGGTTGGCGTAAGGAAGAGTATTTTCACTACAATCATTTTTTTTCCTTAAATATCACCAACCGATGCTAGCAAAGCGATGCAGAAATCCTTTTGCTTGCTACTATCGAACTCAAAAACGAATCACACCGATTATATTGGAAAGATAGAGGTAGAACCAGTGGAAGTGGACCAGTCTGCCGTCACCTCACCTAACCTGGTGCCTGCCCTCCCCCCGCGCCTAGTGAACCCCAACGAGGAGCTCCGGCTGACCTTCCCGGTGCGGGACGGGGTGGTGCTGGAGCCCTTCAGGCTGGAGCACAACCTGGCCGTCAGCAACCACGTCTTCCACCTGCGGCCCTCCGTGCACCAGACGCTCATGTGGAGGTAACCCCCACACACACGCCCGCACACGCACACAAACACACCCACACACACACTCACTCACTCTGTCTTTCACTTTCTTTCTTTCTTTCTTTCTTTCTTTCTCTCTCTCTCTCTCTCACACTCTCACACTCTCACACTCTCACACTCTCACACTCTCACACTCTCACACTCTCACACTCTCACATTCACACAATCACACATTCTGCCAATATATGTAAAATTTTAATTGAAAATAAATAATAAAAAATTAGATTTTCAAAAGAAAAGATAAAGTGAAAAGTAGCCTTAATAACTAATAATCCTTGTTGGGTGTGGCGGCTGGGCAGGTCGGACCTGGAGCTGCAGTTCAAGTGCTACCACCACGAGGACCGGCAGATGAACACCAACTGGCCCGCCTCAGTGCAGGTCAGCGTCAACGCCACGCCCCTCACCATCGAGAGGGGCGACAACAAGACGTCCCACAAGCCCCTGCACCTCAAGCACGTGTGCCAGCCGGGCAGGAACACCATCCAGATCACCGTCACCGCCTGCTGTTGTGTGAGTAGGAATACCGGGAATACCGCCCCATGCAGACGGCAACGGGGGAATTTCGAGCTCTCGTCACTAGGGGTTGAAATTCAATTCATTTAAATTCCATTTTATCTGTGTAACCCTTAATCACCGGTACAGTCTGAAAGGGCTTAACAGGCCAAATGTTTATGACACCCCTCTGACCCTAGCCCCCAGGTAGGGGTGGTCTGTGGTCCGATATACATTAAGATTACAGATGACATCAGGAAGGATGCAAATAGTTTCTCAAAAAAGCAACAACTGGACTTGAGAGTTGCTATGGGATCTAAAGGGGATGGAGGATTATTGGTTGCACGGTGAATGTTACGATGCCATTGATGAGAATGCTCCGCTTTCACAAGTGAATGACAAAACATGATTTCTAAAGAAATTAACCTAGCATGATGAGTAGATGGGGCTTCATAACTATCCCCTAGTATGTGGGGAGAGCGTATCTTCTCATGAACAAGTAGATATCGGTTAAATCGCTGTAGCACCACGGTAAATAGTGTTGATGCGCAAGGCAATGTCAGTTGCAGTTTCGCAGCATTGAAAAAATCCTAAAAATATATAAAATATTCCGCAAAACATAACATAATATTAATGTAATATTATGAACACCGCTGTTCTCGATAAAACAATGAGAATGCCGTGTGTCATGATATGAGTCCCAACCACTAGGTGGCGGCAACTGTACCTATTCTCATACTAACTGACTACCAGGATCAGATGCAGTAGAAGAAGAGAATACAAAGCCGTGCCAGAGTAACGTGCTCACAGAGTTTATTCAATAAAGTAATCTGTTCATAAAGTTCAGTGCCTGCTTAATGTAGTAACATTACAGTGTGGATAACACTGACCCCACCTGTGTCCTTCCCCCCCAACAGTCCCACCTGTTTGTGCTCCAGCTGGTCCATCGGCCCTCGGTCCGGTCGGTGCTGCAGGGCCTCCTGAAGAAGAGGCTCCTGCCCGCAGAGCACTGCATCACCAAAGGTACGCACACACACTCCCGCTGCCACAGACACACACTGACACAGACACACACTGACGTAGACACACACTGACATAGGCACGCGCTGACGTAGACACACACTGACGTAGACACACATTGCCAGGTACACACACTGACGTACACACGCAATAATGTCGACACACACTGACGTCACGTGGACACACACTGACATAGACAAACACTGACAGAGACACAAACTGACCTAGACACACACTGACGTCACGTGGACACACACTGACATAGACAAACACTGACAGAGACACACACTGACCTAGACACACACTGACGTCACGTGGACACACACTGACATAGACAAACACTGACAGAGACACACACTGACCTAGACACACACTGACGTCACGTGGACACACACTGACATAGACAAACACTGACAGAGACACACACTGACCTAGACACACACTGACGTCACGTGGACACACACTGACATAGACAAACACTGACAGAGACACACACTGACCTAGACACACACTGACGTCACGTGGACACACACTGACATAGACAAACACTGACAGAGACACACACTGACCTAGACACACACTGACGTCACGTGGACACACACTGACATAGACAAACACTGACAGAGACACACACTGACCTAGACACACACTGAGATTGACACACACTGAGATAGACACACGCTGATATAGAAAACACACTGACGACCATTCAAAACGAATAATCTTAATGCTATCCTTTAGATTTCCGATTTCTCATTCCTATGGCTACTCTGCACTCTGTCTACAGGTTGTTTGTGAACTAGGCTTGGAGTTGCTCTTATTGTTGTATGCTTTGCTTGTTCTCAACGAGTAGCTTTAGTTAAAATCCTCAGCCAACTGTAAATGAAGAATCGTACCCTAGTAAAAAGTTTACACCTCTGATAAGCATTTTTTTCTCTCTCTCCCATCATCCCTCCCTCTCCCTCTCCCCCTCACTCTGTCTCTCGCCCTACAGTAAAGAGGAACTTCAGTAGCGTAGCCGCGTCCTCCGGCAACCCCTCGCTCAACGGCGAGGACGGCGTGGAGCAGACGGCCATCAAAGTCTCCCTCAAATGTCCCATCACCTTCCGGCGAATACAGCTTCCTGCGCGGGGACACGACTGCAAACACGTCCAGGCACGTCTCAAACACAGGAGAAGACGCAATGCTTCGCGTGCATGAGTTACCCGTTGAAATGTGGGGTTACCTCCGAGTAACTTCAGTCGTGGGAGTGGCTTGTGCAAGAGAGTGAAAGCCTGTGAACAGCAACTTGCCTCGCTCAAATATAAAAAAAAGTGTTTGCCAGGAGTCGGACAGAAGGCTTTTTTTTTTATAGTGGGTTGAACTAGCTTAAACAAGCGTTTTTGCATTTCCTTTAAAATACTTGTTTTACCATTGGGAATGTATGTCATGTTAATATTTCTACGTACGTCTGTTTTTTTGCAGTGTTTTGATTTGGAATCCTATTTACAATTGAACTGTGAGAGGGGTACATGGCGATGTCCTGTGTGCAAGTAAGTTCTAGTACCCATCATTTTCAGTTGAATATATATATTTATACATAACTTGCATATACTTGATGTATATAACCTTGAAGTGGAACAATGATGATTGAAGTTCAAGCCCTACCGATGTTAACACTGTAAGTCTGTGTGTGTCATTTCTTTTCACAGTAAAACGGCATTGTTAGAAGGACTTGAAGTGGACCAGTACATGTGGGGAATCTTGAATGCCATTCAAAAGTGAGTAAACATTGAAAAGTACAGCAAAGAAACAGCACAGCAACAGCTCCTTGTGAAATATTCAAATGGCTGCCAAACGGTGTCATTTGCCAGTCATTTAAGCCTCTTAAAACCAACGTCTGTTTAATTTTATACTCACTGTAGATCGACTAAAGTGTTTGGTTTACACTCTAAGAGTACTCCTATTTCCAGAGATTCAAAATTCACAAAGACCTACAAATAAAACTAAACCAACTGCTTTGTAGTCCATTAAACTCCCTCGTTAAACCATCCTCTCTTCCCGTACTCTTTCTTTCAGCTCGGAATTCGAGGAGGTGACCGTGGACCCGACGTGCAGCTGGCGGCCGGTGCCCATCAAGTCGGACATCCACATCAAGGAGGACCCAGATGGACCGATGGCCAAGAGGTTCAAGACCATGAGTCCCAGCCAGATGATCATGCCCAACGTGATGGACATGATAGCCCAGCTAGGGCCCGGGCCCTCGCCCTACGCGCCGCAGCACGGCGGGAACAACAGCGAGTACGGCGGCCAAGGTAAAGGGGAAAAGAGGAGTCCTGGACGCAAACTAATGTTTTTTACATTTTTGACTTTCGAGGCCTGTATGCTTGTAGGTCAGTCTGATTTTGGGAGGTTCAGATTTTTCAAAATGTAATAAATTTATGTGTTTTCGGAGCGGTAGAGTGGCCATATGTTCTGTAAAAATCATTGAGGTTTACTCGAATACAAACATTACAGGGTCATTCATTCGAAACATCCGCAAAAATCCGGTCATATGGGTGGGGGACAAAATAATTCGGAAGACGAAGAGAAGAAGAAATCTTTCCGACAACATAAATATCATTGATTTTATCTGTCCACCTCTGTGCTGTGGCAGGAGTCTGTTCTGAAGTGGCATCAATTTTTATTTTGGCCTCATTTCCTCTATTTCTAGGCTACGGGGGCCACGGAAACTTTGACTTTCCCCACGGCAACCCCGGCAGCACGTCCATGAATGACTTCATGCACGGCCCCCAGCTCTCCCACCCCCCCGACATGCCCGGTAACCTGATGAGCCAGGACAAGCCGCTCTCCCACAACATGCCCGACTCGGTGAGTCCTTCTCGGCCGACGCACTCAGTGCCCCTTCAGCCCGTGCCCCGGTGCGTTCTAGATGATTGGACGATGAAGAATTCAAGACGACGGAAACTTTTGTCCTCATGTGTCTCCTGAACTTGTCTACCCAGATTAAAGCAATGCTGAATGTTTATAACTCAAAATGCTGTAGGTTTCATCTCAGGATTGAGAGAACACAATATGTGTCTGAAGTGTGTGTGTGTGTGTGCTCTGACACGGACACAGAAACAGACATATTATGTTTCTCAAAATTCTCCCGAAAATCCATTGGAATGACTGTTTGTCTAAATAAACCAGCCCATTTTATTGCTTTTTTAGTTATCATCTCATGAAAAAATTTTTTTTCCAGTTGATTAACTCATACCTTATTTCTATTTGAGTGATTAACCGGGTGGCTTTTACTTTGACACTCGCCAACAGATACCTCATCCTGCCAGCACTGACCAATCACACAGCTCCTTGCAGCAGAGCCTACAGCACGCCTCTCCGCACCACGGCAACCACCCCCACCAGGGGGGTCCGCAGCTGCACCACGGGGGGCCTCCTCAGCCCTTGCGGCAGCCCCCGCCCTCCCAGCAACAACAACAACAACAACAACAACAACAACAACAACAACAACAATTACAACAGCAGCAACAGCAGCAGCAACAACAGCAGCAGCAACAACAACAACAACAACAGCATCAACAGCAGCAACAGCCCGGCCCTAACAACCATCCCCACGGCGACCTGTCCTTCAACCCCTCCAACAGCCTAGACAGTGGGTCGGGGTCGGACATGCCAGAACCTTCCTTAGACGTAAGTGTGACGTGGGAGAGAGCGGACCCAGTTGGCGTACACGCGGTTCACGGTGCCAGCGGAGATGATGGTTGTCGTGGAAGGGTTGTGATCCTAGTCGTTATGTGAAGTGACGTAATGATAACCTCTGTCTATGTCGCCCTTATTCATAACATGGTTTTACGAAATGCTTGATGATGAATAAATACGGAATGGAAAGACAGAAACTGAACATGCAAATAATACTGAATAACGATTCAAAGCAAACCGTGGATGAAAAAAAACCAAAGAAAAATCTACGCAAATGTTTTTTGAGAGGGATTTAAAAGAAAGATATTGTCATAGAAAAAGTTGAAAGTGATGAAGCATGCCGGTGTTTTTCCGAACACCTTTGTACTCGATGGAACCCTTGACTAATGCTTTCTCCTGCACCTCCCGCCCACAGCTACTTCCAGAGCTCGCCAACCCAGACGAGCTGTTGTCCTACCTGGACCCCCCCGACCTCCCGAGTAGCAGCAACGACGACCTACTATCGCTCTTCGAAAACAACTGAGGGCGGACTCACACATACACACACACACACACACACACACTCACAGACTGACTGACCCACGCACATCAAATATAAACTTCTTGACTGCCTGGGGTTGAAACAGCCCCCACCGCCCCCCTTCACGCCCAGGTCCCCAAAAAAGCGCAAATGTTTCACAGAACTTGGCAAACACAAAGATGCACTCCCTCTCTCTTCTTCCTCATGTACAGTTTTCAATGGCCAGCGCAGATTGACTGAAAATGGTGTTTTAACTCTTACCGTCACGGCGCTATCGAGAGGGGCCGGCCTCCCTCACTCCTCGCTCCGATACCTTGGAACTGTGCAGCTATGTTAAGTCGATTTTATATACCACACACACACACCGGTGTACGTGTGGACATTAGGAAGGTGTTTTTAGTTGTAGCATTTTTATAATTCATGTTTTGTTTCTTTTCAGATGTAAAAAAAAAGGAATGAATTGTATAAAAGAGAAAAAAATATATGTAAAAAAAAAAAGAAAGCCCTTTCTGGCCAGTGTGAATTCTGTCCGTGTTGTGATTGCCAATTTGAGACAGCCACCGAATATCTACGAAAAAGCTTATTTTCTTGGCTTGTTAGTAGCACGGTTTGTTCCACCATTCATCATTTAAAAGCACAAGAGATTATGGCAATGCAAACAACTAAAACACTTTTTTTATGAAAGCAACAGGCAGAGCTCCATTTGTGTCTATCCTCAAACATTTATTTGCATCATTTACGAACGTTTTGTAGCTTTTTTTTTTCCATTTCATTATTTTGAAAGTGGACGGATGGGAATATGGGAATAATTGGCCCTTAGTTTCCTTCAGTTATTGTCAGTTTTTCTTAACGGTTAATAAAAGAACTTAAACTGAAATCATATCAAAACAACCATACATAAACAACACAACATAATGGAACTCGTGGTGGTCCTGAAGAGGCTAGCATTACGTTAGCTTTTAACAAAGCGACACACTGAGTGTATTTGTAGGATCCTCTGAATATCCCGCTGAATTTAGTACTTGCTGCCGAAACGTCCGTACAGTATGTCAGCTTCACATCGTCCCGCACTTGCTTATCCCAGCATTTTTTTTCAAGTAAATCTCCCCCTTCATGTTCAATCGTGTGCTGTTATTGTAATCTACAAAGTGCATGTGTGCCAACCCCTGTCCCGTGCTATTCCAAATGGTTAAGATAGTGTTTGTATTTGTTTTTTTGTTGCCGTTCACTCGGCTCTTAATGTGTCTGTACTTGTTATTATTATATTATTGCTATTATTATAATTATTATTACGTCAGACTAAATTTGTATCATTTATTTAAGACTAACACCGAAGGGACAATGCTGACGTCCGCAGTCATTTGCTGGATGTATACTGTTTGTGTTTGAGGTTGTTGTTGTTTTTTTCATGTTAGTTTTCACGCTGCAAATTTAAAGAAATCCATAATTCTTAAACTAACTGCTCACCATCACCAAAGTAAGGGGAATGAGGATAAAGATATTTGTGATTGTTTGTTTGTGTGCAATGGTTGTGCCGATGTGTGTGCGTGTGCAGATGTGAGAATGAGTGTGTCTGTGTGTGTGTTTGTGTACAATTGTTTATACAGAGGAGGGATTACTGTTTTCAAAAATACAGGGCAAGCCACAGTCAAGTCATCATCACTACTGTTCAAGGAGAGCTTTCTGAAACAGTATTGGAACTTCTGCCACACCTGTTAAATTTGAACCTTTTCGCAAAGTGCTGTTCAGTATGCAAATGTATTATTTTTTGAGAGAAAAAAAAACTATTGTACTGTAAATATTCTTGTGAATATTTTTGTACCATCTCGATCATGTTTGGGCCTTTCCTAGTTGCATCGTCCGAACTCCCTAACCGATCGTCTTGCCCTCATATCCAGCTGAACGCTGACTTAGTTTGTAACCAGCCTACTGTATGGGTCCTTCCTAAATCCTGCTTACTGCTAGTCCATACGCCTCATAAGCTACCCCCTGCAGTTCTCTGTGCTCTCCCTGCACCCCTCTACTGGCCATATTCCGCTAGTCAGCCACCATCTTGGTTCTGAGCGATTGCTGGGCGGAAGGAACTGAATGCAATTCAGCATTGAGTTCCCTTACCTAGCTAGCTTTAGATCCAAGATGGCCGCTAAAGGACCTGAACGTTGTATACCGCATTCAGTTCCTCTAGCCAGATAGCTTTTAGGTTGAAGATGTCACCATGATGGCCACTGGGTGAATAAGACCCATATTTGTCGTCTTCTGTATTGAACGCTCACCCGTCTTTCCGGAACTAGAAATAAAAAATAAACTGTAAATGACACACGCTCACACAAAAGCAATATTTTCTCACTGTTCCGCTGTGTTTCATTATAAATCAACAACTGGTCTATTTATGGATTTTATGTTAAAGTTATTCAAAATAATTCGATTTTGATATTGGCTGGCTATTGGTGTATCTTGCAAACCATGTTGGCAGGCAAATGGTATATTTCATGATATATACCTTTTTTAAAGAACTTCATATTGTTTTTATTTATTTTTATAGGATATGTTTTGTTTCTAAACGTATGACCATTCACTTTTTTCCACCCTGTGTTTTGTTCGGTAAATTATTTTGTACTCATATTTTCCCCCTTTTTTCATGTAAGACTTGAAAACATACTTTCAACTGTATCTGATGTGCTGATGACACACCACGGTTCCATGTTAATCCTGATGTTGAGCACATGAGTTGTTTGATGACAAACGAGTGGCATATTGTTTCCATATTTTAACACACACACAGACTGCCATTAATATCCTATTTCAGATTTATTCACCTGCTATCAGAAACGAAAAAACATATATATATCAATCCCATGGAGCTATCATTTCACAGTTTGTTCTTTTATACATGTGAGCCAATTTTATGTATCAGACAGACCTACACCCAGAATCTATAGTTGCACAATCACAGCAAAAAGGGAGGGAGGGGGCGGATGGAATATATAAAAATGAAATAAAATGATGCAAAGAAGAGAGGCACGTCTACCTATTCTGGTCCAGAACAGGTCTACGCAGTCAGTCAATGTCAAATTGGGTCAACGTTTTAGTGATGCCTGTATATATGTAAATGAATATAGAGACACGTGAACAGAAATGTATTCATTTTCCCTGGGAATGTGCATTGTTTCTTCATAATAATAAAAAAAATTAAGCTTGCAACCCCTCTATTGGAAGTGGCTGAATATGGAAAATGAAACGTTGTTCGTTATAGTGTCTGTGGATCGTCCTCCCTAAGCGCCCCCCCCCCCCCCCCCCCCCCCTGTAATATATTTTGACAACCCATTACATGTATACATGTAATACTTGGTGTTATACTGTGTCACCTGCGTACTCTTGAGGTGCTACAGCAACAACGAAAATAATTCTAGAGGGAATTATTCTGCAGCGTGAAAGACAGACTTTTTTGGGGGTGGGGGAAGAGAGAGAGAGAAGAGTCCGGAAGATTGTAACCAAATCCATAGTTTGTACAATTTTTTTTATATTATGAGCAGTTGGAATGGAAAAGCAAAATGGTACAATCTAAAGTGATTCATGCAATGTGGCCATTTGTCTCGATGTTTGTACATTTGTATGTACAATCATTTCATATTCTAAACTGGTCAGAAAATAAAGGAACTAATTGTGATTTTTAGTCTTGCTGATCTGTATGTAGTTAGATGATGTGACAACCTAATATTTATCTAATAAATATGTATTCAGATGATACCTGTATGCTGCTGTGTTCTTGTCATTTTTGCGTTTTAAATAAATACAAAATAGTCTTCCACGTGAAAAATGTGAAAAAATATGGAGAAAAAAACTTTGACTTCTGGTCGTATGCACAGTGCTGCAAGTAGCTGCCGTTGTAACATAAATGTTTCAACCATTTCTTCATATCCAGGTAACATTGAGCTGTGTAATAGCACATATCCGCCTGTGGGGGTCAGTAACACGACTCGAGGTGTTGTTATACACTGCAATTTTAAAGAGAACAAGTTTGATTTGAGGAAATAGTGTCCATCTGTACAGAACATATTCTGTACACTCTGTGCACACCGCACATACGAGGCAAACATGCTTATTTTAACAAATAGGATAAAACTATGTTCGCTGGCGTTCAACGCCGTACGAATGTGCAGCAGTGGCGCTTCGGCCAAGAAACCTGTTGTATATTTCGACCTTGCTGCCGACAACGAGCCTCTGGGAAGGGTTACTTTCGAGGTCAGTTCACAGTTAAATAACCATGTGTGTATGCTGTCGACCTTTTACTCACGCATGCACTTCGCTGTATTACAACCCAGGAACATGCCTCTATTTCCTATCTGTGTCTGCTCAGTGAATCATTAATCAGTTGAACATGTTCTAAACAAATTGTCTTTTGTTTTTTTTATCTGCAGCTGAATGCCGATGTTGTGCCTAAAACAGCAGGTAACCAACAGAACCATGTGACGTCAGCCAAACTTGTTTCTGCAGTGCCGACGAGTCTACAAGGCTGTAATTATGTTTCCACACCCATTATGTTTTTGTTCTCTGATATCTGATGTCCTCCCCCTTTAGAGAACTTCAGAGCACTATGCACTGGGGAACATGGGTTTGGATATAAGGGATCCATCTTCCATAGAGTGATTCCTCAGTTTATGTGCCAGGTTAGTTGCATATCATCTTATCTATGCCGTATGTTTGGTCAACGTGATGTGAATGATTAATTGTATTTTATTATGTTGTGTACTTCAGGGTGGGGATTTCACTAACAACAATGGCACTGGAGGTAAATCCATCTATGGATGGAAGTTTCCAGATGAGAACTTCAAGCTGAAGCACACCGGTCCCGGTAAGTCCCACTGGTGGTGCGTTGGAGAACTGCAGGGAATACTTGGGATTTTCCTTTTGAAATAGAAAGATTTACATAATATAACATATATATTTTATCCTTTGTGCATTCCATCCTTTTATATTTTTTGTTTCCATTAGAGATAGACCGATGTGTTTTTTTCAGGGCCGATACCGATTATTAGTAGTCAAGGCGGCCGATAACCGATATTTGGAGCCGATATTAATTTACAGAAAAAGGGAAAATATTGTCGTAAAAAATTTGAATAATACAAACTCCAACACTTAACTTCATTGAAATGCCTTTAAGCTAATGTTTAATAAACACAACAGCTTATCAGATTTGCAACATAACACAATTTAAACAAATAAATGGCTCCCTAAAATTTTCCTGAACTGAACTGAAATGTAAATCTTTTACAACTGAAAATTTAAATAAATAAAATAGTTCCCTAGTTAAACAGCCATTATTGCCAGACAGTTTTCTCTCAGACAGACGGTGCTTTGCTGTCTGTTTCTCATGTGGCGCACACACACACACGCGCGCGTGCGCATTATTCTCTAGCCGTCCCCTCATCGTGCTTCCCTGTAATAAAACGAACTGAATTTTACTCTCTCACACACACACACACACACACACACACACTTCTTACTTTTATCACTGACTATTTCCCTATCAATATTATCAGCAACCTTGTTTCAAGTGAATAAACCGTTTAAAAACACTAAATAGCCTGCAGCATCTTCACTTTAATAATCAGTGTTTATTATAGGAAAAGACAGCTGCTGCTAACGTATTGGGCCTCACAGTAATTAGTAATTAGTTAGTAGTCGTGAGTTGTAGAATTTTGCTACAGTCTGCTGAGCGTCTAGAGCCAGAGAAGGAGAAAGCGGACCGCTGGGCTAACGTTACGCTAAAAGCTAATCAACCTTCACCTTAAAGCCTAAGGGTTCGAAGGGCTCCGTGGTTACGCAGTTGGATAGCGCATTACGCAGTTGTTGAAGTATAACCTACGCTTAACGTGCTTCCCTGCAATAAAACTGGACTGAATTGAGTTTATTAGGTTTTTACACTCTCCCTCACACACAGACTTCTACTATCACAGACCATTTTCATATCGATATTATCAGCAACATTGATTCCAGTGATTAACGGACTGCGAGCGAGCTGCCGCTTATGTTTCGATAACGATAATGGGCTCACAGTAATGTTACTAGGAGTTGTGAGTTGTAGAGGACTGGGATGTTTATTACAATTTCGCGAGAGTCTGCTGCCTTAACTTACCTCAAAATCAAACCAGACAAAACCTTTTCTCCTCTCCGCCGTGTGTGTGAGCACTGTGCATGCACAGCTTTCACTGCTGATTGGCTGTTACCCGTCGTGGCTCTGCGTGTACCCAATCAGATGGTGCTGTGGGTGGGACAATGCTGGAGACAGCGTAGTGACAGCAGACAGAGAGGCACGGCTGCATCAGAGCCAAAATAACCCAGTTTTAAATTGATCTCTTATCGACCGTTGGATCAAAAAAAAAAGCTGATGCCGATATGCGTCAAAATGCCGAATATCGGCGCCGATAATCGGTCGATCATTAGTTTCCATTGTTTCCCACTGGCCATGACCTTGCAGTAATAATTGGCCGTAATTGTGTATAAAGGGGGAACTGGCACTCTTTGGTCAGCTTGCTGGATAATGATTCTAACTGTAATTTGAGATGGTCAGTTGCGGTCATACAACGTCCTTGTGTGTCTACATGGGCACCCGCACCGTCGTCTTGTTATGTTGTGTCTGCACCATCACCATAGACGCATCACTAATCCCTGTGTTGCATGTTGGCTCCTCAGGTATCTTGTCCATGGCAAATGCGGGTGCAAACACCAATGGGTCACAGTTCTTCATCTGCACCGAGAAAACAGAGTGGTGAGTACACAGAAAGCAGGGACGGACTTTGCCAATAAATGACTCAGACCGGCCCACATCAGGGCCAGCGGTTCCATAGATAAGGCCTAATCCGCAATAGTTAAATTGACAAATTCCAGGTATTGAAGAGCTTTGTACCGGACCCAGGCTGCTAAGCTATGTTCGACCTCAGTTTATTTCTAAGCTGTTCGTATAGACTCTGCATTGTGTTTCTTTTTTTTTTTTAACAAACTATTAAAGTCTAATTCATGTAAATTAAGAAAGTTATTTTCGATATTTGTAGGAGCTAAAGTGATATTTTCTATGACTAATAAACTATAAAAAAACTTCAGAAGTCAAATAATGACTGAATTTCTCACATAATACGGCTGAGTGCAGACGTGTGGGCAGGCGAGTATACATAATTAATCATTGTGTTATGAATAATGTAGCATTAGGCAGCTTTTGCCCATAGAGCTCATATTAACACTCTGCAAACGACAGAATAGAGAATTATTTTAAAGTGCACGGCAAGCATCACGTATTGGCCCCCTAGCACATTAATAGGCCTACTATTTTTTACACCTTCTTTTTGGCAATCCTTTATCCACTTACTTTTTAACCGCTGCACTATAACTCGGATCAAGGCCTCAGTCACACGAAGGGCGTTCGTTCTTGAACAAGCCTTTAGTTTTAAAATTTGTATCCCAGAAAGCCATGTAGTATGGAGTATGGATTCAAACAATGTTTTTTCTTTATATAATTAATATGATGTATGATTCATCTAAAGAACGAGAAATGTATTTTGACAGGGCAGAGCTATGATATAGTGGGTTATGCAGGTGGACTACTTAAGAAAGATAACGTGTGTGTGTGTGTGTGTGTGTGTGTGTGTGTGTGTGTGTGTGTGTGTGCATGTAAAGTGTGTGTGTGTGTGCATGTAAAGTGTGTGTGTGTGCGCATGTAAAGTGTGTGTGTGTGCGCATGTAAAGTGTGTGTGTGTGTGTGCGCGCGCATGTAAAGTGTGTGTGTATGTATGTATGTATATATCTAAAAATTACAGCCTGCTGTAACCACATAACTCAGGTCTACTGGTCCTACCCTAGGCAGATTGTATCTGCCTAGGGTAGCCACATGAACTCCTTGGATTGACTTGGCCTTCTCTCCTTTAGCAAATGAGGAAGGTCATTCAAGGTTGTGCCTGCAATTGTACTGGACACTTCCACAATACCCTTCTTTCTATTTCCATTTTTTACTGAGTGACCCTTACCAGCTGGCAGAGGACAATGTGAGAACTGATTCAATAGCGCGGGCATAAACATTTTCATGATGGTATTGTCAACATTAAAACCTTCGGAAAAAGTTTTCTGCGCACAGCATGCCCGTCACTTGTCATCCATTACAGTGCAACACTGACCTTCGAGCGTCATGTGGATGCTCTGTGATATGTTTATGCACTGTTCTGCATTAACAAACCACATATTTACTAGTCCGACAGTCGCCAAGCAGAGTCCTCATTGTGATTGGCTGAACTTTGCCTGAACTTTGGTTAATTATAAATTAATCTGTGTTGGGGTGTCTGTGTGTGCAGGCTGGATGGCAAGCACGTGGTGTTTGGGAGTGTGAAGGAAGGCCTGGACGTGGTGAGGAGGGTGGAGGCCTTTGGTTCCAGGTCCGGACGGACCTCCAAGCGGATCTTGGTCTCGGACTGCGGAGAGCTGAAGTAGAGTAGAGACTCTGCTCTCTACTCTGTCCACTCTCTTCAATGTGATTTGAGCCATATTAACACTGTCCTTTACAGATGGTACGGATTATCATCTGTGAGGAACTAGAGTTTATATCTGTTTCATTGTATGGCAGGGATAGGGCTTTGGCCCTTTTTTATGGCACATCACACTCGTTAAAAGTGTTCCATGGGTAGATATCATGGGTAATGTGAACTTATATCATGGGTAATGTGAACAAAATATAACGTTTACAATGATCCATGCATTGAGTAACATGTGACAGTGTTGCTCCTGAATGCTATGCAGTAAACGGCATTGAATGATTCCCATTTCAAACTTGTGTGTGTGTTTTTAGTTTCTATCTGGTTTGAAACAATAACTGTGATTAAAAACAATATGTTGAGTAGAATTACCGTAACCACTGGAGGCGGAAGCCGAGCAGTTTTCGACATAGTCTGTGCTGTATTCCCAATGCTGCGAAAGGTGAACACGGCCGTAACGTTGTGTGCTTCCAGCCCCTCTTCCTGTTTAAATTGGGAGGTTAATCTCAAATCTCACCTCAAAGGGCAATCTCTGGTCATAGTCTGTTTGGGTTTTCTTGCCAGAGAGATAGAGCGGCATTCTGAGGAGTTTTTGCACTCCCTGTTACAACCGTGACTGATCTCTTGGAGATCTGCTCTAGTTTGTTCTTTTGAATGATTTTGTTCATCTCAAGTAATACCACATCTACTGCCACAATAAAGTTGCAACTGGACCCAAGTTTGAAGGTATTTGTCGATGTGTTCTGGTTGTGGTTGTGGCTGTTTTTATGGAGTTTCTCAGCTTTATCTCAGGTTTGGAGATTTAGGTGCACGCAGCAGGAGGAATTCATCCCTCTTAATATAGTTTAATGCATATATACTACCAACCCTCACATATAGGTTAGTCAAAGGCACTGAGGGAGTTAATGTATCATACAATTACAGGTTATAAACAGTCTGGTTCATTGATCATTTAACAATATGTTTCCTTGGCACGCAATCCAATAAAAGTAGACGAAAAATGTCTACTCATCTTAAGTGTGGATAATATACAAAATATACCTCTATATGTTCTTACTCTTTGGCTGAACAGGAAAATTATTACATATGCAATTTAACATAATGGTTAGTATGATAGCATATTCATGAAAGCAGTAATACAGAAAGCATTATTGACCTTAAAAAAAGTTATGTACCATCCGAAAACACTGACAATACAGATACATCTTATTAAAACATTAGTAGAGATTTGTTTCATATTTTATACAGAAAATACCTTGGTAGACAACTTTTTGTTACTTCTGAAATATACAAATGTAACTCAAAACCAAATATATAAAAAGAAGCGGAACCTCTTCAAAACATGTCTAAACATGATGAAAAGAAAGCGGCTAATCCAACCTTTCTTAATTCACAGCTTGTCAAGTCACATTGTTCTTAGTTCCCTAACTTCAACCATAGAGTCCTTCACATAATGACCAGGGCCCAACCGAAATAACAAAAAGAAGAAGCGACCATGAGCCAGAACAGGTTTGACCTGGGACTGAATACAGGGTGTGGTCATTTCAAAAATAACCCACTCAAATTAAAACCCAGAGGGGTCTGTTTTCCTGGTGATGGTTATTGTACTCGCCGGCAGTAGTAGCCGAGCACTTTGCATTTCTCACAAAGGTGTTGGGGGTGCTCCTTGCTCTGGTCAGACACGTCCAGGCCATCGGGTTTCTCTAGAGGTCGCTATGGAAACACACAGAGCATAAGCTTAGCCCTCCACGTGACCTGTGACGAGAAGGAGCATGCAAAGGACAGTAGGCCTATTCAGGTTTGTACACACGAAGGAAAAAAACGGCAATACAATGTAAAAAGGATTGCAGGGACTCAGTCATTAGCAGACCTGTTCTTCTGTTGATGCATATTTTTTTTCTGTATTTTCTTATTGTAACAATAAATCCATAAAAATTACGTACCATTAATAATATATGATAAACCATAATTTTCTTATTGCTAAAGCAGCCTTTAAATTCTGTCCCATAAATCCTCCCCCCCCCAAAACTCCCATAAAAATCCCATAAATAATCTATGCTAAACAATAATGGTCTTATTGCTAACCCACCCAGTCGTTGTAGGTGTTCTGAAAGTCAGTTCTCTGTACTACGACCTCTACTCTTTGACCCCAGCACACAGTGTAACCCCGGGAACCCAGTGACACCAGTAGAAAAGACCCCTGGCCCAATTGTTTATTAAAAAAAACTGTAATTCTGCCGAGGGTCACCTGCTTGTGCGGGTACACGTTGAGGTGGCACTTGATACATTCTTGTCCCATGTTGGCCCAGGAATTCCCGCTCATCCACTTCCTCTTGCACTTGGGGCACTTGTACTCCCCGAAACACCTCTTCTTCCCCTGGTACGGGGTGAGCCCCTCTCCCTTGGGACGAGCCTGTGAAACCAAAGACCCGGCCCAAAGCCACAACCACATCAGTAATGGGAGACATCACTCTCAGAGGCCTCTTGTTTTGACTACATGTTCAGAAAAGGGAAAACACCTAAATGCACCGTGCTTAGTTTTGTCCCTAGCTGCCATGTCATTAAGCCAGGGGATGTTGTGATTGCGTCTGTCTTTTCCTTTTTCATCAGCGTAATAGGACGAGTGTGATTTATTTGGTTTTTGTTGGGCGAGTGGCCAACTCGGCACGCAGGTCAAATGGGTAGAATAATGAAATACTGCGACACAAAAAACGAGAACATCAAATAATCAAAATTGGAAGGAAAGGATGACATGTGTTTTTTCACTCGTCAAACATTGTTGACACTTTTAGGAGAAGTTTTAAGATGTTGATGGAAAACAGGAGGGAGAGATGTTACAAACTTTCCCATTTGAAATGCACTCCTTCCTTCCCTCCCTACCTCCCTCCCTCCCCCCTCCCTCCCTCCCTCCCTACAGCTGGGCTCCCTGGGGAACGTCAAGGAGGCCTAAACACACCGGGGCAGCCAATGGGAGAGGCTTCCCTTCCAAAGCACACATAACTCTGGCCCTCAGTCATCCCTCCCAGCTGGCCCCAGCCCACCAATCACGGCTTGGGGAACCGGCTCGGAGGGAGAGAAAATCAAACCCAGATGAACCCTGCCCTTGTAAAACATGACAAAATCCTAAAACCATCATAAAGTAATCATCCCAACCTCCCTGGTTTGAATTAGAAGCACCTTGGCTGAGAAGGAGGGCACGTCATGATTAGGGGCAGAGTGATGAATGGCTAGCTGAACGCCAAGCCGTCTAGGTGAAACCTTGTTTTGATAACGTAGAAGAAAGAAAAAAGAAATGCCACACATGGCGCTTTCACACTGTGGAGGGAAACATGTTGATGTTGATCTACAGACATGAATTCTGTGAAATGTTTTTTTTTGTTATA
>NC_082399.1:7529653-7692398 GCF_031168955.1 Gadus macrocephalus
TCCCTGGTTCCTCCCATGTTTTCCGTCTCCACATCGTGCCACATCGCATCAAGAGGTTTTGAGATGGGGAGGGAAGGGGGGGGGTGGGGGGGGGGGACGACCAACACTGCGGGACGCCCTCAGGTAAGAGCTTATCAAGCGTCAGGAAGACAGGAGAAGATGAAAGTAATCAAGGGACCAGGCGATGGTGGAGGTGGTGGTGGTGGTGGTGGTGGTGGTGGTGGTGGTGGTGGCGGTGGTGGTGGTGGCGGTGGCGGTGGCGGTGGGTGGTGGTGGTGGTGGTGGTGGGCGTCGCCACATCCTTCGTCATACAGATGAAGGATACGGGCATGAAGGGTGTTTCTGGTGTAAGGGAAAGGAGTTACAAAAAAAATTACAGATTCCGTTTTTGATGTAGTAACAACGCGAGAATTCAGACGATGGTAGCTTTGAGCTCTGGGCTGTTGTTCCTATAAGCTAGCATCCTGTACGATGCTATAATGAACATTCCCTCTTTTCCCGTCATAGTTTAACAATGATTATTAAGATAACCCCCTCAAAACGTTGCGATTCAACAAAGTTTGATCAGTTAATTGATTAAAGACAGGGCTGTGTTCGGGAGGAAGGTTAATCTTGATGCCATGGTTACGCCATGGTTCATTGGACAGGCCTCTTTCCAAGACACACGCATTACACACTGATACGCCGTAAGAGGCCTCATGATTACCAAATTAATTGGCACCATTACACATTGATTAGAGTCTGATTCTTAATCATAGCAGTTTATCTGTCTTTGGAAGAGGGGGTGTACATAGTCTTATCCCTCGACCCCCCAATAAGATATGTAGGCAAACAGTGGTCACAAGATGGCCGTCATCCACCGCACAACCCCCCCCACCCCCGGCCCGGCCCCTTCGCCCCTTCGCCTCTTCTTGTGTCATGACGGCTCTCATTATTGGAGGGACCAGAGAATACACCAACCGATAAAGGCACATCACACATGGGGGAGGAAATTGATATTTTTTTTTCTTGCGGGGACATAAATTCTGACTGCGAGAGATCGTAGTCTGGAGCTAATTTAAGGAAGATTAAATTAATTTCAATGACACCCATTCTATCTGGTAAAAGTCTGTACATAACATAGTGCAGCTCTGGTGCCTGCAGATAAGGGGGATAGTCATTCCAGACTGGGCACAGTCCTAGCCGGAGGATCAAGCCCTAATCCCATTGCCTCACCCTTCTCCAGCGAGCATTGCGGAGGATACACGGCGTCTGACAAGCATTATTCAAAAGCCGGATTTTTAAGTCATTCAATTGAGTGTGATAATTTAATTGACTGCTGACCCAAAGCCCCAGGATGGAGCTTGTCTTTGTATCATGCCAGCTAATATCCACATCCACATCCGCGTATTCTGTCTCTCGCAGGGAAACTTGTAGGTTACATGGAAAATACATACACAAAATGGTTGATTTGAATTTACTCTTGTAACTTGCGTTTGTTCGTTATTTTTTTTTACGTTATGGATTAAACATTCCATATCTTAACAGTACAATATGTACACGCAGTAGTAATCGTAGCGGATCGAAAGGTTAATCTCTAATACATGTATTTCTACTCTGAATATTACAAATTGCAACACAGGCCTGCATTCCATCCGATGTAATTTAATGTAAATGCCTTTGCGGCCCTTATAGATCTATTCCACTAAGTAGCCTAAGTCAGTGTATTATATTTATTAGTAGCATCTAGCTTGTTTTCTTTTTTTCCAGACAGGCTCGCCAAGCTTCCCCGGGATGAAAAATGGCCGTCTCTCTTAAGACCAAGGCCCGCGTGGCTGTGCTGTCTAAATGGCTAATGAATTACAGATGAACATTGACTCAAATTAATCTCCCCCATAAATCCCTTGGTAATATGGCAGCCATTTAAAACTTTAATCAATAACGCTGAAGTTGAAAGCATGTGAGCGAAGCACTTGTTTGGTCAAAATAAACACAAGAGGAACAGCAGGCTCCCTTTAAATCAAAGTGACAAGCGCAGTCATGCTATATCACTGAGAGAAGGGAAAAATATCCACGCAGCTGTTTTTGCCGGTGGATCCGCAGCGATTCCTCATTGAGATGAAGTGGTTGTTGAGCAGAATTAACGACCGGGGTGACTGATTTGGGATTTGTTTTGTCCGACTTCATCATTCATTAGTTTTTTCCTCTATTGGCTCGTTCTCATTGATTCCTTATCTTGTGTCTGGTCAAGAATTGTAATTTGTGACCTCATAAATGATGCTTAAAGGTGATGTCACGTTAAGGGTTGAGGTACTACAAATGCTTTGTTATCATGGCTGTATTCATCTTATTAAAAGTAGGTGAACAGCGCAGGAGTTATCTCCACAAAAGGACATCTGACTGTCGTGAAAGGAAGTACTTACTCTCTTACTACCTCTCTCTGTAAGACATTTACAGAGACATAATTACATTGACACTAATTCAGGTCACAATCATTAGTTGTATTCTACAGCACTAACTGTGGAGGCAGCTCAACTGTATTTTGCCGTTTCATAATTTGTAATTTAACAAAATGTAAAAAGTCACATCTTTTCATAAATTATATAGCTTTTTAGGCGGTTTTGGATGGAATTTGTGCCCTGAGACTATTTTTGATACAATTATTACTTGTGATCATAGATACTGTAACTACTGGTAACTTAATGTATGTATATAACATTGAAACATACTAATCTTGCCAATTCGCCAGCAATGAGATCTATGAATAGCTTCACGTGTGATAAAAGTGATAATCTTCCATCACACATTCATGTGTATATAGTTAATCATTAATGAAACCTAAATATTATCAACGATTTAACATGCATTGTGACTAAACCCTTTCAAATGAACTGTGGGCAGTAAGCGCAGTTGAAACCGACAAGGAGCTGAAGGGTATTTCTCCAGCCAATCGCAGAGGATAACAAAAGTTTTAATTGCATCGCTAATTGATCATTTATTTATTTATTTTTACCATTATGAGCCACATCGATTGACCGGCTTCACACAATGAGAGGAAACATGGCAGCGAAGGAGTAGACCTCCCCCCCCTCCCTCCCTCCCTCCCTCCCTCCCACCCCTGTTGATAGATAACCTTGATACCAAGAGTTACATCCTTTGGCGATGTCATCCCCTGACATATTGATGGCTCTTGAAAGGCTTAAAGCTGATTGTATGCATAATGTATTCGTTAAGCGCGCCACAGGGTTCGTCTCTCTGACAGTTCTCCGGGCTCCTTTTCTTTTTTTAGCTCGTAGCTCTGCGCCGTTTGGCTCCTTGTCGATCACCTTCCGATCGCCTTAGAGTTGTCATTGTCCTCGGGTGAGAGAGGCGTTGTGTGGCGTTGTTCGTGTTTCGTTGTCGACGAACGCGGATGTCTTCATCCGTTAGCTTTGTCGTACGTTCGTCCGATAGGAGGCCGGTTGTGACGGGTTATGATGACATGAGGTGTCACAGAGCACCACAGCAGGGTAACCTCATCCAGTTTTTTTCTATTGGATTGGATGCCGACTGTAACCCCCGAGTACGTGTCATCAGACCAGCTTCCTGGCCTCCTGGACCGTGGCTGATTCTAATACGAGTTCTATTCACGCCTCCTCGAGGAGAAAATGAATCCCTGATCACTCCTGCTTTCAATTCACCAGATGGCGTCACATGAAAGTGAAGTGCGTGTAAAAAATAAAATTATAAAAAAAGGAAAAGGAAAAAACGTCTTCTGATTGGACAGGACACTGTCCAATCAGAACCGACGCCACACACACGCACACACACACACACACACACACACACACACACACACACACACACACACACAGACACAGACACAGACACACACACACAGACACACACACACACTTACACATACACATACACATACACATACACATACACACTAACACACACACGCACATACTCACTACAAGCACAGACACACACACATACACACACCCGTACTCACAAGCACACGCGCACACACACACACACACACAGTTGTTTTCTACCGGGCCCGTCTGATCTTCCTCCGCCCGGGTTTGGCCGTGATCTGCCGTTCCACCCCAGACCGATGATGATGCGTGCGGGCGGGGAACCAGCCTCCCTCATCTGTCTTCCTCCTCCTCCCCCCTCTCCCTCCCCCCTCTCTCCTTCCTGTGCTCCATCTCTCTCCCGACGGTGACCTGGGTAGCCAGCTGTGCGGGGAGCCCCGGAGTGTATTTACGGTGAGCTGCACTTCATCACACGTCGCGCTGCAGCCGCCATCTTTACCCCGAGCACATAGCAGCGGTCCCCTCCGCCTCCCGGACTGGCTGGGGGAGTTTTCTTTACCTCCCTCTCCCACTCTCTCTCGCCCTCTGTCTCTGTTTACCTGTCCCTCCCTCTCCCTTTCCACCCTCCAACTCTCTGTTTTGCTTTCTCTCCCATTCTCTCCCCTCTCTCTCTTTGTAGCTCTCCCTCTATCTCTGTTTACCTATCCCTCCCTTTTCCCATCGCTCTCTCTCTCTCTCTCTCTCTCTCTCTCTCTCTCTCTCTCTCTCTCTCTCTCTCTCTCTCTCTCTCTCTCTCTCTCTCTCTCTCTCTCTCTCTCTCTCTTGCTCTCTCTCTGCCTATCCGCTATAGTGTTCTGGTGGAGATGGTCAGAACTGTGATTGGCCTGTAGTGAAACACTGGGGAGCCTCTCTGCCAATGGGCTGGCCTGCAGCCAAGCATCCACAACAGTAAGGAAAAAATAAGACTTAAAAAAACCTGCTCAAAAGTGGCCCCTACTTGTAAATTGCTGCTTTGTAATTCCTCTAGATTGGCAGCATTTGACATCAAAACTAGACTAAAATTTAACCCTGTAAGAAAAAGATTTGCTGATCTTTATTTTATTTTTTTAAAGGTCAAAAGTGAATTATCTTGGAAACTCTCCACCGGGGTTTGGAGAGGAGTGTTCTACCATCATTTTGACCTCTCCCCTGCTGGGCCAGCCGCATGCAATACATCCCTCTCTCTGTCTGTCTTATAGGGTCCCCCAGTGCGCTCACAGCCAATCAAAAGTGAAAGATCCCCCCCCCTCTCCCCCTCCCTCCCTCCCGCCCCTCCAGCCAGCGTCCACCTCCAGCCTCTCCCTCGCTGTGTGCGTGGACCCGCGCAGACGAACATGCTTTGTGACAGTTCCTCACACTTCAGTGTTCGGATCACCTCAAGTAGCTCGCGTCCCGGAGAAAATGAGCACACTTCCTGTCGCGGCGGGCAAATGCAGATTGACTGAGGGTGTCCGCGGGGTTGTGGGAAAAAAAAGAAGTTATATTTTTTTCAGTTTCTTTTTTCTCAGTTTCTTTTTTGACAGAACGGGCCTTCTGATAATCTTCTAAAATCAGGGACCAGAGTCTAGAGACAGACACATCACAGATGAACGCTGTGTGTGTGTGTGTGTGTGTGTGTGTGTGTGTGTGTGTGTGTGTGTGTGTGTGTGTGTGTGTGTGTGTGTGTGTGTGTGTGTGTGTGTGTGTGTGTGTGTGTGTGTGTTTGTGTGTGTGTGTGTGTGTGTGTGTGTGTTTGGGGGTGCTTTAAAGCCATCGGAGGAGGTGTCACCTTTACTTAGACTCACACAGAGAGGATTTTTTCTTTTCGGGGGGGGGGGTTGAATATGCCGGCCCACTAATATATATGGCACCAGTATCTCTGTCCTCCTCTCTGCTTTCTGTCACTTATGGTACCATGTGGTCTCCCTTCTTCCCGGGCTGACAGCGGCCTCTCACATCATGTTACCGCACACCGCTGTTAGCCGCGAGTCTGCCCGCCCATCAACGAGAACCCCCGAACCCCCCCCCTCTTTGTCTGGAAGTCAGCCATGTTTTTCATAGCCCCGCCCCCCAACCCCCTCAGCCCACCCCCCCCTCAGCCCTCCACCCCCCTCAGCCCTCAACCCCCCTCAGCCCTCAGCCCACCCCCCCCCTCAGCCCTCAGCCCACCCCCCCCTCAGCCCTCAGCCCTCCACCCCCCTCAGCCCTCAACCCACCCCCCCCTCAGCCCTCAACCCACCCCCCCCTCAGCCCTCCACCCCCCTCAGCCCTCCACCCCCCTCAGCCCTCCACCACTGTTAACACACTTGGTGACTCCTTTAAAAAAGAAAAAGGGAGTCAAAAGAAGTGATTGGGACGCCTGGGATCGGCCTCGCCCATCATGGGTGAGCGGGCAGGGGGAGAAAAGGTACGGAAGAAGGCTGTAATAGCCCCTCATCTCCTGCCTCGTTTACCCGGTGAGGGAGGGCCCGTTCTCCCTCTCCCCGCCGCCCTCCGACAGGTTGATTTCACAGCCGATGGAGGCGTCTGGGCGTCGGCTGAACACACACTGAAAGCAAAGATAGTGTGCGTTTAACACGGTAATAGGGTTTACATTGCACCCCCTACCGATGGCAAAATTGCCATTTCACCCACACACGCTATTCATTAGCGTGTCAACGCGTTTTAATTCCTGCTGCGTTTTGTTGTATCTTTTCTATGGTCGACTCTCGCTCCTTCAATTAATCTGTAAAGTAGCCAAAGATAATTAAATGTCTTCTATTTTCCATTCATGGTCCACAAATTTCCCCAGTAATGATGCCACCATATCTCCTCTTTAGTCAGTGACCTCTTTAAGGGTCCTTAATCTGGCTGTCTAGACAGCGTCCTGAGGCTAAATGTTTGAGATGTGTAGCCGGCACAGATTCCTATTTCTATTTTACATAACCCAGCCTAGGAGCACCGATCAGTGGCGCTTACATTGATCTGTTTTTCAGTCCATTGGAACACACACAGGCCTGTGTCCTTACGCTTGTATGTGTACATATTGTCGTGTATAACTCTCTATTTTTTTAGGATCGGGCGCATTCACACGTCAAGAATTCCCAGATATTTAATAAGGTTACTTGGCTTAAATATCCCACTCATTGGCCGCGTGGCGGATCAGGAAACCAGCCATCATCTTTTTGGTACGGGGCCGCGGAGCAATCAGACACACTGTGGCCCTCCAGTGTCCTCCTCCTCTTCCTCCTCCTCCTCCTCCTCCTCCTCCTCCTCTTCCTCCGCTGGCCCCTGTCAGGTCCTTCAATCTGGGGGGAGTGTGAGCAGTCGTGTGGAGGTTGACATGATTGCCTTTAAGCAGACCCCACCCATCCCGCACTCCCTCCCCCACCTCCACCCACACCCACCCGGGCCAACACCCCCGCACCACCCCTCCGCTCCACCCCGCCCCTTAGCCGGTGACACACAGCTGCAGCCAGGCACCTCCGCTGACAGTAAGAGCATCATGATGGATTGCCTTGCCAAAACTGCTGATCAAAGGGGGGTCGGAGTTCACATCCGTTGGCTGGCTGCACTAGGCGCGTGCAATTACCAGCCGTGCCTTTTTTGCTCTTTTCTTTTCTTTTTTTGGGAGGGCTCCGTCTAAATTATTACAGTGTACCCCTGTGCGTTTCTCTCTCTCTCTCTCTCTCTCTCTCTCTCTCTCTCTCTCTCGTAGTGGTAGAGTGATTTGATTTAGCTGGCGAGGGATTATGTCAATGATTAATATATATAGTCACACAAGGGTTTCTTTGTTTATGTGTCAGAAATAAACAACAACGACCATCGATCCATAAACCTCTCTGAACCCTGTGAGGTTACATGACACGTTACACAGCAGCACACGCCTGTGTGTCAACCCAAGTACGGTCCACACACAGTACAGTCCTTCGTCATGCACTGTAACAACCCAAGTACGGTCCACACACAGTACAGTCCTTCGTCATGCACTGTAACAACCCAAGTACGGTCCACACACGGCACAGTCCATCACGATACACTGTAACACAGCCAAAATGGCGGCGTTGCTGTTCTTGTTGTTGTGTTGTGTTTTTTGGGCTTCTCTTCCCCTAGTTGGGCTGCAGAGGCGGTGTGCCGAAAAAGAGCAGACATTTAAAAGTTTCTGACATGTGTCACACGAGCATTGAGACAGTGGCACTGATGTGGGCGGAGTTGACAGGCGCACCCTGCCAGTAAAGATGGCTTTGGGACATACCAAGTTTGGTAGCTGTCAGCTCGCGTTGCTGTCAGGACGGGTCCTAGGTGGAACAGGGATATGTAAACTCCGTCATTAGGAGACCGAGGGAGTCATGCTGGGAGAAATACAGACGATATTATTATTAATAATAATAATAATAATAATAATAACAATGATAGCAGTAATATTAAGAATAGCGATAGACTTTAAGTACCGTTCTGGGAAAATGTGTGTTGTTAAGATTGTTATACTCAACCCCTCGGAATCCACACAGAACTGCCTAAGGTGTAATGTGATGCGAAACAACAA
The DNA here is from genome assembly GCF_031168955.1 of Gadus macrocephalus. Classification (NCBI taxonomy): domain Eukaryota; kingdom Metazoa; phylum Chordata; class Actinopteri; order Gadiformes; family Gadidae; genus Gadus; species Gadus macrocephalus. The sequence goes on from NC_082399.1 coordinate 7,537,979, forward strand.
CAAACTCTTAAATTGAAATATTATCCCATACATTTGAAGACGACATGTTTCTTTTGGCCCTCCTGTTCACCCAAGAAATGTAATGAACAGTGGCAAGTGAATTAAAGATATTTGCCTGTACGTGTGTGTGTGTGTGTGTGTGTGTGTGTGTGTGTGTGTGTGTGTGTGTGTGTGTGTGTGTGTGTGTGTGTGTGTGTGTGTGCGTGTGTCGTTTAGGCTGGGGCTTTTATTTTGGTGATTCATGACCCAGAGGGTTTTTGTGAGATAACTTAATTCAGGAGGAAATGAAAAGAGGAGAATGAATTATTCGTCTCATTCTCAAGACACTGGCGAGAGACGTGGTTTTGGTTGGGGCGGACTAAGGCAGGACTCTTATTTCTGGTAGGCCAGTTTGAGATTAGTGACATTTATCACAGGAGAGGGAGGATGCTATAATTAGCTTGTCAGTCTACTTCAGATCTGGCTGCCAGAGCTCCTTGGGAGGCAGGATGGACTTCATGGCCAAAAGAGCTGAAAGCTCCAGTCGATAATGTGGCAATTAAAGCCACACATAATTCAAAAAGCTATTATGTCAAAAAATTCACCTGGCACTCTGAAGAAGCCCTTTTTTTTGACAACTTAATGTATATACAATCCAGCACATCTCGACTTCACACTCCATTTCTTATGTATATATTCCCGAGCACACACAGGGTAATATTAGTCATAAAATCCAAACATTAACACTCTGTGCGTATTTGTCTATTTAGTTTGAGTTTGACTTATGAATTCAATTTTGCTGAAACATCGGCCCACGGTAAAAACGAATAAAAATAGAAAATAAAAAATCACAGGGAGCGCGTAAAACCACTTTTAATCAAAAGTATATTGCTCTCATGTTACTGGCTGTATAAAAATTGCTTCAGCTCATAAAGGACGTGAGTAGTTTAATGGCGATAGTGGTTAAATATATCAAGTGGTCTTTGTGGCCTTGGCGGGGGTCAAGCCAGTGATGTAATATATAGAGCGCCGCTCTGCCAGGGCTGAAGGTCACAGCGCCTTCCTCTACATAATGCATGATTCCTGTAACCCTCCCAGACTCCAATCTCCTCAAGCCAAACCTTGGGATGAACATTTCACTAAGTAAATCAGCAGGCATGCTGGCATTTCTATTAACCTCCGATGTGCGACTGACAAGAAACATAAATCAGGGTAAATAATAACTGGCAAATTATAAATCATGTTTACAACTCTCGGCCTCTGGGCGGTGGTTGACGTGCCCCGGCCGCGGTACGGCCATCTGTGGGCAGTTAGCTGCTAATTCTGGAGCTCACTAGTAACATAACATGTTGAAATAACAAGCGTCAAAATCGCAGAACTAAATCTCACGGTGTTGATGCATCTGAAACTATTGATGTGTTGTGTGAGTGATTAGCATCAGAGCGGCAGCTGGCAACATAAAGTAGGGACTCCTTACAATTTGTGTTTAATTATATAAATTATTTTCTATTTACGATAAGTTTAAAAAAAACTAAATGCATTTTTTGGTATGCATTTTAGCTAAAATAAATGCAATATGATTGAATAATGAATGTCAATACAGCACTGAGTCTCAAAATGTCGATGAATCCAGAATTATTCATGTGTGGTTCGAGTGATTAGCAATAGAGCTAGTCAGAGCTAGAAAAATCAAGTTACACCTTAAAATGTAACCTTTAGCATCTTCAGCAAAATCAATATTTTTTTTATTTTCTGTTCATGGGAATTTTGGACCTGAAATATTGAAACGGGAAGAAGCTTTTATTTATGCATGTATGGGGGGATGATAAAAAAATGACCTTTACAGAGAACAGAGCAGGTCGTGTAGAGATCATGCCTTACAGGCAGATTGTCCTCTGGGACCATCAGATCCTCCCTTAGAATCTGGATACAATGTTGAGTGGTAAAATAGACAGTAGATATCAGCCCCAGTAATTGTCATTGTGTGAGACACTCGCTGCTGCTTTTGTTGGCCTCAGAAAGGCACGTAGGCAGGTTAGTACTTAAAGCATAAAGTGATTCTTACAGGTTTATAATTACGTCAATATGATTTTGAATTTGAGTTTGATTTAAATTAGCATTCTTACCATGTTTGATTATTATTATCATGATTTTTACATGCAACATTTTTTTCAGGTCACAGATTCATCAGAGACAAGCCCAAGAAGAGATAAACGAAAATAAACAGAAAGATAAGATTCAATAGATATTGATTTTTAAAAACCAGCAAACATTCAGACACGGCTCGTCTTTGTTTGTTAAAAACCGCAGCACGCATCTCTGTAGCCCCGCTGCTCTGGCTCTGCTCCGCGTATCAAAGGGTAAACTAATGCAATATGCATGCGGCCCTTGGCACTCAAGATGGCAGGGCACCCTGGCACAGACGATCTGTGTTTTAAAAAGCATCAAACATCTGTGTAAACACATGGCCTCTCTCCAAGCATGTAGCCCGTCCTCTCGTTGCCTTAAGAGAGATGTCCAAGGCAATATACCTTGCCCCGGGGCTGTGGTGGGATGACTTGGAACATCTGAATGCCCAGAACTTCACACAGCATCTACGCTCCACACAATATATAACGTTGTATTTAGAGAGACAGTTTACATACAGTAAACAGCGAAACAGAGATAAGTGAAATAAAAAAATAGACCAATATCAGTGTATACGTATAAAAGATCCAAACATAAAAGCTACAAAACAGAAAGAGACAAGGCATCGTCTTTGTTGTTGCTCTTTAATTCTGTTAATAGCCCAAGGTAAAGATTTATCTGCTGCTGTCAATTTACCTCAGCCTCAATACAAAGCGCCAAGGTCACTTTTCCCTCGCCTGGCCCACAGGATTAAATTGTCATGTCCTTCTAATAGCCAGCACAGGGAATCATTAGTCCAGCTCAGCTGTCTGACTGATAGGCGTTTCTGTCCAATCATGGGAGTGCGCTGCCACAGGCCAGCCAGTATTGACACTGTGTCAGGGCTGAGGGGAGACGTCTTAATCAGCAGGGACACTCTCAACATTGATTTGACAAGCTGCCGTAATGACCCCCTCTCCCCCCCCCCCCCCCAGACCCACCCCTTGTTTTGATCGAAAAAAAGACCAGTGTTTATCCAGGCTGCCATTGATGCACTTGGAAGGCTGCATTGTCATGGAAACGATTAGGATGGAAAGGGAAGGACACGGGGTGGGGGGGTGGGGGGGATGTTGGTGTTAGTATGTGACCGTGTGCACTAACACACAGTGTCACATACTAACCCTATTGGTGACAGACACAGCTTCAACTTTGCTGTCTTTTCCTTTTCATCTGTGTGTGTGTGTGTATGTGTGTGTGTGTTTGTGTGGAGAAGGCAGGTTTAGTATGTGGTCCGTATGTGATCATACATAGTACCAAATGACAACACAACGCATAGAGCAGACAACCTTTCTAGAACCAAACTGGAAGCACTCCTTCCATATCATGATCATGTGATGGGGTTGTTAACCATTGGCGTTTCTGATGACAACACATACACACACGCGCCCCACACACACACACACACACACACACACACACACACACACACACACACACACACACACACACACACACACACACACCCTCCAAACCATGTTCCTATTAACTGGACAGACAGTAAAGAAGAGTTACGATCGAGGGGTGAAATGCTTTGTGATCGCTGCTACACGTTGTCACGGTGTGTGTGTGTGTGTGTGTGTGTTTTAATACGGAGAGGGCGAGGTAGGGGATCAATGCCCCCTCCCCCCCCCCCCCCCGGGTGTGTGAAGTGTGAGTAGCGAGGGCGTCAGACAGTAAATATTATTGGCATGCTGGCGGCCTCCTGTCGAGGCGTGGCGTGTAAAATCGTTAATAAGACGCATGATGGGCTGCTGCCCACTCCCCTGCAAGGTGAGAGTGTGGCGAGTGTTTCTCTCAGCTGTGCTGTCTAGAGGGCGCGGCGGCCGCGAGTGTGCGGCTCCCGTGTCACATGATTTGTCTAGCAAGTCGAAAAGCGCCCGGTGTCAACAGAAGATGGGGATGTGGCTTTATATTTAGCCTGCTCTTCTCTCTCTCTCTCTCTCTCTCTCTCTCTCTCTCTCTCTCTCTCTCTCTCTCTCTCTCTCTCTCTCTCTGTGCTCTCTCCCTCTCTCTCTTTCACTCTCTCTGTATTTATGCTCTCTCTCTCTCGCTCTCTCTCTCTCACTCTGTATCTATGCTCTCTCTCTATATCTCTCTCTCTCTCTTTCTCTCTCTCTCTCTGTCTCTATGCTCTCTCTCTGGCTCTCTATCTCAGTTTGGTATTTTGAAAATAACGAGGCTCTCTCTCTCTCTCCCTCTCTCTAATGCATGTAGGGTGGTAAACTAATGTGGAAAGTAGAGCTTGGTTTCATTGTCGATTTGTAATCCATGGATTCTTTTATTTTATTGATCATCATTTAGTGTATGAAATGTCAACGCTAAATCCTAGTAGGCTTAATGGTCACATGTTCCCCAAGGTGTAACCAATTTGCTTGCTTTGACCGATTGAAAACATAGACAATCCGAAATATCCATTTTGTCAGTCTACTTCAGGTGGACAGACAAAAGTCTACCTGGAGACTTTTGCATGCACACACACGTGGGTGACGAAAGTCTACCTGGAGACTTGTCACCCACGTGTGTGCGCATGCTTGTGTGTGCGCATGCGTGTGTGCCGATATGTGCTTGCACATGCAGCTGCAGGTATTAAAGTCAACACACCACTGCAGCTCCAGTCATCTCTACACCAGCAGCCTCAGGCCTTTTCCTGGTAAACGGGGCACACAGCTGCAGCTGATGCTGCCTGCTAGACGCACCGCGTGCTGTACAATAAGACACGGATTAGTCCTATATTCAGTGTTTTTCCATACTAGGTTTGACACTAAGGTTTCAAAAGCACTTGCACATCGGGCAAGTACAGGTCAGGTTCAACTTGCCCGAATGTAATGTTCACTTGCCCAAATTATAATCAGAATCGTGAACGGGCCTCTTTTTGCCAGGCACCCGGCCTGGTTTTGGGGGGGCTCAGAAAAATCATCCTAGCTCAGACTGAAGCTGAATGTTAGCTTCCACACATGTTGTGTTTAAAAAATAACAAACTTTTCTCTGTTTACTTATTTATCGAGCGGTCACATCGTGCCATGAAGTGATTTCAGTCCACCGTTGCAACCTATTAAAGCTATCGCCAAGTTATATGTAGACCTGCATGATTTTATGCAATTGTACATAACTAAATGTCAGAGGTAGTAGCAAAGATATGTCTTTTTTGACTTTCAAGTTTCTTGTAGCTCTAACTGAATAATCACAATCGTGTTTCTAGTAGTGTTGTCAGTCACGATACTGGATTTTCTAACTTCGACACTAAAACATACAACCCAAAGTAAATAGAGTATATCTCCACAACTGCAAGGGCGATAATGACATCTTTGTGCCAAAAGAAAGATTGTTGTGCAATTGAAATATTCAATGGGGATAATACTTGGTTAAAGTGAATAAAGCCATGGAACACAGCCTAAGTGGAAGATAACATTTCCACCTGAAATAATTCAGTTGGACGTTATCAGTTGGGAGCGCTGTCTTACTATGAGACACAAATAAAGATAGATATCTTACAATTTTGACACTTGACACTAGGGTTGGCCAATCGTCTACAAGCTTCCATCGTCCGATAGCGCCCCCTTGCGATCGCCGATAGTCGATACTATCGGGGGGCAACTTTATAATAATTTTCTAATAATAATTATTTATAATAATTTATCACGTTGAAAAAAATCGCGTTTTTATTTTTCTAATTTTTTCTTAAAAAACGATAACGATGGTCTTCCCCTTGGACCAGCGTGAGCCTCCGCTGATTTAAGTTGCGACACGTCGGTGCCGGCGGCGCTGTCATGATGACAAGCTTTCCTCGAGAGTGCCCGGTTTGTTTACATGATCTGGGCGCATCTGTCTGCGTCACACAAATACCCGGTGCATTTACTGACGCAAATTACGTTTAGAAATGTTCAGCGTCGTGTCCGAATTCTCGTTTGTTCGTTCCCTATGTAGTGCACTATATCATGAACACTATAGGTAATAGTGAGTGAGTGAATAGGGAACGATTTCGAACACAGCTCATGTACCACAGCTGTGACCCGGAAATGGTGCACCGGGGTGTGATGTCATTTCGCCGTGCGAGTAGACCGGTAGGTTTCGAGCCCCTCCCCTCTCGCAGCAGTGAGTGAATACGGCAGGTCAGCGCTACATAGTATGTTTTCCACCGGTGCCAGTTAATTTCAATTACAATTTTTTTTTTTTAAATGAATTGCCAACTTGAGACGATCGACGATGGAATCCATCTATCGTCAATAGTCGATAGTCGATAGAAAGGGTTCTTATTTCCTAAGAAACCTTCTCTTATTCATTGATTGAAAACACCATGTTTATTTGCAAAATTTGGCCCAGACACTGGATAATCTGTTTATGGTGGTTTTATTCGATCAGAATCAACTTTGTGGACAAAAATCACAAAGGTAATACTTCATTTTTGGTTGTTAAAAGAAAAGGGGACGTTTCTTCTTAAGATGTTATTTGCGAGTTTTAGTCACAGAATGATATGGTTTGGACTGTTGGAATAAGTGGAGGCTCAGCTTTCATGTAATATCTACCATATTTTCCGCACTATAAGGCGCACCGGAGTATAAGCCGCAGCAGATAAATGTAATTATGTGTACATATATAAGCCGCACTGGACTATAAACCGCAGGTGTTTTAATGTTTAATTACCATTACCCCCTATGTTTTATTCGATACATTTCGACAGTGTTAAGGTACGAACACACCAAACGCGTAACCCGCGTAAGATTTACGCGCGTAACGCAGCTAAAATGTTGCTTGACCATTTTGTGTCAAAAATGGTCCTACGCAGCTACGCGCCTGTGGCTGCGCTGGATTTAGGAGTCCGAGGAAGGAAACCCAAACGCCGCCGTGTTTGGGTGCATGATAGAGCTTGGATCGGGTTAGATTAAATAATCTCAGATATAAATAACAATAATCGGGTTAAATAACTTCACATGGTGTGTCTGGTGTGTTTCCAGCATTCGTAGTGTTGATCAGAAGAGATATAGTCCGCCAAGACGTTGAGGTTGCATAGCAACCAGAGACGCTGTCCATGCATGTGAATGGAGCGTTCCCTCTTCGTCATAACTATCAAACCAAACATCCGAGCGAACATTATGAGTAAGTAAAATGCACATTTCTCGCTAAAAATGTTTACATAAACGCAACTGGCGTAACTATGTTACTATTTCCACCCAGAATAAAGAAAGATGTCGGCCGTATGCTTCCGTGCAAGCGTCACTACTCTATGCCAGTGACGTCGGGTCAAGCTCCACGCTGATTGGCCATCGCGGCTAAGCATCACGCGTTGGAGCGTTGAAAGTTACATTTTTTGAACTCCGGGCATAGGCGCGTAGGTGCGTTAGGTGCGTATATACGCAGCTCATACGCGGCTAAAGCGGCTAAAATGTTGCTTTAGCGCATGTAACGCATCTACGCAGCTCATACGTGCGTAAACCAATGGTTCCCTATGGAAAAATTGCCGATTTTATACGCGTCTTACGCGAGTAACGCGGTTGGTGTGGCCGTACCTTTACCCCTTATGGGTTTTTCATGACGACAGATAAAAAACGATGCCAGTGTTACCCTTTACGTTTCATTTGATAAAAACGACAGTTTTTATCAAATGTTTTTTTGCCATGATGACTGATGAAATATTTTATTTGACAAGGATTATTATTTATTTTTTTCTAATATGTTTGTTATCATGACGACCAATAAAATACGACAGTGTTACCCCTTATGGTTTTTTACATGACGACCAAAGAAAAACGACAGTGTCACCCCTCATCTTTCATTTGATAAAAACGACACTGTTACCCCCTATGTTTTAATTGATAAATATCAACAGTGTTACCCCTAATGTTTTTTTTCATGACGACCAATAAAAAACAAGAGTGTTACCCCTTATGTTTTTTATCATGACGACCAATAAAAAACGACAGTGTTACCCCTTATGTTTTTTTTCATGACGACCAATAAAAAACAACAGTGTTACCCCTTATGTTTTTTTTCATGACGACCAATAAAAAACAACAGTGTTACCCCTTATGTTTATTTTCATGACGACCAATAAAAAACAACAGTGTTACCCCTTATGTTTTTTTTCATGACGACCAAAGAAAAACGACAGTGTCACCCCTCATGTTTCATTTGATAAAAACGACAGTGTTAACCCCTATGTTTTAATTGATAAATATCGACAGTGTTACCCCTTATGTATTTTTTCATGACGACCAATAAAAAACGACAGTGTTACCCCTTATGTTTTTTTTCATGACGACCATTAAAAAACAACAGTGTTACCCCTTATGTTTTTTTTCATGACGACCAATAAAAAACGACAGTTTTACCCCTTATGTTTTTTTTCATGACGACCAAAGAAAAACGACAGTGTCACCCCTCATGTTTCATTTGATAAAAACAACAGTGTTAACCCCTATGTTTTAATTGATAAATATCGACAGTGTTACCCCTTATGTTTTTTTTCATGACGACCAATAAAAAACGACAGTGTTACCCCTTATGTTTTTTTTCATGACGACCAATAAAAAACGACAGTTTTTTTTCATGACGACCAATAAAAATCGACAGTGTTACCCCTTATGTTTTTTTTCATGACGACCAATAAAAAAACGACAGTGTCACCCCTTATGTTTTTTTTCATGACGACCAATAAAAAACAACAGTGTTACCCCCTTGTGTTTTTTTTCATGACGACCAATAAAAAACAACAGTGTTACCCCTTATGTTTATTTTCATGACGACCAATAAAAAACAACAGTGTTACCCCTTATGTTTTTTTTCATGACGACCATTAAAAAACAACAGTGTTGCCCCTTATGTTTTTTTTTATGACGACCAATAAAAAACAACAGTGTTACCCCTTATTTTTATTTTCATGACGACGAATAAAAAACAACAGTGTTACCCCTTATGTTTTTTTTTATGACGACCAATAAAAAACAACAGTGTTACCCCTTATTTTTATTTTCATGACGACGAATAAAAAACGACAGTGTTACCCATTATGTTTTTTTTCATGACGACCAATAAAAAACGACAGTGTTACCCCTTATGTTTTTTTTCATGACGACCAATAAAAAACAACAGTGTTACCCCTTATGTTTTTTTTCATGACGACCAATAAAAAACAACAGTGTTACCCCTTATGTTTATTTTCATGACGACCAATAAAAAACAACAGTGTTACCCCTTATGTTTTTTTTCATGACGACCAAAGAAAAACGACAGTGTCACCCCTCATGTTTCATTTGATAAAAACGACAGTGTTAACCCCTATGTTTTAATTGATAAATATCGACAGTGTTACCCCTTATGTTTTTTTTCATGACAACCAATAAAAAACGACAGTGTTACCCCTTATGTTTTTTTTCATGACGACCATTAAAAAACAACAGTGTTACCCCTTATGTATTTTTTCATGACGACCAATAAAAAACGACAGTGTTACCCCTTATGTTTTTTTTCATGACGACCATTAAAAAACAACAGTGTTACCCCTTATGTTTTTTTTCATGACGACCAATAAAAAACGACAGTTTTACCCCTTATGTTTATTTTCATGACGACCAATAAAAAACAACAGTGTTACCCCTTATGGTTTTTTTCATGACGACCAAAGAAAAACGACAGTGTCACCCCTCATGTTTCATTTGATAAAAACGACAGTGTTAACCCCTATGTTTTAATTGATAAATATCGACAGTGTTACCCCTTATGTTTTTTTTCATGACGACCAATAAAAAACGACAGTGTTACCCCTTATGTTTTTTTTCATGACGACCAATAAAAAACGACAGTTTTTTTTCATGACGACCAATAAAAGTCGACAGTGTTACCCCTTATGTTTTTTTTCATGACGACCAATAAAAAAACGACAGTGTCACCCCTTATGTTTTTTTTCATGACGACCAATAAAAAACAACAGTGTTACCCCCTTGTGGTTTTTTTCATGACGACCAATAAAAAACAACAGTGTTACCCCTTATGTTTATTTTCATGACGACCAATAAAAAACAACAGTGTTGCCCCTTATGTTTTTTTTTATGACGACCAATAAAAAACAACAGTGTTACCCCTTATTTTTATTTTCATGACGACGAATAAAAAACAACAGTGTTACCCCTTATGTTTTTTTTTATGACGACCAATAAAAAACAACAGTGTTACCCCTTATTTTTATTTTCATGACGACGAATAAAAAACAACAGGTTTTTTTCATGACGACCAATAAAAAACGACAGTGTTACCCTTTATGTTTTTTTTCATGACGACCAATAAAAAACGACAGTGTTACCCCTTATGTTTTTTTTCATGACGACCAATAAAAAACAACAGTGTTACCCCTTATGTTTTTTTTCATGACGACCAATAAAAAACAACAGTGTTACCCCTTATGTTTATTTTCATGACGACCAATAAAAAACAACAGTGTTACCCCTTATGTTTTTTTTCATGACGACCAAAGAAAAACGACAGTGTCACCCCTCATGTTTCATTTGATAAAAACGACAGTGTTAACCCCTATGTTTTAATTGATAAATATCGACAGTGTTACCCCTTATGTTTTTTTTCATGACAACCAATAAAAAACGACAGTGTTACCCCTTATGTTTTTTTTCATGACGACCATTAAAAAACAACAGTGTTACCCCTTATGTTTTTTTTTATGACGACCAATAAAAAACAACAGTGTTACCCCTTTTTTTTATTTTCATGACGACCAATAAAAAACAAGAGTGTTACCCCTTATGTTTTTTATCATGACGACCAATAAAAAACGACAGTGTTACCCCTTATGTTTTTTTTCATGACGACCAATAAAAAACAACAGTGTTAACCCTTATGTTTTTTTTCATGACGACCAATAAAAAACAACAGTGTTACCCCTTATGTTTATTTTCATGACGACCAATAAAAAACAACAGTGTTACCCCTTATGTTTTTTTTCATGACGACCAAAGAAAAACGACAGTGTCACCCCTCATGTTTCATTTGATAAAAACGACAGTGTTAACCCCTATGTTTTAATTGATAAATATCGACAGTGTTACCCCTTATGTATTTTTTCATGACGACCAATAAAAAACGACAGTGTTACCCCTTATGTTTTTTTTCATGACGACCATTAAAAAACAACAGTGTTACCCCTTATGTTTTTTTTCATGACGACCAATAAAAAACGACAGTTTTACCCCTTATGTTTATTTTCATGACGACCAATAAAAAACAACAGTGTTACCCCTTATGTTTTTTTTCATGACGACCAAAGAAAAACGACAGTGTCACCCCTCATGTTTCATTTGATAAAAACGACAGTGTTAACCCCTATGTTTTAATTGATAAATATCGACAGTGTTACCCCTTATGTTTTTTTTCATGACGACCAATAAAAAACGACAGTGTTACCCCTTATGTTTTTTTTCATGATGACCAATAAAAAACGACAGTTTTTTTTCATGACGACCAATAAAAATCGACAGTGTTACCCCTTATGTTTTTTTTCATGACGACCAATAAAAAAACGACAGTGTCACCCCTTATGTTTTTTTTCATGACGACCAATAAAAAACAACAGTGTTACCCCCTTGTGTTTTTTTTCATGACGACCAATAAAAAACAACAGTGTTACCCCTTATGTTTATTTTCATGACGACCAATAAAAAACAACAGTGTTACCCCTTATGTTTTTTTTCATGACGACCATTAAAAAACAACAGTGTTGCCCCTTATGTTTTTTTTTATGACGACCAATAAAAAACAACAGTGTTACCCCTTTTTTTTATTTTCATGACGACGAATAAAAAACAACAGTGTTACCCCTTATGTTTCTTTTTATGACGACCAATAAAAAACAACAGTGTTACCCCTTATTTTTATTTTCATGACGACGAATAAAAAACAACAGGTTTTTTTCATGACGACCAATAAAAAACGACAGTGTTACCCTTTATGTTTTTTTTCATGACGACCAATAAAAAACGACAGTGTTACCCCTTATGTTTTTTTTCATGACGACCAATAAAAAACAACAGTGTTACCCCTTATGTTTTTTTTCATGACGACCAATAAAAAACAACAGTGTTACCCCTTATGTTTATTTTCATGACGACCAATAAAAAACAACAGTGTTACCCCTTATGTTTTTTTTCATGACGACCAAAGAAAAACGACAGTGTCACCCCTCATGTTTCATTTGATAAAAACGACAGTGTTAACCCCTATGTTTTAATTGATAAATATCGACAGTGTTACCCCTTATGTTTTTTTTCATGACAACCAATAAAAAACGACAGTGTTACCCCTTATGTTTTTTTTCATGACGACCATTAAAAAACAACAGTGTTACCCCTTATGTTTTTTTTTATGACGACCAATAAAAAACAACAGTGTTACCCCTTTTTTTTATTTTCATGACGACCAATAAAAAACAAGAGTGTTACCCCTTATGTTTTTTATCATGACGACCAATAAAAAACGACAGTTTTACCCCTTATGTTTTTTTTCATGACGACCAATAAAAAACAACAGTGTTACCCCTTATGTTTTTTTTCATGACGACCAATAAAAAACAACAGTGTTACCCCTTATGTTTATTTTCATGACGACCAATAAAAAACAACAGTGTTACCCCTTATGTTTTTTTTCATGACGACCAAAGAAAAACGACAGTGTCACCCCTCATGTTTCATTTGATAAAAACGACAGTGTTAACCCCTATGTTTTAATTGATAAATATCGACAGTGTTACCCCTTATGTATTTTTTCATGACGACCAATAAAAAACGACAGTGTTACCCCTTATGTTTTTTTTCATGACGACCATTAAAAAACAACAGTGTTACCCCTTATGTTTTTTTTCATGACGACCAATAAAAAACGACAGTTTTACCCCTTATGTTTATTTTCATGACGACCAATAAAAAACAACAGTGTTACCCCTTATGGTTTTTTTCATGACGACCAAAGAAAAACGACAGTGTCACCCCTCATGTTTCATTTGATAAAAACGACAGTGTTAACCCCTATGTTTTAATTGATAAATATCGACAGTGTTACCCCTTATGTTTTTTTTCATGACGACCAATAAAAAACGACAGTGTTACCCCTTATGTTTTTTTTCATGACGACCAATAAAAAACGACAGTTTTTTTTCATGACGACCAATAAAAATCGACAGTGTTACCCCTTATGTTTTTTTTCATGACGACCAATAAAAAAACGACAGTGTCACCCCTTATGTTTTTTTTCATGACGACCAATAAAAAACAACAGTGTTACCCCTTATGTTTATTTTCATGACGACCAATAAAAAACAACAGTGTTACCCCTTATGTTTTTTTTCATGACGACCATTAAAAAACAACAGTGTTGCCCCTTATGTTTTTTTTTATGACGACCAATAAAAAACAACAGTGTTACCCCTTATTTTTATTTTCATGACGACGAATAAAAAACAACAGTGTTACCCCTTATGTTTTTTTTTATGACGACCAATAAAAAACAACAGTGTTACCCCTTATTTTTATTTTCATGACGACGAATAAAAAACAACAGGTTTTTTTCATGACGACCAATAAAAAACGACAGTGTTACCCTTTATGTTTTTTTTCATGACGACCAATAAAAAACGACAGTGTTACCCCTTATGTTTTTTTTCATGACGACCAATAAAAAACAACAGTGTTACCCCTTATGTTTTTTTTCATGACGACCAATAAAAAACAACAGTGTTACCCCTTATGTTTATTTTCATGACGACCAATAAAAAACAACAGTGTTACCCCTTATGTTTTTTTTCATGACGACCAAAGAAAAACGACAGTGTCACCCCTCATGTTTCATTTGATAAAAACGACAGTGTTAACCCCTATGTTTTAATTGATAAATATCGACAGTGTTACCCCTTATGTTTTTTTTCATGACAACCAATAAAAAACGACAGTGTTACCCCTTATGTTTTTTTTCATGACGACCATTAAAAAACAACAGTGTTACCCCTTATGTTTTTTTTTATGACGACCAATAAAAAACAACAGTGTTACCCCTTTTTTTTATTTTCATGACGACCAATAAAAAACAACAGTGTTACCCCTTATGTTTTTTTTCATGACGACCAATAAAAAACGACAGTGTTACTTACCCCTTATGTTTTTTTTCATGACGACGAATAAAAAACAACAGTGTTACCCCTTATGTTTTTTTTCATGACGACCAATAAAAAACGACAGTGTTTCCCCTTATGTTTTTTTTCATGACGACCAATAAAAAACAACAGTGTCACCCCTCATGTTTCATTAGATAAAAACGACATTGTTACCCCCTATGTTTTAATTGATAAAAAACAACAGTGTTACCCCTTATGTTTTTTTTCATGACGACCAAAGAAAAACAACAGTGTTACCCCTTATAGTTTTTTTCATGACGACCAAAGAAAAATGACAGTTTCACCCCTCATGTTTCATTTGAAAAAAACGACAGTGTTACCCCCTATGTTTTAATTGATAAACATCGACAGTGTTACCCCTCCTGTTTCATTTGATAAAAACGACAGTGTTACCCCTTGTGTTTTTTTTTCATGACGACCAAAGAAAAACAACAGTGTCACCCCCTATGTTTTATTTGATAAATATCGACAGTGTTACCCCTTATATATATTTCATGACGGCCGATAAAAAAAGACAGTTACCCCTCATGTATTTTTCCATGTTGACCAATAAATAAAAACAGTGACCCCTGTCAACGTTTTTGCGGGGATCCGAACATGAGCTGTTTAGAGTGTTAACCTCCGAACTTAACAATGCACCATCAAGACACCGGATAAAGTCATCACAAAGGTTATACTTGACTTTATAATTCACATGAAATAGAGATATGAGTTTTCCAACAGATGACGTCAACCGGACTTGAACCCCGGTCTCCAGGGGGTTAGCTCACAGCTCTCTCCACTTCCCACTGAGATTTGAGTTTCACTTTTGTCTGAGGTTATATATGACGGTGCAATAGACATGATAGCATTACGTTTAAAATTTAAGATATTGTGTTTTCCACAGATATTGAGCAATGGACTCCAGTGGGTTAGGCAGAGTGCACTCCACTGCACCACTGAGGCGATGACAATACACAATAATCAATCATCAATAAAGAGGATATACATGACATTAAAATGTATGTGTGTATTTCTATTATTTGCCTTATGTTTTTTTTCATGAAGACCAATAAAAAACAACAGTGTTACCCCTTATGTTTTTTTTCATGACGACCAAAGAAAAACGACAGTGTCACCCCTCATGTTTCATTTCATAAAAACGACAGTGTTAACCCCTATGTTTTAATTGATAAATATCGACAGTGTTAACCCCTATGTTTTAATTGATAAATATCGACAGTGTTACCCCTTATGTTTTTTTTCATGACGACCAATAAAAAACAACAGTGTTACCCCTTATGTTTTTTTTCATGACGACCAATAAAAAACGACAGTTTTTTTTCATGACGACCAATAAAAAATTAAAGTGTCACCCCTTATGTTTTTTTTCATGACGACCAATAAAAAACGACAGTGTTACCCCTTATGTTTTTTTTCATGACGACCGATAAAAAACAACAGTGTTACCCCTTATGTTTATTTTCATGACGACCAATAAAAAACAACAGTGTTACCCCTTATATTTTTTTTCATGACGACCAATAAAAAACAACAGTGTTACCCCTTATGTTTATTTTCATGACGACCAATAAAAAACAACAGTGTTACCCCTTATGTTTTTTTTCATGACGACCAATAAAAAACGATTTTTTTTTCATGATGACCAATAAAAAACAACAGTGGTACCCCTTATGTTTTTTTTTATGACGACCAATAAAAAACAACAGTGTTACCCCTTATGTTTTTTTTCATCACGACCAATAAAAAACAACTGTGTTACCCCTTATGTTTTTTTTCGTGACGACCAATAAAAAACGACAGTTTTTTTTCCTTATGTTTTTTTTCATCACGACCAATAAAAAACAACAGTGTTACCCCTTATGTTTATTTTCATGACGACCAATAAAAAACGACAGTGTTACCCCTTATGTTTTTTTTCATGACGACCAATAAAAAACGACAGTGTTACTCCTTATGTTTTTTTTCATGACGACCAATAAAAAACAACAGTGTTACCCCTTATGTTTTTTTTCATGACGACCAATAAAAAATTAAAGTGTCACCCCTTATGTTTTTTTTCATGACGACCATTAAAAAACAACAGTGTTACCCCTTATGTTATTTTTTATTACGACCAATACAAAACAACAGTGTTACCCCTTATTTTTATTTTCATGACGACGAATAAAAAACAACAGTGTTACCCCTTATGTTTTTTTTCTTGACGACCAATAAAAAACGACAGTGTTACCCCTTATGTTTTTTTTCATGACGACCGATAAAAAACAACAGTGTTACCCCTTATGTTTATTTTCATGACGACCAATAAAAAATTAAAGTGTCACCCCTTATGTTTTTTTTCATGACGACCATTAAAAAAACAACAGTGTTACCCCTTATGTTATTTTTTATGACGACCAATAAAAAACAACAGTGTTACCCCTTATTTTTATTTTCATGACGACGAATAAAAAACAACAGTGTTACCCCTTATGTTTTTTTTCATGACGACCAATAAAAAACGACAGTGTTACCCCTTATGTTTTTTTTCATGACGACCGATAAAAAACGACAGTGTTACCCCTTATGTTTTTTTTCATGACGACGAATAAAAAACAACAGTGTTACCCCTTATGTTTTTTTTCGTGACGACCAATAAAAAACGACAGTGTTACCCCTTATTTTATTTTTCATCACGACCAATAAAAAACAACAGTGTTACCCCTTATGTTTTTTTTCGTGACGACCAATAAAAAACGACAGTGTTACCCCTTATGTTTTTTTTCATCACGACCAATAAAAAACAACAGTGTTACCCCTTATGTGTTTTTTCATGACGACCAATAAAAAAAGATTTTTTTTTCATGATGACCAATAAAAAACGACAGTGTTATCCCTTATGTTTTTTTTCATGACGACCAATAAAAAATGAAAGTGTCACCCCTTATGTTTTTTTTCATGACGACCATTAAAAAACAACATTGTTACCCCTTATGTTTTTTTTTATGACGACCAATAAAAAACAACAGTGTTACCCCTTATGTTTTTTTTCATCACGACCAATAAAAAACAACTGTGTTACCCCTTATGTTTTTTTTCGTGACGACCAATAAAAAACGACAGTGTTACCCCTTATGTTTTTTTTCATCACGACCAATAAAAAACAACAGTGTTACCCCTTATGTTTATTTTCATGACGACCAATAAAAAACGACAGTGTTACTCCTTATGTTTTTTTTCATCACGACCAATAAAAAACAACAGTGTCACCCCTTATGTTTTTTTTCATGACGACCAATAAAAAACAACAGTGTTACCCCTTATGTTTTTTTTCATGATGACCAATAAAAAACAACAGTTTTACCCCTTATGTTTTTTTTCATGACGACCAAAGAAAAACGACAGTGTCACCCCTCATGTTTCATTTGATAAAAACGACATTGTTACTCCCTATGTTTTAATTGATAAAAAACAACAGTGTTACACCTTATGTTTTTTTTCATGACGACCAAAGAAAAACAACAGTGTTACCCCTTATAGTTTTTTTCATGACGACCAAAGAAAAATGACAGTTTCACCCCTCATGTTTCATTTGATAAAAACGACAGTGTTACCCCCTATGTTTTAATTGATAAACATCAACAGTGTTACCCCATATGTTTTTTTCATGACGACCAATAAAAAACGATAGTGTTACCCCTTATGTTTTTTTTCATGACGACCAATAAAAAACAACAGTGTTACCCCTTATGTTTTTTTTCATGACGTCCAATAAAAAACAACAGTGTTACCCCATATGTTTTTTTTCATGACGACCAATAAAAAACAACAGTGTTACCCCTTATATTTATTTCATGAAATTGGTCCAATTTCGTGAAAAAGATCGCTACCGTTTGTGAGGGTCCAATTTCAACTACCAATTTCAACTACCGTAAAAAACGCCGCGCCAATCAACTGTGAATGGCTTGCTGCAGAGCGTGAGCGTCTTGGGAATACCCGGAAAATATAATGGATAGAATATGGACACATAACACAATCAATATTCGGTATTTGTTATGGATTTATTGTACAAATTCCCTGAAAAGATGCACGTTCCAGGGTGAATTGAAAAGCTCCCGTAAGGGCTGAGATGGCAGAGGACAGCTGATTTGGAACGGCTGTTCGCTTTCACGCTGTTCGCTTTCACGGGGGAAAACTAAGGACCTTCAACGTACTTAGGCCTACTAATTAACGTTCAAAAGCTATTAAATCTTCAAGAAAATATGCAGATGCTGTTAAAATCGGTTCCAGGGAGTATATAGGGATTAAGAAAAAGTGAAAAAGATCGCTATTGTTGTGGATGTGCACAGTTATGAGACTTAAAATCGTGTTCTTGCATATGACTTTCCTTGATAATTTGCCTCAATCCAAAGTACTTCCAAACTGCACTACTCCATCGCTACTCCATTTTCCTTCTACCTAACCGTTCGCGGAGGCGCTGCACTTGAGATGCTAGCTGTATTGGCTAACCTTTAGCTAACACCTACGAATCACTGCCAGAGGCCGCACTGCGAGTGAGTGACAGAAGGCGGGACTCGCTTTCCGAGAGAAGAGAAGACAGCGCGCTGATCAATTGCAAATACTTCTATTTTGTGCGATTTTGCGGAACAAAAGGTTTCTAAAAACATTTGAATAAATAGCCTTTATATTAACATCCACCCAAAATCCACTTGCCCGTTCGGGCAACCAGAAAAAGTCTCAACTTGCCCAAAAAATGTTTTTACTTGCCCCGGGCAAACGGGCAACCGTTAGTGTCATTGGCCTCTTTTTTCTCAACTTTTTATTCTCGCCATCATTCTTCTATAAAAATAAAAAAAAGATCATGGAGAGAATAGAAATTCGAGAAAAAGGAGGCATAGAAAATGATGGAGAATGAAAAATCAAGAAAAAGGAGGTGTGGAAAAATGATGGAGATAATATTTCTTTGAAAAAGGAAGCATAGGAAAATGAAGAGAAAAGGAGGTATAGGAAAATGATGGAGAATATAAAAAAAAAAAAAAAAAGAGGTATAGGAAAAGATGGAGAGAATAAAGAAGCGAGAAAAATGAGGTGAAAAAATAACAGACAAAAGAAGAAATTTAGCAAAAGGAAGTAAACGAAAATGGAGATTTTTTTTTAAAAAGGAGGTATAAAAAATTGAGAGAATTTTTTTTTAAAGAAAGGAGGTATGGGAAATGATTGAGAATAAAAACTCAAGAAAAAGGAGGCATAGAAAATGATGGAGAATGAAAAATCAAGAAAAAGGATGTATAGAAAATGTGGGGAAAAAAAAAAAATCGAAAAAGGAGGTATACAATATGGAGAATAAAAAATTGAGAAAATGGAGAATAAAAATGCAAGAAAAATTTGGTATAGAAAGAGTATTCTCTCCATCATTTTTGTTAACCTCATTTTCCCCAAAAAAATATTCCCTATCATTTTCCTTTACCTCCTTTTTCGAGATTTTCATTCTCTCCATTTTTATTTACCTCATTTTCCCCCCAAAATATTCTCTCCATAATTTTTCTATACCTTTATACCAGGAGGTACACCTCATTTTTCTCATTAAAAAACGGGACACAAAACACGATACATCATTTTTTAATTTGTGAAAATACAAAATGAAATCATGTACAAGTTATTTACAAACCTATTTTGTACAAGACAATATACTAGAATCATTATTATTGGGTAGTATGACATAGTCAGAAATATTTGCTTAGCACGCTCTTTGTGTCCACAAGTCAATGTGCTAAAAATTAAAAAAGAATGCAAAACTAGACGGCAATGTGAAATGCCCCTCGCTCCCACAGATGCTATCTGTCAAGCAAGTATACACTGAAATAATTTGTTTACATAAAGCTTTATATAGACTTCTTTAGAGCAGATACACATATTATCAGACCAGAATCGCCATTGTGAGCTCTTCCGTTGTGAACGAACATAGGTTTGACGTAGCGTTAAGACTTGTTTGAATCCAGCTTCAGGGAATCCCAATCAGCTGGACTTTTTATTTATTTTTTACAAATGAAAATAATTTCATGAGCAGTTTGAAAGTTGACCTTGGCTAGCCTCCATTGAGACGGATCGCAAAGAGCAGTCGTGTTGTTATGTACGTGAAGCTTTATTACCTACAAGCCTCTTTTCGCAGCAGTAGGTCTCTCCAGGAGCCCTCCTTTGGCTTCGGCACTGCCTGGAACTCACCGACCGTCATGTCCGTTAGTTCCATCCTTCCTCTCTTCCTCACTCCTTCCTTCCTTCAAGACAACTCATGCTAAGCTATCCAACGTCTGAATGAATGTCTTTTTTGAGGTTTGGTGCGTGTTGCTTTCCTCTCGGGCCCTAGCTCCTGGGCCTGGTTAAGTGACTGTAAATTGACGGTGGTGTCAACAGAATGGAATGGAAGAAAGCCATGATTAATGCCTATTCTTGGCTAAGCTTCCTGAATAATGATGGTACCTTGGCAAAGCATTTTGATTAAAAATTGCTCTTGGCGAAACATTCTGTTCTCATATGCTTGAAAGCCTTAACATAAATATCAAGTTCATAGCACGTTGCAAGTTGTTTGGTAAAAAAAAAAGACACCCGATGATGAATTGTGACTGGCCTCTTTAACAAAACTGTCAACTGTCATTTTATTTCCACTGATATGAAGTAAAAGAGGCAAACGTGAGAAATAGCCAAAATTGTGGCTTATGATTGAGCTGTTTTTGGAGCATCTACAGAAAAAGCCTTTCAATTTCTCAGTAGGACGTTTGTGGAATTTCAGTTAGTGCATATGTGAACGTTATATTCAATGTCAGGCAGTGCTTATAGCCAAAGGAGGACTCGTAAATGCCCACTTCATGCGATACGTGGCTTTGATATTGATATTGTATCACTAACTCACATTCACTGAACGATGTGAGACTATGTTACATGAATTTGCATGGTTGTCCATAATGTCTAGATTGATTTCCATAACCACCGTCAATTACTCCACTACAAGCAAATCAAACATGTTTTGAATCTTATCTCCTTTAAAACAGCTCTATCATATTTGGTTCATTGAAAAGGTATTGATGATAATTGAAGTGAAAACCTTTGCAAATATCCAAAGGCTTTGTAGGAATTAGCCAATATAGCCCAAGCGCTTGACGCTTTGGACATTTCAGCCAAAAAGAAGATGTGAAAACGAAAATGAAAAGGCAGCTTTAAGAAAAACAAAACAAACGAATACAGATAAGGCCAGAGGCCGTGTTCCTATATTTGGTCGTGGATATTGGCCATCCCAACAGTTACAAATGTGAAGCAGCTCCAAGTTACCGTTGCCAAACAATACCGTCATGGTGGGCTTGCAGTTAGATATGAAATACACATTTTAACAAACTTTACAGAATAGCTCTGCAACACTGAGTAAAATATGTTAAGTAGTTGTTTATTAACAGCTAAAAAGGCAACATTTATGTTTGCAAAGCTCGAGCTATTAACGTAAACTATCACTTCTGGTGTACAGTTATTGGTTTCCTCGCGCTGGGACTCTCCCGAGACCCTACCATTTTTCAAAGTGGAAAAACTTCGGAATTAGCCCGCAGCATCCAATGCCAGGTCTGAAATATCAAATGGAGCGCATGGTTGTGACTTTTCAATGTGATTGTCTTCAATAGATCATTTCACCTATTGTCATGTTCTCTTATTACCGTGTATTACAACCACAAGGGCTAGACCTTTTAAACGTTGCTCGTTTTTAGTGTGTGCTACTTGACAACATTAGCAACAATCGGATCGATGTTTGTCTGCAAGAAAATATTTAATTTATGTTTTGTTTTTGCTGTTTTTTTCCACCCCTAACATGGGGGGGGGGGAGGGGGGTTCCGTGGTGGTATCCAAGCAATAAAGGGATGGAATGTTTTAGCTATCATCTTCTATTTCCCGGATGGGCGGGATTAGGCTGCTTGTAGATTTGTATTGGTTGACGGACAGATCATGCCCGGGCTTCACGTGCACGTTCCTCGGGCGAGTCTTCTCTGGCTCATCTGTAAACCACGTCCTTTCTGAGGAAAGAGGCAAACAGGAAACCCATGAGCAGGATGATCATCTCAAATTCAGAGCTTTCATCATTGGCATAGGTTATTAGTATTTTTTACTAATTTCAAGAAACTAGTTAATTACTAGTCTTTTTTTTGACAGGTCTGCCACCTCGGCAATCTCTTCTATCTGATCTGCACAAGCCAATCAACAACTAGATCTCAAACTCTTGCCCTGTCTCATTCTGTCGGTGTGCTATCAGAGTTAAGTATTTTTTATTGTCAGTAAACACCTGTCTTTCCGAATGTTGGAGAACATAACATCAGGGAAGGCAAGAGACATTTTGAAATTGTAACTATTTGTCCTGTGAACCCAACCCTAAAACCAAAATTCAGAACCTAACCAAAACCAAAAATCATGCCCTAAACCAAACCCTAACCCTAAAGCCTAAAACTAGGTACTAGCACAAATAAACCATGCCAAATCATTTGGTCGATCAGGACCCATGCAGTACACGTATGCTATTTATCTACTCATAGTTGCATCAGGTTAAGGAGTGATGGGGATTTCAAAGAAATATGCAAATTAGTAATTAAACGTTTAGGCAGGAAAGTCAAGTGTTAATGATGTTTGAGAAAGATTTGGGAAAGATTTAAGGGTACATAATAAATGTTGGAAGATATAGATATGGATGGAAGAGTTTAAAAAGTGGGGTGCGACTGACCACCACAATAAAATGGTTAGATAGGGCTCATGACAGGTTCAGATGTTAGTAAGTAAATTAGGCCACGCTTCACCGTTCAGTCAAGCAGAAAATTTCTCCATGCCTGTTTCCATGGGGATTAGCTGATGTAGCTAGCATGCAACTAGCTCAACTATAGAAGTAAGGAATCAATGAATGTGTGTTTTAAATGTTTAGAACAGATTACTAACCATAAACATGTTAGGGCAGTCGTTCAGCAGCTGATAAAATGTTGAAAATATTTTCTGATTTATATTTGGTTTTTACTGGAAAATATATTAGAAGCCTTTTAAATTAATATTAAAGTAAAAGTTATATAGTATTATAGTACAATAGTTAAGTTACAATTTTTTAATGTCAATCCCAATGAATGCTAGCTGTCTTCTGTATTAGGTACCTGATACATTAGATATCAAATGTAGTCTAATTATCAAAAGCACAAACAACTTAAATCCTTTTTAGGAAAATCTTTTACAGAGACATACACATGCACACCTATAGAAATTTACAAATTCAAAAAGGCAAGACTTCAAACCAAACATACGTCGGCCATCTTTAAAAGGGGCGGGGCGTGGGAGGTCGGTAACTTACTTCTGTTTGTCCCGCGGCTCACGGGGTTTGGAGCGGTTGGTTCGGTTGGTCAGCTGGGCTGAGTGGAGGGAGGAGCTCTTCTTGCTGGAGGTGTGGGAGGTGTGGGAGGACGAGTGGGTGGAGTGGGCCAGGCTGGTCCGGGACTGGCCCGCGTTGTGGTCAAACTGCATCAGGCAGAATATCAGGTCCGACTGCACCAGCTCGAACGCGTACGGCGGATTGGTTATCACGTATCTGGTGGGCGGGGAGAAAGAAAGCAAAGCACCAATCAGGATGAAGTATTAAAGATCCCAATGGTCACTTTTGGTGAATATATCTGGGGGATTTCGGTGGATAAAACACATTTTTATCGTTTTTCTTACCGTTTGGTACATTGGTTTTGCGGGTTTAGATGAGCATCTCGTAGCCGATAGATGCCAAAGCACAGCATGTTGTAGGTTTTCAGTGCCTTACAGAAAAGATCACCATAGCACCCTCCATCCTGAAATAACAGAAATAAACCATCTGTAGCATGTAACAATGACAGAAAACAGTCGTTTATGGACATGAATGTGTGACTGTCTGTGGCTATTAGCGTTTAGTATTATTCTATGTTAGTATGGAAAATAGAGTCCACATTCTTCAGCCAAGTTTACTTTCTACTTTCCCCAAGAGGAATTGATTAGATGACAGTCCAACATCCAACCCCATGTCAAACCAAGTTGAAAGATATGCGTCAGTCATATCTTAGTTATGCAACTTAATAGCGAAGTGACATAACTGTCACAACCTCGTCTACACTCATTGTTGCGAGGCTCCCCATACCCCACACTTTTGTCTGCACTAGTACCCTGACTAGAAATGTCATTAAAATAACGATACATGTGAAATCTGGCAGTGCAGAGAAGTTTTCAGTGAGCGGGAATTAATAAATTAAAAGCCATTTTGAGAGTGCATTTCAACCAGAGCTTTAAAATGTGTCAGTTCCGACAAATATAGAAAGAAATACTGGATAACAGCCATACTGTCTCCCTCCCGCCCACCTCCTCCTCAATGTCAGCACACACAGAAGAGTGTTTTCCTTCGCTTACTTGTGTCTGCACCACCCCCCGCCAACCCACCCCCCCCGCCCCAGATGTCCAGCAAGGACCGCCCTCCCCACTACTCACCCCCAGGTCGGCGAAGGGTCCGTCGTACAAGGCCAGCTGTGCCACCCGACACCTGTCCCTGTTGGCGAGGGTCTGCGGCGTGCTGTAGCCCCCCCGCAGTGCGTTCTCCTCCGCCAGCAGGCCCTCCAGCTCCGGCGTGGCTCCACCCGTCACCAGCGTGCGGATCAGCGTCAGGATGTTATCGTTGAAGTATGTCTGGGAGGTAGAGCGAGGTAGCATGGGATGGGGGGGGGGGGGAAGAGAGAGAGAGAGAGAGAGAGAGAGAGAGAGAGAGAGAGAGAGAGAGAGAGAGAGAGAGAGAGAGAGAGAGAGAGAGAGAGAGAGAGGTACGAAAAAAAATCACTGGCTGGAGTCACTGACTGGAGTCACTTCTTTAAATTGCCAAGCCGGTCAGAGCGCTGCTATCTGGAGGCCGGCTCTGTCGCGTCACATCGGCCCACGCACCGAGTGAAAAGACAGCGGAATCCAATTACTGCGGGTTACTCTCGGCCCCGTCAAAGAATGAAAGGGGAGAGGGAGGTAGATGGACAGAGAGACAAGAGAGAGGCTGACCGAGAGGGAGACATAAAGAGAGTCCTGACACACATTCACGGTGTCTGAGCTACTCTTGGACATCAAAACGACCCCCTGAACAAATGTCGTGTGTGAACAGACCGTAGTTATCTCGCTTGGTGCAATGATCATCAACCACTTGCTGCTTATGTCTCCATAAATATAACCAGCGGATAAAATGAGCCCCCCACCTTCCCTTTTCTTCCCAGCAGCCTCATCTCACCCTCTACGGAGGATCGTGTTGTTGCTAAGGTAATCCCGAAGAAAGGATCTGGCCAATGCAACTTTATGTCACATTTCTTTCTTTTCATAGCACTCTGTGTGCCTGCATATGTGCGTGGTGACATCTCAATCCACCGACACCAGCAGTGCAATTGACTAACAAGACGGATGAGACGGGCTACGTTTCTAACCCTCGCTCAAGCAGAACGGCATCGGTGCCCACTACGGGTCTTGATTTAAAGCCGTCCACCCGTGTTAACTTTCATAATGGCATGGTCAAAGGGCGAGGCCCCCTAATGAGAGAGAGCTTGACGCCAGACATTACATTCATCAGAATCATTGACAGAGGTGCAGACGTGGGCAAACTACATCTCGTAATATGAGAAATAATGGATTGCATGCATATAGGGCTTCCCTGACATCCGTGGCCACTCAAGGCACTTCACAATTAATGAATTAGGTCACATTCTCAAGCGACGATGTCAACCATGCAAGGGCTGGTCGTCAAATATACCGACAGAATAATTCTGCACTTTGTCTGCTGGGCATGTTGACAAATCATGCTTCTTTTCCCTTTATTTGGGTGCTTTTAAATGTTTTACTGTGACCATGTGTCGATATTTAGCTTTTCTTTTACTCCTGTTTCTTGTCCTTTACATGTTAAGTGGCTAGAAAAGTGCTATCTGAAAAACTTTTATTTTCATAATTACTATGAGGATTTTCGTTAAGACTCACAGCACTCATCAGGGAGTCCAGGACGCTCACAGCGAAGGCTGTCCCGCAGGCGAAGGGCTGGGTGAGGTACAGCTCCGTGTCTGGGTCATCATCATCGTCCTGGTCCAGGAACTGAACGTTGGAGTCGTTCACTGTTAAGAGATTCAGAAATAGAGTCATACATACATATACAGTATATACAGTATAATGTTTGTTCCTCGTGTATATATTAGATTATGGACGCATATCTCTTCCTATACGGATGTATTTTATTAGATTAGACTCTTGTGCAAAGTCATTAAAGGTGAATCAAATTTAATGTAATACATCACTTGTATTACAGGATGTGTTTTTGCATGCTTCGCGTTTTTGAAAACAGCAGCGTAACAGGAACGCAGCATGCGATGCGTGTACTTCAGCAGATTCAAACTCAATTCACAGGGAAACGGGTGAAAAACACACGTTAGGGACATGCTGAAGAAGAGACTGTGTGAAGGCTTTCTGACAGGATCAGAAATCAATTGTTATGATAGACAAATCCTTATTTTATTTTACCATCACAGATCTGGCCAAATCTGGTTGCTTTTCGGCAACAACTGAAACGTGTTGACGCGTTTAGCTGTGAGTCGGTGTTCACCCTCTGCCACGCTCCAGATACAGGGCCGTTTGCGTGCATTCTCATGACACCATGCATACGGCGCAACCCCCTAGGCCATGATGCAATAGCTAGGACTCCTCCAGGGATCAGTCGGCACCAATATGCCAACACCGATCCATGTTTTTGGTCTCGTACATCCAAAGCACAACCTCCATTGACTTACTCTCGGGTGTCAAAACGCATGAAAGAAGATGAGGGCCATGGAGCTTGTTTGTCCTTTGAAGATGGCATAAAACGCACACGAGCGAGTTGAAAAGGAGATGTTTGAGGGGTGCTACTTCTTATGAGGGGTGGTGTGCCAGTGTGCGGGTATGAATGCCATGCCCGTAGTGACAGAGCTGAGATAAAACAGGGAGACGGTCAGAGAATGCGATCTGACATAAAAGGACGCAATGAAAGCAAACCAGTGAGGCTTGAGAGGGATCAGAGTGCCTTGTGATTCTCATACACAAAATAAAAGGGGGCTTGTACATCAGAATGCACCATAGGATTCTTTGGTGGTGGTTGTAGTGCTGTAGAATCCTAAATCTTTGTAATAATACTTCAGCAGTGGCAGTGTAAAACGCAACAATGGCTCACCATCATGACGAATAATTTCATGATTAATGACTAAACGATGTAAGAAAACGTTACTACCAACATAACGTTTGAATGCTTCCAAAATGGCGGCGATGTGACGTTGCGATGTACAAGCCCTGGAGATAGAAAAATTGAGAACTTGAGATGAAGAATCAAAGTCGACATGGTGGGCAATATCATGGCAGAATGCGTTGCCATGGAAATGGACTGCGGGGGGCGGGGGTCATCATGTTGCGCTACAGCAGCAAGAAGAAATAGAACAGGAAGTGAAGGCGATATGGAGGCAGCGGCAGTAACAACACTGCAGCGACAGAAACGCAGGCCTTACCCAGCTCTGTTATCATTTGTATGTTGGTCCCACTGCTTTTATCCTGACTGAATGCAACCACAGGCACTACTTTGCCCGGTTTTGCTAACGGCGCTAGACCAGACGTCAACAAGGGGGGGTGGGGGGGGGGGGGGAGGTGGGGGAAACTCAAGTTACTGAAGAAGCACGTCAACACGACCAAAACAAACTCAATTTAAAAAAAGAACTCTAGGAAGCAGGAGGGGCTAAAATCTTTAGTACGGTTAATCGAGAAGTGACAGGCTGTAATTATTGTTACATACAGACATGGAAACATGTTTTGTCTGATCTCTCCACTTTACAGACACTAAACACACATCTAAAACAGAAGGCGTGACATGTCTTTCTACAGTTTATAAGTGACAGAATTAACAATGCAAAGTTTTTTTTCGGTTGTCTATGAACCAAAACAGAAAAGCACATAACAACGTATATACCTAGTTCCGTTATGATGGGGATGTTGGCTCCGGTCGAGATGGAGATCTGCCGGACTATTCCGTGGACGGGGCTGTTCTCCGCTGAAGATCTGTCCATCCCTGGCGGTGTGAAACCTGAAGCGATTGGGAATTCAACTCAAAATTCAGAGGCATCATCTAAAACGAACATGGAACGGGCCGTATTGCTTGACGCTACTTTTCAGTGAATCAACCGGGTGGATGTAACCGGTCGGTACTAAAGTCAACGCCCGGCGGTTTGTAAAGCAAGGTGTTACGCATGGAGATGAGACGGGGTCTAAATTCTGCAGGACGAGAAAGAGAGGGCCCCTCGATATTAGTCTAATGCATAATAGATGCTACATACAAACTCATTTTGTACTCCTTCAGATTGCGTGTGCGAGAGTGGCACAGGCCTCTTTACGTGAATAAAAAGGTGCATGGTATGGATCAGCCAAGTAGAAACCTAAGTGACACGAGATGGAATTCCAAGTGACTTGACGTTGCGTGCCTTCCCCAGACTGACAAGTAAGCACATTAACTGGGTGACACCGTATGCATTATACATGGGCGCTGTTTTGACAACCACTACTTAGTGCTGACTCAGGCAAATGTTGGGCCATGTATGTATTAGCCAAACAGCGAATTTGGCAGGCGTTTTTTTTTTTTTCACTCGCTCCATAGGTCAAAGGTTTCTAAAAGCTTTGCATTCAACGCCAGTGAAGGGAAATTATTAAAAGCCATTTCAAATCACTTGAGTGCCTTATTTTTTCTCTCCCTGTTTTCTCCTAGCAACTATTATCATGCAATATTAATAAATTACAGAATATTATTTATATTATTTATCTTTGTGTTTTTGTTCCGTTTATTTATGCAATAAAGTGCAAGTGTGGGTAAGAATATTTTTGTAAATACTTTCTTGCACACTCAATATAAATTATTTAAAAAATAAGGGAAACACTGACCCCAGGCAGCTAATGCTAGCATAACCCAAGGCAGCTGTAGCTAGGATATCCCGAGGCAGCTTGAGCCAATCTAACCTGAGGCAGCTAAAGCTAAAATAACCTCAGGCAGATAAAACCAGGCAAAACCAAAGCAGCTAAAGCTAGGCTAATATGAGGCAGCTGAAGCAAGGCTAACCTGAAGTAGGTAAAGCTACGCTAACCAGAGGCATCTGAAGCTAAGCTAACCCAGACAGTTAAAGCTATGCTAACCAGAACCATCTGAAGCTAAGCTAACCTCCGGGAGCTAAAACTCTGCAACCCTCAGGAGAAAAGAGTCACTAAACTTCATCGTCAAACAGAGACCGAGAGGTCAGCCATGTCAGCGCCCAGGGAGGGATATCCTGGGCCTCTGCCAAGGCTACCCCGCCTGCAGGCCAGAACACATCATTGGGCTACAACGAGGGTACGACCGTTCACCTTGGGAGTTAGCCTGCAGGAGTCCGATGCTGTCGTCAAAATGCATGGACTTGATGTTGAGCGACGCCAGGATGCACTCCTTGTCCTGCAGCGAGGCGTCGTCGATGTTGTTCTGATTGGCCGACAGGATCACGCACATGTCGCACAGGTTGATGTTGACCGCCCTGAGGTCGGCGCGGCTCAGCGGCGTGCCCTTTAAGACGGGAGAGCGATGGAGGACTTTATTAATTAAACCTTTGTTACAACGTCACAAGACACGACAGCCGAGCTGCTACGAGGATGTTGAATGGCCCTGCATTTATATAGCGCTGTTAACCAAAGCACTTTACAATATTGCCTGACATTCACCCATACGTGCACACACCGACGGCGGAGTCAACCATGCAGGGCGACAGCCAGCTCGTCGGGAGCAGTTAGGGTTAGGCGCCTTGCTCAGGGAAACCTCGACACATCGAACTAGCAACCTTTGAGGTTACCAGCCAACCCGCTCTACCTCCTGAGCTACTGCCGCCCACCGATGATCCGCTCCAGGCTGAAGCTTGCCATCGATACTGCCATGCTAACACGCAGTCGGGGGGGAAAGCGTCGTTCTGCCTTCGTCTTCCAAGCCAATCAATCACCGACAAACTCACTGATAGGATGGAGACCTTGGGGAAGTTGTGCAGGGTCTCCCACTCCCTCTTCAGGTACTCCAGGGAGCCCACGAACACGATGTGCTTCAGCTCGTGGTAGTGGAAGTTGCTGGCCCGCAGCGGCATCACCAGGTTCCGTAGGCCCACCAGCGCCGACTTGGCGTCCCCGAAGATGCACACCACCACGTGGCCGCTCAGCACCGTCATGGCCGCCTCGCTCCGCGTCTTCCAAGGGGGGAACATTTTTGATAAATTGTTGCATTTTTATGCTTTATGATAGAGTGAGATAGACGGGGAGGGTATGGGAGAGAGAGGGGAGGACACGCATTAAAGGACCACGGGCAGGAATCGAACCCGGGTCGCTGCGATCAGGACTGAGCCTACTAAGCGATGGGAAGAAACAGATTTTAGTTTGCTTATTCACACACAAACTTCTTTAACTGAACTGTAACTGTAACCGAGGCTATTCCACCCAGGATACTATATAAGGAATCCGAAGCGGAATATAACGAAAACATAACAAAGGGTGGGAATAATCCTCTGTAGGCCTACGGGGGGGGCAGGGTAGTGTAGGGGCTAGGGGTGTCTCAGTCTCAGTCGAACAGCACTGGGTTTGATCCCCAGTATCCTCAGACTACATGTATGCGTCCTTGCGGAAAATGCCTTAACCCCTCGCCCGAACAACTGATAGTCCCTTTACATAAACAAGCATCTTCTAAATCACTAAAACTGCAACAACACAATGGAAATACCGGCCCAGACGATTATTTTATATCCGTCTTGCCATCATTCCCCTGTTCCCCTTCACCTAGCGCTCCCGCCCCGCTGATCATGTGACACTCCGAGGCGCGGCCATTAACGGACCCCCGCCAGTGATTTGCAGAGCGACATACGTATTAGTGGGGAAGAAATGTTCTATGAGCGGGCGGCGGCGCCCGTATAGCAAATGACATGTCAAACACCTCATTACGACATGTTTAAGTGCCCTGTCAACCTCTGTTGGTTGCTTGGAGACCCAAGGCATCTGTCAAGGGGAGAGAGCGGGATGGGGGAGGGGGGAGGGAGAGTGAGGGGAGGGGGGGTGTATATAAAGCCTGTCAGCAACAAAATGACGCGTGTGTGTTCGAGAGCACGGGGGGGGGGGGGGGGGAGAGCCGAGTGGAGATGATGGGGAGAGAGGGGGAGGACAGAGTGGGAGGAGCAGTAAGTGGCACCCACCAGGAGAACCTTCTCGATCTCTTTGGACGGGCACCAGTGGAACATGCCGGTGGAGTCGTACTTCTTCACGTTCATGTCCATGCTCTCGATCTGATCGCCTGCCGGGATGATCAACGGGTCGTGCCTGGTAGAGAGAGAGAGAGAGAGAGAGGGAGAGGGAGAGAGAGAGAGAGAGAGAGAAGACACGAAGCGAGGGGGAGAGAGAGAGGCCGAAAGGATGTGGGAGAGATAATCTTGTTACCAAGGAACAAATGAGCTGAGGAGATGGGCGAGAGCTCGGTGGTACGTGACCAGGACCTAAGAACATCATTCACACGGCCAATCGGAAACGCTTATCCAAAGAAACACACGTCCGTCTGGGGCTGGGGATAATTGAGTGGCGGATTGAGACGGTGAGAGCCACACATGTGGTCCATCCCCTCGAATGGTTCAGCAGCTAACAGCACATTGTGACTGAGTGTTTAGGTCCACCATGACGCTAACGATAGCTTTACACGAGAGGCGTCTTCGGTGTGATTATTATTAAGGCGCCAGCCAGGCACCTCAGGGGAACGCACTCATCAATACCACATCGAAATGTTCGGCACTCGACAACAAACAAACTCGCCCCCTTTTTCTTTCCTTTCTCCCCCCCCCCCCCCCCACCCCCTCCTAGTCTTCTCTTTGTTCCTCCCTGTCAGAGTTAATCTGGGCGCCCGCCAACAAAACCGTCCTGTCATCCCGCGGAGTGACATCAGCGGTGGCGCCCGGGCGGAAGGAGACGGGCGGCGGCGGCGACACAGCGCTGTGACTGGCATGAGCGCCGAGAAGCAATTATGCCCCCCATCCCTCCGACCGCTGTACCGCATACAGCTTCTGACGCACGGTAAAAGCTTTAACAGACCACACTTTAAATATTTCAACCATTGCCCAATCGTGTTCGCCTTTTCAAAGTAAAGGCCATTAATGTTTCAGCGGGCGCCATCCAGATCCGCGTAACTCGTTTTTTTACAAGGCGAAAGGGGGCTTCTTTGAGTGTAATCCCATCCAACACTGACCGCTTATGTGGTCCGTCGACAAGAGGGACTTGTGGTTTTGTGCGGTTTTATGGTCACTGAAAGAGGGGTTATCCTTCAGTCGAAGCTTAGGTCAATGCAACTGGCTTTTATATGCCTGGTCGTTTTAAGGGAATGTCGCAAACAAGTCAGAGCTTCAGAATTAGATATTAAAAGTTGCACTGTGCATAATGTTCATGCACTTCAATCAATGGTACGATGGCTCAGAATACACGTAAGAAATAAAATGAATATATATATATGCAGGCTTAACGTGCATGTCTACCGCATGGCCATCATACATGCCATCTAGTGTACCTTATGCTGCTCGGCTATATTTCCCCATGTCACCAAATTGACTTTGTCAGACAGATTTGAGGGTTATCTCTTGTGAACACACAGTCCATTGTTGTCGTCCCCCCCCCCCCCCCCCCCCCCCCCAACTCTTAAATAGTTCATATCTTTTCTTCTGTAAGAGGAGCGTTTCCCTAATCCATGTGGGTATTTCAGAAGAATGAAGAACCTTAAGTAACGTGTTAAGTATGCATGACGGTGTCAGTTGAGACTACCATCCCTTTAGGCTCTGCGAGAGAGCCATGCCAGAAAAGTTCCGCTGTAGGGCGCGTACCCTTAGGCGAGACCGCAGTGTCCTTTCAGGGACGTGGGAGTGGTTTGAGGGGGGTAAATGTCTCGCCTTGATGCGCGTCGCTCGTTTTCAGGCTCCGTGGTTCATCACAGTCATTTGAAATACTGAATTTGCATTGTGAATTCTATTCCCCCTTTTTAAACACGTAAACACTGTTACTGCATACTGTTTGACTCCACCGCATCCTAATTTAACGGTGCTACGGTGTCCAAGGGGATTTAGGTTTTGATTTATAAACAGGCCTGGAGATGCTTTGAAATATGAACTATGTGGATATGTAGCCAACGAGCGTTATGAATAATTGTGTAGGTTTTTTGTGTTGTGATACAAATAGTTGGATTATATTATTTAATGTCAACTCCTTTCTTCTAACATTTCTTTCAGATGAAAATCATATTTTAACCCATTTTGTGGGTTCATTTCCCTTAATCTACAATCTCCCAAGTTCTTCATGCTGGCTATATCTTTAGACAGGTACACTGCTGCATACACATTTGCGAAACAGTTAGGCCAATCAATTAGTAAATAAGTAAAGCGAATTGCATTTAGTTTGGAAATGCAATATTTTGAGTTGAAAACAGGTGACAATGTAGGTGTTCCTTCATCATATATCGGTATATTTCACCTCAGTTTACTGTGTACTTTCTCAAAAGAAAAGCTAGTGCTAATACGAGAAATAATAAGGAAATAATTTAGGGTTTATTTAGTAAAAAAATAATTGTTGCTTCCTTACCCTTCAGCTAAATATTTCATTGTGCGTCAAACGTTATAGCGCTCACTCAACGGACCACTTGTCACACCAATATGTCCGGTGCGGATGACGACTGGCGAGGCAGAGCTCTGCCAAGATAGCTATCTTTCACAAACTGTCAACCGTGACAGCCTGTCACTGTTCCACGCCGCCGGTTGCCCTGACGATATCCTACCCGACGTGACGTCTATGTCACCTTGCGGTCGCATGCGGGCAAATGCCTTGTGACTCTTGCTTAATTAAACATGCCCCATAATAACCGATCGCAGAGTGTTGCATATTCAGGGGATTAATACCATTAGGTGGTGTTTGTCGGGGTGTGGGTTTGACTCCAAGGAGAAATGTATGAGAATTATGATTCTATGAATGGAAATAATAATGGAAATGGCAGGTTCTTTGATTTGATTGCTATTGTAACTATGGGTAGACCGTCTCACTGTATGCCCCATTAGTTCAGATTTTAAACTTAAAGAGTTGTTTTTTTACTATGATACTATTTTGACTGCTATCTAGGCACTATACGAATCAAATGTATTATAATCCTTAAATACGTAGATCATTATATAGGTATAGTTTGAAAGGATCTGAGTAGTTGTAGGATTCCCCTTTATTTGGCCCTGCAGTTTACACCACTTTAACACTGCTGTTCTCACTGAAAGGCTTCCACTTTAAACATTACAGTTGACACCGTAAGGTTTACACCCACAGCTTACACTCCAACATGGCTGTTCAAACCGTAAAGTTTACACTCTAGCATCTGTTCACTTTAACACATTTAAACCATCAAGTTTACACTTCCAACACTGCTGTTTGAATTGGAAAGTTTGCCCTTAAACATGTTACATTTTACACGCCGAAACGGCTGTTCAAACCACAGCATTTACCCTCCCAACAGCGCAGCAGGAGATGTAAGCTCTCCGCCCGCCTCAAAGAGGCTGACAAGAGCTCGCTTCTCAGAAGCCCAAAGCCAATCCGTTGATCATTACTTATTTACTAAGGCCTGGAGGCCCAGGGTTCTGTAAAAACACATTTGATATAGAATACACCCAGATGTTTGTTTTTGTCTCTTCTATTTTTTCCCTTTCTGCTCGGAGCGATGAAGTATCCCTTGGGCTAAAGAATATCTCCCTCCACTGTGTGGGCAGTGCACTTGAAATACAGCAGAACCTACAACAGGCCATTGACTGGACTGCACAACATCAACATTTAGATGCACACATGTAGATATTAGCATAACACATGTCTAAATGACAATGTTGATGAGTGACATGGTTGCTTTCTCTGAGAATTTGATGATATAGTTGAAGGCTAATATTCTCCAATTTGGAATCATTTTTTGATACCAACGAACCAGGACATGACCTGCATCAAGTCATTCAATAGCCTGCTTTAAAGAGATCTAATAAAAAGAAGGATCTAATCGCCCTACAAAACGAAAGTGTCGAAAGATGAAAAACAACATGTTGTGAGAGTAAAGGATTATATCGTGCTAGACAGTAACCAAAGACACACTAGTTATTGCAATTCATCTTTCTGCCATGATATTGTGTAACAGCCAAAAGGATCAGCCAAAGTGATGTCTCTTGCCATAACAACTTCGTCACATCACCTGCTTATAATATTGTTCGGATTGTTACTTTCCCTTGAGGTATCGGGCCTTAGTTTCCACACACTCTTTACCACCATGTCTGCACACATCATAGCAAGATACTCTGCGCTACAGCTGTATATTTGGTTCATGAATGCCAAATGACCCGTAGCCACCACGAGCGGTGTAAATATGAAGTTCAATTCCGCTACGCATCTTAGATCCGTACACACATTGTGTTGTGCGCTCTGCGGTGCTCTTCCACCCCACCCCCCTGCCTTCATGACACTTAATAACAATGCCTGGTATCATTATCGTTCCCGTAATGAGTTCATGCCGAACAACGCCGCTTTCTCCTGTCAAAATCAATAACCGACTGTGTAATTCCCCGGGACAAGATAAAAGCAAGGTACCATTTTGAATTCACTTTTGATTCCGACGCCACGTATCATCCGCAGGCCAACGTGCCTGAGGACAGCTAGCTGGTAAGCCTCCACAATAGTTGAATAGCCCTGGGCTATTCTATCCTGCAGGCGCGCCCTGATTGGCTGCGGTTGTCATTAGTGCCAGGGCGGTTTAAGGGCCCGACAAGTCTTGTGCGACGGTACACACGGAACAGAGGGTCGCCACTTTAGAAGCCCCGGCAGGACAGAGAGCCTTCTTGTGGAGTGGGGTGCTCCACATCCGTTACCCTCTTGACTTAAAACGACTCTGACTTGAGGTCAGCCGCCGTGATGCGTTCTCTGACCAATATGACTATTGAGTACAAATGTTACATTTAATACAAAGGTGCAAAATTGCTTTGCATTAAATATGAAGACGGTGGCGTCGATCACATGATTCGCCGGAGAAGAGCGCCGGCGTGTGCACGCGGGCTATAGGTCACACGACCCACCTCATGATCTTCGGGGAGCAGTTGGGCGAGCTCCTCACACCCCCGTTGCGCTGCTTCTTTTTGGGCGACAGCGTCTGTTCCTCTTCGACTGCACGCCGGCGAGCGTTTGTGGAAGACGGGAGTCACGAACGTACACAAACGTGAAGAAATAACAGAGAAAGTGGTGAGACAGTGTGACCACGGCAGATATCAGCGGGAGAGTTAGAAGCGAAGAGGGGATCGAGGGTACGGGTGTGAGGGATAGGATAGGATGCTGTGTGAGACATTATGGTGACAAGATGCAGTGGTGAGTGTATGGCGATAAAAACATGCAATAGTAACGCAATGAACAAAAGACATGCCGTATATGCAGTGAAAAAGTTCTTGTTTGTTGCTGTTCTGAGACATTTGCTGTTGTTATTATCATTATTTGTATTCTGAGGATAATTATAATCAAGCATTATTAACCTTTGAAGCGAATCTTCCTTTCTGAAGATCTAATATGTACAGAATTTATTTCAGGGGAATGGGGATAGAAAAACATAAACATAACTTGTGTTCTCCAGCAGAATGATTTTTTGCGTGGTTTGGGTCAACTACCTGAATCGGTATTAACGTACAACTAAAAACAACTAATTGACAACTAACTCAACCAATATCACAGCAGTGATTTCGTTGGGGTGGAGGACAAACCCCTTCCATGCCACTGTTTATAATCATACCAAATTAATACTTCCGAAAAAAATAAAAGTTTAAAGTAAATATATCTTCACGTCGGTCGTTTGATGTCGTTTACACAATGATTCGTACCGTCAACGCCACAGAAGCAGAACGTGTCTCCTCGTACAAAGTAGGGATCGACCGATACCGATTTTTAAGGGCCGATACGATACCGATATTTTTTCATCAGCCTTAGCCGATACGCCGATACCGATTTTCTTGAGCCGATTTATTATTTTTTTTAAAGGAACATTTATTGAACTTCAATATAAAAAACAATATTTAACAAATAGTAAAAACAGGTGAAGTAGAACAAGTAAGAACAAGTAGATGAACAATATTTAACAAATATTAAAAACAGGTGAGGTAGAACAAGTAAAAAATAAAAGAAAAGAAAAAATAAAAAATAAAAGAAAAACGGCGAAAATCAGCCGCGTATCGGCCGATACCGATACACGTAAAAAACGCGAATATCGGCCGATAATATCGGCCTACCGATATAGCGGTCGATCCCTAGTACAAAGAACTTGAAAAGTGTCCCTGCATTAAATTGAATAACACCTCCAAAGACTCCATCCATGGGGTGGAGAAGACACAACTTCAAGCACCGCAAGGCAAGCATGTCTGCGTGTGACATGCTTCCTAATGGAAGACTGGTCCAAGCACACTGGGGTAGGGGTGTGTACGTATGTGTAGGGGTGGTGTGGTGTGGGTGGGAGTGTGTGTGTAGTGGTGGTGTGGGTGTGTCGTCAAGTCGGAGGAGATGCTCCAACACACACACACACAATTGTCCTTCACCTCTCTCTCTCTCTCTCTCTCTCTCTCTCTCTCTCTCTCTCTCTCTCTCTCTCTCTCTCTCTCTCTCTCTCTCTCTCTCTCTCTCTCTCTCTCTCTCTCTCTCTCTCTCTCTCTCTCTCTCTCTCTCTCTCTCTCTCTCTCTCTCTATATATATATATATATATATATATATTTAATGTCCCCCAGCTGACAGCTGCACACACCGGGTCATTAGTGAGGAATGTTACACATGCAACCACTCCAGCCGTCACACCGCACATGTGTTAGCCGTGCTGTCGGGCTCAGGCCTCACACTGCACGCGCACACACACACACACACGCAAGCTCACATGCGTGTGTGCGTGCGTGTGTGGATGTTGGTCTCCTTACACTGACTGAGTGTGGCGTGATCGGAGTGACGCGGATGGTATCTGTATTTGACGGGCAGACTGAGCGCCCTCTGGAGCCTGCCTCTGACGCCACGGAAGACTTCCCCGCCGCCACCGCCGCCGCCGCCACCACCATCACGCCGCCGCTCCCCGGCCCCCGCCCCAGCTCCCTGGAGCCCGCCCAGGGAACGTAGGCTCCCCTTGCGGTTGTTTACCAGCGGCACGGGGCCGCTGCCGCCCGCCGCTGCTACAAGCGCCGCCCCGCCCCGGCTGCAGCCCTCTGGGTGACGGGTGGGGGCGCTGGTGTTGGTGGTGGTGGTGGTGGTGGTGGTGGTGGGGGTGGTGTCGGGTGGGGAGGTGATGAGGTGGTCGGGTTTAGCGGACTGGCATGCATTGGTGGATCTTTTGAGTCGAGGCTCGTCCTGCACTGCTAGATAAGGGAGAGTTTAAGGGATAGTTTCGGAGTCATAATCAGTGGCATCCATTTTTTTGTTTTCATATTTGTTTTTGCACATTTTCTTTGGTTATTTTTGGTTGGATTGGGATTCACCTGCACTGCTAGATCAACCGCTAGATCAGAATACAACAAATAGTATTTTGACTAATTCATTTTGTTATTTTCATATTATTCGATAGATTGAATCGGATTCAGATTTGATTAGAAGCGACTCAAATAGGACCATTGCTGTATGTTCGGTGCCATGCATATGAGCAAGGCATTAACACTATAAGGGGGTTGGGGGTTTGATTGCCACTGGGACCAGTCATGCTCCGAAGGTATGCACTCATTATTGTAAGACGCTTAGGTTAAAAGCATCCAGCAGTCAGCATACATATTATTATTATATGATGTTAATGGAATATCTTTTGTTGGCTAACATATTTTCCGAGGGCATTCGGTGGCCAGGGTGTGGTAATTCTTTATGGCATAAGAATGCTAATAGTTTAATAATTAAAAGTCCTCATATTTATTAAACACCACTTAACCACTTGCTGTAGCCTTTAATGAAAAGTTGGATTTGACATTTACTTTGGTATTCATAATGAATATGAATTAATAAACATGCTTTCAGGTGTCCGGGTAATTCTTTGGAACAAGAACAAGGAGGGGACAATACTAAAACAATGATTACGGCATCTCATTCACCTACATTCATATATTTTACAGTACACCTTTACTCTTGGAATATCAATGCAAATATTCAACATTGCAAATATTACCCTTTTATTAATCCAACGACAATGACTTTAGTATTCTCTGTTTAATATTAATTTAAGTAGTAGTAGTAGTAGTTTTATCGAGTGAAAGGCAAACAGCCATTCAGTATTGTATCATAAAGTGGGAACCTTTTTGAAAGGCGGTTTAAAGCGGAGTACGGAGCAGATGATGATTATTTTTGCAGTCAGCTGTCTAGCAGATTATCCTCTCGTCCTGCTGAGCCTCAGTGTTCATCTGGCCTACGTCAAACATGCACAGCCCGACTGCCGGCCAACGCGTTGTGGCACATTCTCTTGACTACCGCACACCACCCTGTTGGAGCTGGTGGCTTCGAATGCCAACTCGTCCAACTTCTTGAAAATATTAAGATAAAATATATAAATAACACGCAGGAACCCTTGGAATCTCTGTTCAGCAGCAGGTTTTGGATTCTTGATCAAATGAAAGATGAATTGCCTCAAAATGATTTAATTATCTATTTTATACATGGCATGTTGTGAGTGTGACTACTTCCTGTTGAATCATGTGTGTGTGTTTTTTCAGGGCACCACTAGAAAAAAGCAACTCGACAGCTAACATTAACCAGAGGCCCAATAGCACCACCTACTGGTGAAAGCCGTACTCTCTAACCCAGCATACCCTAATAAAAAACACTTCAACCGTATACATTACGACAACTAAAGTCTTTGTAACGTACAAGGTGGGTACATAACGGTCAGCAGAGCAGCGAGAAGCAACACAGGGACATTATTGAGGATGATACGTTGAGAGGCGACACACAAAAGACGGATGACGAGGGTGAGAAACACATGAGTTTGGGAGAATGAAAATGGGAAAAACAAACTTACTTGATTTGATATATCCGTTATAGCTATTCTTAGCTGAGGAGAACACAAAAAACAAATGATAGGTTATTGGGGAGAACAGGTTGCAAGTAAATCATAAGAAAAATGTAAATAGCAACTCAGGTGGGGTTGACGTGGTTACACATGGCACGGGTGTTGCCCAAAGGCCCTTAAAAAATGGCAGGGGTCTTAACTGCCACAGGCAAAGATAAGGGATATAAAAACAAAAGGGATTTGCAGAAAAAAAGAAAGAAAGAAAGAAAGAAGTGATTCGCTGTCATATGATTCGCTGTCAGTGGGCATGAACTCTGAAAAAGAAAATAATAGTTTGTTGATGAAAAATAAGTCAGTGGATATACAAAATCAAATCTAAAAAATAGAATAAAATAAAAAAAATAAAATTTAGTTATTTTTACTTGCTTTCCTGACTATAGGATACTGAAACGGATTTATGTGAATTACAAATGGCCGAATATGATATGGTTGAAATCTACCCTGCTATTTAATAGTAAATATTCACTTATTAACCAACTTGCACTAATAATTAAAACAATGTATTCACATCCGATCACCAAACCAATTTTTTGGTATGATGACTCATTGATTTTTATAAAAGGCCCCGGTTGCTGGCAGTAAAGGTCACGGCGTGGGGCCAGAGGCGTTCCAGCGTCAGCACCGTTCAAACCGGGGCCCGCCCTGGCCCTGGCATCTGTCTCCCGCGCCAGCGGAGCCACGAGAACTAGCAGGCTAGCATCTGTCCCACGACCAGAGAGCAGGAGAGGGGCTGGGGGGAGGGGACCAGGGAGGGAGGGAGGGAGGGAGGGAGGGAGAGAGAGATTGCCCGGTGGTGAGGAACTGTCAGGGCGAGTTCCCTGACGACCGGTAGCGCTCCCGAAAAAAATGGAAATGAAAACATAATTTTCACGTCAGGCCGCATAAGGCCCCCTCGCTCCGCGCGTGGGTCACGCACCGTGTTGACAGCCCCCCCCCCCCCCGCGCGCCCCTTTAGCTTAGCCTAGCGAAGGCACCTCCCCCCCACCCCACTATCCATAATAACACGTGGAAGGGGTGGAAGACTTGGTGGTCTCGGGGGCACAAGGGCATCGGCACGACACTGAGATTCAGTTGGTTGTTGTTTTTTTGGTTGGTGTATCTGGAGATGTTAGGCTAAGCATGAGTGACAGTGTCCATGGATTTATATAGTGGTTTAGCATCAACACCCCGCTGGTACGTCAGACTGTGTTATGTGCCTTTAGTCTTAAAAAACTTTTTTATATTTGCTTTTTGCGTCATTGGAGAATGATGAAGAAAAGGAATCCACTGCGAAAAAGCGCATCTGGAACTACATATTTAAATCTTGACCTTATTAAATACAGAGCGCAATTAATCCTCCTCAATTATTTGTGAGGATAAACAATGCACTGTTAAAGACCTTTAAAGTGCTCCGAAATGTCTATACTCAAATGTTATCCCAATAATGAAATTAACATGAATAATTAAATCAGAATAATTGATGGCATTCGGTAACATAAGTTATTTACGTGAAAGGGAATCCTACATTTAATTAAACATTGTATTATTTACATTATAAAATCGGAATTAACTTAATTGATATACTGCCTACTATGAACACTCACTCAACATTCACACTAAGTCTTCGTTAACCCTTTCTACCAAATGCTCTTGGGTCACTCTTATGAAGGCACATTAACAACCTTCTTCGCATGTTGTCAGCATTTCAGCATAATGTACACAAACATTAAATGAAAGCCATTCGCTTTGGGAAATGTTGACAATCGCAATTAGTTCCACCTGTCACACGGCCAATGGAAATTAAGTGCAGGTGTGTGCGCCAATGGGCAACAGGGTGGGTCATTGCAGCTGCGCCTGTTTAGGCTCCCCTGAATATGCCAATGGTTCTTATTGCTGCTGATGGTAACTGGTGGAGGTTTTCTCTGAAGGGCTTCTGAATGGCCAGGAAATGCTAAAACAACCTTTTATCTGTCCTTTTATGTTCTAGGGACAACCAATCAACTTAAAGTTTGATTGGTTTCGGTGTGTTACGCATCAGTATGCCTCATTTACTTTGAAATAACATCATTAAAAACTAAAACATTGATAAACAAAGACATTTACATACATTAAGAGCATGCTTCACGAAACCATGAATATAAAAAAATATAAAAACACCACATTGTTCACAACGTCGGCTAACTACGAACCCTGCGGCGGCTACGACAACCCACCAACGAAAACACTGAAACAAGTGTGCAGATCCACAGAGAGGTACCCCCCACCAGTATCGTAAGACCCCCTCAAAACAAACCACCACGACACGGAACGTGCAGACGGTCGCACCATGCCGCGCGCCAGTCCAACACTGGCGCGCACGGAAACACAACAACAACAACAACAACACCGGTTTTGTGCGATGTCGACAACTTACAGGCACGCAACGTGGTCGAGCAGTCACTAACAGAGACGACGGAAAGTGGAATGTCGCGTTGAGGCGCGTCCGTGTTACAATGCACATAGACTGGCATGCAAGAGCAGTCGCGGTCCACGCTGCCGCAATCAAAACAACATGCCAGCTTCATTCTCTGGTAGGTCGACGACCTCTTGGCTAGGGGTCAGAGGTGGAGATGGAGAGGAGGGGAGAGGAGAGGAGAGGAGAGAGCACTGTTAATGTCGAGGAGGGAGGGGGGGAGAGGGGGGGAGGGAGGGGTCGTCTGGGCGCACACCTGGTGGAAAGGGGTGGGAGGGAGAGAGAGAGAGAGAAGGGCGGGGAGGGAGAGGGAGAGAGGGAGGGGGACAGAGAGGGAGAAACAGGACAGGCTCTTGGGGAATGGCAGAAGAGGGCCTGATATCGTTGACGTGTGGAGTAGAAGGGGAGTATCTGTCTGGCGGGTGCAAGTGTTGGTTCAAAGTGATGTGTAATTAATTTGATTCGATAGACTTGTGGATCGCTGTGTACACTTAAGTTTGAGTAATCTTTCAGTAAAAGAATGTACGGGGGGAAATACCACCATAATAAAAGGGAATATGATTTGGAGGGTAACTTTAAGGAGAGAAGTGAGGGGCGGAAATGGCGTAATCATTGAGGCCTGTTATTCATCAACGCAACTTTTCTGTAGGAATGTATCTTTAAAATATATTTTCATGAGGGCAACTGAAATTCCATGCTATATCCGTAATGCACACACTTTCTGAGTGAAATGATAGAGCAACACGACAGAAGCCTGAGAACAAAATATGTATAACATACATATATAAAATGCCATAAAAATGTCACATAAAAAAGTCACAATGCCTAACATGAAGCTACTTTGTAATCAAAGCTTCATAAATGATTTGATGGGCATTGTTCTCGGAGCATAAAGGCTGTTAGTCTTACAATTCGCTGTCACATTAAGTGACAAAGATATGCGCTAAAAGAAATCATGTACGTATATACTTCCTTCTGATGTATATGACATCAAGTTGCAAGGTTGTTTGAGAATTTATTATTTATGGATTAATCTGTTTGCATAAGTAACGGCCACGTTGTAGGTTTGGTGTATTAAATGGTTTGGGCGACATCTGGTGGTAGTAAAAGTGTAGTGTAACTGGGTCGAGCAGACACCAACATGGGAGTGATTCAAATAAAATCATTATCAGATAATTCAAAAGATCTGGTGACGGCAAGAAAGTGCGATGCATATTTGACACAAAAATGAGAAAAAGATTAAATTCAACTGTCGATATTGCATGGCCAAAAAATAACATTTTGTCAATCTTTTGTGTGCCTTTTTTTGGAAGCTTGTCAGTTGAAGTGTTTGGCCCTGACGGGAGGTTGGGAACAGGAACAGCGAGCATTGACCGTAGTGCATGCAACATGTACAGTCAGACAGTTCAGTCTGTAGGCAGCAGGCTGCGGTGGCTCGGTTATTGTCGGACACAAACACACATATTACTCACAATATATCACTATAAAGTGAAAGTTAAAGACATTGAGGCAAGTTTCCAAGCAGCAGGAGGAGAATAAATCAAACGGGAGGGTTAGATTGGCCTCCGGCCGGGAAAATTAAATTACAATCAATTCTTAATTCAGTTGATGTTTTAAAAAAAAAAAAATTACATTTCCCTTATCATGCTGTTTGAGAATGGTCAGCTGCACAAAAAGTGTTAAGTCATACTGACGTGTGACGTGAAAGGTACAGAGATACTGAGATACAACATGAGATACTCATGTTGTCATGCAGCTTGTTGCCATGGATAATAACCCTGCCCCCCACAAACACAACAAGCACAATGATCGCTGTGAAACAAGGAGCGGTTCCCAAAGGAAGTAGGAAGTGCAGAAGAAAAGTCAGGATTAGGAAAAACATCAACACAACTGAAGGTCTCCTGTGTCAGATGTCTTTCGGTTCACCCGTGTGTGAACCCGACCACACAGGTGAACAGGGTGTACAAAACACACCCTGTGATCTCTTTCCCGGGGCAGCACATGAGTTGTGACAAAGATGTGACAAAGGTGAATA
The DNA here is from genome assembly GCF_031168955.1 of Gadus macrocephalus. Taxonomy (NCBI): domain Eukaryota; kingdom Metazoa; phylum Chordata; class Actinopteri; order Gadiformes; family Gadidae; genus Gadus; species Gadus macrocephalus. The sequence goes on from NC_082399.1 coordinate 7,582,914, forward strand.
ATTAATGCTTTTACTAAACATCCTGGACGGGTGACAACACAGCTTCGGTTATACTGTTTCACGGCTACAGTTTACTGGTTCAGGTTTCTGATTGACCACAGCAAATCAATGCCCAGTTGGAGCCCTGGAACTGTGCGGTGAAAACAGGAAGAGGGCGGGCACACTTACATTTCTTGCATCCACACTTCTTGATCCTTTTGGGATCTGTGATGTCATCGTGGCAAGCTTTGCAGTAAAACAGCGCCCTGTTGAAAAATGCCGGAAGAGAATCTTTCAAATATATATATATATTATGGAAAATACCTGCTGGTTTAGCAAGTTCAATGAAAGATGATTATTTTAAGATGATTATAAAATCTTTGTTTATCTCATGAATAGCAAAATTCTCTCCGTGCACTTGTTTCAGGAGAAGCCTAATGCAAAGGCAGTTACAAACCCAATATGATACGCTACATTTCTATCCAAGGCAGAGACAAAAACAAGCATCCTCTTTAGACGGATGTGTACTCTACCTCTTCACTTCTTTGGCATCGCTGGCAATGAAGAAGCCCAGGGTCCCTTCTTCCATCTTGACATGGTTACCAGGGTTTATGAGCGTGCTGTGGGGAGGGTGAACCACGTGATGTTTGGGACAGGTTAGAGACGAAAACAAATGGGGTGTAACGCAGGATGAGCCAGAGTCACGTCGAACAGCCTGTGGGCTGGTCTCTAAATGAGATCTTACTCTCGAATTGTAAACGTTTCAGATTCAGTAATAAAACACGTAAAACTACAAAGATGGAGGATAGCGAGGACAATCATCATGTTAAGTCACATTGGATATACGGTTCTGCTAAATGAATAGATGGTGATAATAGTAGATATTTGTTCTTACCTGCTTTCCCTCTGATCAGATTTGTACTCGATAGCTATGAGTAACAGCTTGAGTTTGACGTAGCACAGTCTGTAAAGAGGAGGATATTGTTAAATTGTGATTTTCTTAGGTGCTCTTTGTGTTTGTAGTGTCTGAGAAGCATTCTTGTTATAAATCGAGAGGTCGTAGGCCTAGTTGCAATAGAAAAACTATGAAAGAAGAAAAACATATTAGCTGTTGGAAAATGGGCGTGATGGGTTCTTGAATGTACTTACTCGCAGATGACTGGAAAGGATAAGCCCACAAAGGCACTGGATAGATACTCTGTATACATCTCATTGGCAACGCCCTCCAGGTAATATTTCTGCCAAGTATCCTCCTCGATCTAGATGGAGATAAACATTGATACACAAAATCTATTTCAGCTACACACATTTTCAAACGTTTTTATCACCATATTTATTCTTTTAGTCTCTTTACTCTGCTTTAATGCACCGTTTATCGCTTAAATGTGAGTTCATCTTAGGTTTTGATACAGCTTGTTTGGGTTTTTAGAGCTAGCTGGTTAGACAGGGTGTACTTTTTTTATGATTTCTTCCTTGTACTCATTAATTGCCTTGTGTCTGAAGGATGTTACATAAATAAATTCGCTTCGCCGTCAAACCATACACATAACAACACTTCTCGTTGAGAATTTAATTCGGGCATGTGTGTGGGCAGCACCTTGATGAAGGACCTCATGGAGAACAGGTTGGCCAGCATGGTGGACAGGCCCTGGGCCAGGCAGCTTTGGGCGATGAAGCCAAGCTTCAGCTCCGCCAGGCAGATGGCGTCATCCCCTTCCTTCCAGTTCCAACTTGGAATGTTCAACAGGTGGGCCTGAGGACCGAATTAGTATCCAAAAATGTCATTCTGCTGCGGTAGAGCTGAATCATACGCGGACACGCGTTCCGTTCCCATATTCTGTCCCGACTGTCGTTCACGGCGTCTTCATGTGTAACCGGGCGGTTAGCGATCTAGTTTCGTGTTTAAGGGATAAAATAATAAAGTTTTGGATCGTGTCGAGTTCCCGCCTACCTTGTTGTGGTACTGCAACATCTGGGTGATGATCCTGATCTTGGGATGGTAGTTCTTTATAGAAATCACCCTGATGAGGAACAAAAAACAAGTCCGCTTTTTCCATATCACGTATTTCTAATCTCCCCCCGATGTGACCAAAGCTCAGCCCGATGTTGTCATGCGAGTCTATTCCTCGGGAAAGACGCAACGGTCTTTAGAAGTGATCGATTGGCCGCTGATCAGCCAGTCAATAGCTTAGCCTGAAGGGAGCATGAAACCTGGTGGTTTAAAGGTGGTGAGATCATGTCTGTGTGGTGCAGGGATGACTGTATGTTCCTCCCCTATGCAAACTATTGAAATCTAGGGAGTGGTGTTTACGTCCGGCCCCATTGATTTCCCTATAAAGCCTGTGACAAGACCCCAACATTAACTGTCTGGAGAGGACAGCAATAAAAAATGACATGCAGCCCAGACGACCATTCCCTTCCATATCTCGTCTCCCCTGATGATGAGGTTGAAGCGGGGCGATGAAACGGTTGAATTGCCGTGACGTGATTTGAAATAGTATTCACTCGCTTAATGAATGCTGATTACCACAAGTAATCAAATAATTTCGATGGGAAGTAGGAAGTAAACAATCACGGTACGTGTAATATATGTCAAAAACAATTAGGCTTGTTGCCTCATCTATTAGCACACACACGTATCGAAACTATCCAACACAAAACGAGCGTGCACGCGCACACACACACGCACACACACGCGCACACAGACACACACACACACACACACACACACACAGACACAGACACGCACACACACAGACACACACACACACACACACACACCGAAGCAGCAGTGCAACATGAGCTACCTCATGATATTGGAGGCATCCTCTGCATCGGGGTCTGCGCAGTATTTATTGGCTAGAATCAAACAAGCGTCCGCCGACTCAATCTGAAAAGAGAACGGCAATAACAGAATCAAATCAGTTACTGATGCGTGGCAACACACATCTTAAGTCCCAGAAGGGCTTCTCCACCGTGCCCGTTTGTATTCGGTGAGGAGAACCGCCTTTATACAATTTGCAGTTGAGTTTCACACAACATATCGCTAGCTTTACTTTCCCCCATTTTTGATTTTGCCTTGCATTTCCAGCGTGCATTTTGTTTTATTTTACCAGGTTAGTCCCATAAAATTACGAAATAATAACGAAAAGAGATCTGGCCAAGAGGGACGGCTAGTTTACGATGTGACAGCACAGATGTGAGAACATAGAGCTATGGGTGCTGTTTTTGTGTACTTTTACCTTGACTCTGGCCAGGTCGTGGGGGTTGAGGACAGACCCTTGGTAGAACTCCACTTGGGTGAAGTGGCGCTTAAACAAGGCTTCCAGCTCAAGATTAGGGGAAATACTGAAGGGACAGAGCAATGCATGCACAGCTCTTAGAACCAGACACTTTTAATCTCACCAGAGGATTTTTGTAAAGGTTTGCAAGATTATGTCATTGGTAGAAAAAAAGGAAAAACTGATGATATGAATGAGTCCAAGGTTATGCAATACAAAGAGAACAGCTAAAAGTTTGAATGTTGCTACTTACTTATGAAGAAAAACAATTTCTACATTGACATCATCCCTGTCCTTGTGTAGGAAGTCTTTGAGAAAGTTGGACACACTCTCCAGTGTGATGTGACCGCAGACCACTATGTGCCTAGGAAACCAGGCGCAGGACAATGATGAAAGCAGCTTGGGAAATGCAATCAAAACAACACGGACGATATTCATTTTTCAGAGTAGACTCCACAACACTGTCATGCAAAAATATAATCCAAATCTGAAACTATCAAAGAAAATTATAATACTGCAGATTTTTTCCCGATTTTTATCTATGAGTCAGTCAATCTGTATTCACACCGCGATTGAATTGTAGACATTTTGGATGGAAACAGGTGGAACCAGGCGCTCTGGATTTAGATGCTTTATCTGTGCTATGGAGAGAGAGGGTATGGGAGAGGATGTGGCAGGTGGAGGTCAAAGACTACAGTGGATTTGGAGTGTGGGATTAGACCGGACCAGACAAGAGATTATTATTATTAGTGTGTAGTGTTGCCCTACTTAGGGTCTTTATACATAGACTCTCAATCCAATATGTCTGCTTCCTCATTCGATTTCTGCCGTTTAAATTTCAGTTTGAATTACAATTTTCAAGCGTTAACATGGGAAACAAGTGTGTGTGATGATATGCATATATTGCACATATTTTCATTTTATATAAAAATGTTGACTTCCTTGGTCCGGTAATCAATACGAAGTAAAGTGTTGGGGTTTTGTTCTGGCATATTTGGATGAAATGTATATGTCCTTTTACTGAACGATACATTAAAAACTGTGTAACTTAAAGTCTACACGTGTATTTTGCAAAATACAATTTCTTTCCATCTCATAGTAGTTTAGAACACAATAGAGGCAATAATCTTCATTTGCATTTTGGGAATATATTGTGTGACAGTAGTGCAAGGAATATCATGAGAAAAAAGAGATATAAGGAAAAGAAAGGGGAAGAATAAAAAAACAGTAATTAATTTGCATTAACTTAACGTAATTGTTTTGTTATAGCAGAAAGTAAAGATGTGGTAAGGGACGTGGTCAACAATTTACAAAGCTATGAATCAACAGACTTAATGAGTAAGAGCTACCCATTTGGGAAATAACCGACCTAGGAATGGATCACCACCATTGGAACTTTAGCGTAGCTTAAATGGCTAACCTACTTTCCAAATATACACAACAACGTTTACATTATAACACATCACGAATTTACAAGACACACGTACAAATACAAAAGAAAGAGACATTTCTCAAACCAAAGTTTCGTCACGAGGTAAAAAAAATCGACGAAACTAATGTAACAAAAAAGCGAGCTATAAAAAAAAATGTGCAGAGGGCTATGAGGGAGTAGTCGATTGGCCGGTGGAAAAACTCAAGAGTCTCTTAATAAACTATCGCAAGAATAAAACATAAAACACAAGATTTTCTCCATGTGTTGTGTGTGTTGAGGTCTGTTGAGGCAGTTGGAGGTGGTTCGGACTGAAGATAAAGGCCAAGAGTGTAGCAGTTTGCATAAGCATAGTGAGCAAAAGCAATTTCAAAAGGATTAAAAGAAAGAGAGACAAATGCAACGATACAGAATCACGCAAGAAGCAAGCGATGGCATGGGAGCCCAGCAGGTAAGCTTGAGGGAAGGGCTATTCTAGAATATTCTGAATGCAGAGTTTTGTAATGAAAGCTTGAATCTTTGTGAGAATTGTTCATGAATAGCGCTGAAGAATAAAGACAAACTGACTCACGCAAAGCCAGTGACGTCCATTGGCCATTTGTATATTAATGGATTCTAAAGTAAGTAAATATTTGGTAAAGTGTATTGCTACCCACAGTAGATAAATACTGCAAAGTAAGTATTTGTATAATACACTGTTTTGATATGACTTAAGTCAGTGGCCTTCAAAATTATTGTAATGGCGCAAATTGACATTTATGTCAGAGGTGCGTTCATGACTAGTGTTGTGGAGTTTGGGTCTTTGTGAATGATGAACTCAATTGCGGGAGATGGCATGATGATGAAAATGTGATTTCACAAACACAATATGCAAGGACAAATAGACACATAAGCAGCTTAACAGAACATTACACATTCACTGGTCACTCATGTAGGATTTTCTTTTAATTGATCACTGTTAAATAAGCTGTGTGACTTCAGACACTTTACATAAATTATATAGACAACACTATTTTAATTTGTAATGATTTTATAGTACTTTTTACGCTATACTGCAATTACTATAAGCCAAACTGCCACAGTTGGCAAATGCAAAATCATTATCATTTGGACTTTTCCTTTTTATTTTTACAGAGATTTATCAAAGAATGCATCATGTTTATCAAATAAGTATTACTGTTTTTGTTCAATTAATTTCGGCAGCTTCTATCACTTCTCATCACAGCCAATGTTATAGATCAAAGAGAAAACCCTACATGTTCTATACATCTGGTGCGTGATCATCTACAAATACAAATGACTACAAAGCAGACATGTACTGCCAAGCAGTGCACCCAAAGCGTTAGCAAACCCACAGGCTTCATACAGATAGTCATGGCCTAGGTCTTCAGTCACTGTGTGGGACTTTTGCTTTGTATAAACAAATGTAAAAGATTATTCATATGAAATTAAGGATATCCAAAGATCCCAGGTTACAGTTATTCTCAACATTTACAGTTGTGAGGGTGTATCCCCTCTTTAAGAGAGGGACACGCTAGTCACACAAACACCACACCGTTCAAACTTTTACTTCTTTAAATTTTGCTTAGTGGGGGGGGGACGTTTACTTTGTTTGACTTACTTTCTGCCTCGTGTCGAGTTATAACTCCCTCCGTATTTCTTCCGATTAAGGATGAGAGCGGCAATTTCTGGCACGTAGCGAGCAAACATAGCCTACATGCAATGAACACAGAAAAAGAAAAAAGAAAATGGCATGCAGCGAGAGGCCCCACTGCGTCGGAGGCCCGCAGAGCCTCCCAGAATACTTACTTTCTCCCATTAACCGCACTATAGGAACCGCCATATTTCTTGCGGTTGCCTATTAACTCTATGATTTCAGGGACGTAGCTCGCAAACATGGCCTAAGGGAAAAAAAGATAGAAGACAGAAGAGGAGACTAAAAAAAGGGATAGGTAAAAAAAGATGGAGAGCAAGCTCCTCTAGTTTTTGGCGATAAGTTATCCGTCACATCTGGAAGAGTGAGTCGTGAAAAGTAGAATCTATTGATCAGTCAGTTGGGGAGGGGGGATTGACAGTTGAAGCAACAGTTGGAAGAAAAAAAAAAGCTGGAAGAAAGTAATCCATAACATGATTCAGTTGGGATCGAAGAGAAACGTTGATGAATGTAGCCTGAAATGATATCTTGGTTACATTCTTAACTATGAAGAGTAAGAATGGAAAGCGAGAAAAAAGAATTGCCAAGCCAGCATCTACAAATATCAGAGGTAGAAGGGAAAAAAATTGCATTAAAAAAAAAAACTGACGGTTGCTACGTCAATCTGCGATAGAAAAAAAAAAGTGAAAGAAGCTTAGAAAATAAAGCCTTATGCGCCATGTTTCGTCCAACAAAAAAACACATGATGGGTTGATTTGATCGGCCTAGCTTGATGGAAATCAGATGTTAGCTAAAACTTTGTTTAACTCTTCATAGATTCATAATGTGTGCTTTGAGTGACAGTGGTGCACTAATTATATCTAGATTTACGTGTACATGTCCATTTTGCCATCTTATTCTGTGCAATAACTTTTAGTTATGAGAACCCTAACTTATTCTGGAAAACTCTCAAGACGTATCCAGAAGCTTCCAGAATCCTGTGCTTAAATATAAATGTGGAAATGCATGCTGTTTGACGTAACATCTGCACATAACATTATACATTATGTGGTATATATAAGACACCTGCAGCTAGCTATACTACTAGCATCCAAAGCTAGCTAGTTTACTTATAACTTTTCTGTAGCTACAGATATTATAAAGAGTGAGTTATACTGTTTATCCATCAAGCTGGTCTTAAATCAAGCCCAAATCATGGTGTTTGTTGGAAAGTGGGTAGAAATGGAGGACAGTGATGCCACCTGAAATCACGGTTATTTCCACTTATTAAACCAAATTCTATACAGCGGGACGAGACACAACGATGAGCAAACACAACAAAAAACATTGAAATAATTCTAAATAGATTCAATCTGTTAAAACAAAAATGAGTAAGGAAACAAGGAATTAAACAAGGTCAAAAATGCAAAATAACTCCAAAATTCTAATAACTAGCGTTTATCCACAGCAAACACAAAAAAACACAAAATAATGCCATGCATCTTACAGCAAGGGTTTTCCATCATTGTAAGCTAACCGTTTATTTTTGGCGGGGGATAAAGTATGAGAGGTTATTTTACCAAACCACCAAGGATGAAGAAGACCATGAAAAGACGACCCAGTGTGGTCTTTGCATAAACGTCTCCATAGCCCACAGTGGACATGGTGACCATGAGCAGGTACACACACTCCCAGTAGGAGAGAGCCTGGGAGTTCTGAAAGTCCTCCCATGGGTCTCCGGAGTTTTCCACCTGGAACACAGGTCAGGATGTTTACAGCAGGTGATTGAGAGAACCAACGTCATGGTAGGGATGGAGACAGAGGCAGAGGCACTGATGCTTCAGATTATGAGTGAGTGAGTGAGTGAGTGAGTGAGTGAGTGAGTGAGTGAGTGAGTGAGTGAGTGAGTGAGTGAGTGAGTGAGTGAGAGAGTGAGAGAGAGAGTTAGAGAGTGAGTGAGAGAGTGAGAGAGACGGAGACAAAGAGGAAACCAATATTACGGCTTGAGTGAATGAATGAGCAAGTGACTTAGTGACTGTGGTTGTTGTGTAGAGAAATTTTGAGTATTTCCATATAACGCTAACATACGATCAATTGTGGGACAATTACAAAAATTCTACAATACAATTATACCAAATTGCATTGTATATAAACAAACTTTTGAAATGATGTAATAAAAAGTTGTTTGTTATACCAAATACAAACATTTGCCATGCTCCTATAGTGCATGTTGAATGAGCTGGTGACTCCAAACTTACCAAATGGATGAATCCGGCTGCTGTAAGCCATGTGCTTATGAAGATTGAGCACAGGTTCACCAACTTTATCGAGTTACTAGTGGAAAAGGCATTACAACACACTGCTGTAATCTTCAATATTCAAACATACCATTATAGCACAGTGAGCGGGCGAGGGGGTTCAGAGACTAACATAGTGTTACAGCACGTTGTTCAAATACAAAAGTTGGATACATGATCGTATCCTAGAACACGTTTTACCAGGATGCAAATTTGTTGCTACAAAAAGCAAGTGCATGTGGTTTGTATGACTTGTATGTTTCTCCATTTTAAACTGCATTAGTACAAGAGAATTATGCAAGTTAAAAAAAACAACATAATGTTCTGGCCGGACAAATGTCTTTCTTGAAATTAAAAATGTAACCGTAACACACTGTGATGTGATTTCAGTGGCCTCAGTACATTCATCGAGTGTGTGTGTGTGTTTGTGTGTGCCCTCTTCTTACCTTCCTCTGAGTAAATGAGTGAGGAGATTATTGTGAACATTTTGTCGAGCTATAAGCTCTCGCTGACATCTGCGCAAAAAAACCTTAATTCTAAACAGCAGAGGAATGGACAGAATGGCGTGTCCAATTCTGCAGGATGCAGACTATTCTGTGGCAATGTGTGTGTAAGCATAACTTAGTTGAAGAAGAATAACATATAACTTAAAACATACAGACCATAACTATACTATAATACTACAGCTTTTTTGGGGTATTGCGAAATAGTTCAAGTTCAAAATAGTACTTTTAAAGCTCCTATATAGAAGAGCAAACCACAAAATAAATTAATAAATCATGCCTTGAAAAACAAAAAAATGCCCCAACACAAAGCATGCAACATCTGAGCGTACACATGCAATGTCTCTGAAATAAACAGAAAACAAATGGACAAACGGAGTACAAAACATGACACACACATTTCGGGTTAAGACTCAGATCACGACAATGAGAATATAACAAGGGACTTACCTCGTTTTCAATATATTCAAAAACTGTAAAATTTCTGAGAACTGTATGAGTCTTAAGGCCCTTAAGAACCTCAAGCCTGTGGGAAGAAAGACCAAGAGTGAGTTACCCGGGGGGATGAACACAACAACAGGGGTTAAAAATCCTCCACTGGCCCCCCAGCGCACAGTCTCACAGCACGCCAAACAACACCCGCGTACCTGTCAGCCCCTCGTCCATTTTGACCAGCTTCAACGGATTCATTTTGGTTACAAAAGTAACAATCGATCGCTAGTTCTGATGAAAGACGACTTAAACCACGCCAAAAGATGCAGCACTAGCTCTGACTATTAACTTATGCAAAATTAATATTGCAGCCACCGTGGGACGAGACAGTGGCCACCAATTCGGCCTGGTCTGGGAAACCTTGATTAAAATGTGACTCATATGCTTTTAATCTCGCTCGCATTATCTACCTGATACGGTTTTCATTAGCGAGGTGTGTGTCTGTCTGCGTGTGTGTGTGTGTGTGTGTGTGTGTGTGGGGGGGGGGCGGGAGGGTGGGTGGGGGGGCGGACGCGGGAGTACAGCCCAAAACAGCCAGCGAGATGAGACCCTGGATTATCAACAGAGACAGGTGGGTGTCCCGTGGGCTTCGGTAAACAGAGGTGACGTCAAATCAATCTTTTTTTGCCCCTCGTTTCAAAAGAGGCTGCAGAGAGAGAGACAGAGTGGAGTTGAAGCCTGATGCACTGAATTGAGCGAAGGGGGATGTGAGTCAGAATCACCACTGACAACAAAGTGCCTCCACAGGCCATTGATTAGTCAACCGCACGCTGCTGCTCACCGGAGACCAGAGCCCAGTGAGCCAAACACCACGCTGTTCGCACTGTTTTATGACTCAACAGACAGCGCGAGGTAGACTGCGTGTGGATTCGCCTGCCTGCCATACGTTCCTTGGACGCACAACCTAGGAAATCCTGAGGAGCCCCTTTACAGTATATATCGATAGTGAACCAAACGACCAAGACAGCAATGCAACTGGATGTCCCACTGTCAAATTTGGAGGCTTTCAAACAATGAATTGTGAAAAATGAAATAAATCGTAAACAGCAGTTTTCCAACTGCCAGGAGACCGGGTTATGCTTTACCTGTGTAAACATGGCCCCATAAATTCCTGGTGGTAAAAGCTGTTTTTTGATGAAAATGTGAAAAAATAGCATCTGAATGACTTTATTCTCGGCCAGCAGGGATTTCGTATTTTTGGGTGATAATTTACAGTAGCTTTCGCCTGCTGTCCACATAAGAACAGAAGTGCACAGCAAAGCCTCAAAATCCTCAACTTGAGCCTGTTTCATCTGACAAACACACACACACACACACACATGCGCACACACACACACACACACACACACACACACACACACACACCACACACACACACATACACTGGGGGGGGGGGGGGGGGGGGGGGGGGGGTTGCGTTACCCTCAAGGTGGGTGGGGCGGTGTGAGGAAGGGGGGGGGGGATCAGGTGGGAGCGTTCCCACCTTCATCCTCCTCCTCCTCCTCCTCCCCCTGCTCCCTCTCTGAGTCTCTTACCCCAGTAATAGACGAGGTGGAAGCACGAGCCCAGGTTATAGCACACCGTGTCCCGCTCTGCCTTCTCGGCGGCCTGCCCGTGTCCGGACCTGACCCGGTACCCCTTCTGGAAGAGCTCCCCCGTGGACTTCTTGCGCCGCCTCTGGTTCACCACCGCCGTGGTGGGGCGGCTCCCCGCGTCGGGGCGACTGTACACCATCATCTTGGCGGGGATCATGATTCTAAGCACTGGGATGTGAGATCTCCACCGCCGCCCTCCGGTAACAAGCGAGCTAGACAACGTTCGGTCCTTCCAGTCACCAGTGAGATGACCAAGCGTCCCGAGGTTAGCCTGCTAATGGTTGTGCGTGTTTACTGGTTCACTGTTGAGCATCTCCCCCCCCCCCCTTTCCCTCCCCCACCCCCTCCCCTGGGTAGCTTACTCCGACATGAAGTACAAAAAAAAAAAAAAGGGCGGGCATTGCTGTGGTTCGACGACAACATGACAAGGAGACCAAACGCGTATCAGGATGTTTGATTTGACCGGCGCGAGTGGGAGGGGCCAACGACAACCACAACAAAACAACACCACAAAAAAACAAAAAGAGGAAATGAGTGACCAAATAAGATCACATGGGGATCTCATTTGGCGGCGGACCCTGGGAGAGTCCTCGCCTGGCCACGCCCGGGTACACGAGACAGGGGGCTTAGAGAAAACCCCATTTCCCATCAGGATATTAAAGTGTAAGCTCCTTTAGCCCTCATCCAGAGAAATCAAGAGGCCCCGGGCAGCTAGTGTACACATCAGATGGACGGATAGCCTGGTGTAATCTCACCATGGTGCCATGGTCCAACACTGATGGTGACTAGCAAGCCGTTCATTGACTGGTGACACTGACAGGATCTGTAGTCTTGGAAGGTTTCAATTTTTTAACAGCACACGGGTCAAGTGACACACCAGTGTCTTCCGGATAAGCTTCTGAATCAGAGCCTTATGGATCAGAGCCTTCTGAATCAGAGCCTTCTGAATCAGAGCCTTTTGTATCGTCGCTCTTCGTCCGATGATGCGAACGTGTGCAATTCACATGCCCCCGTGAATCATGTGAATGAAATCTTACTGTGTTGATGTAGACCTCGTTATAGTGCTACTTTCAATTGGGTGTGCCACATTGAATGGCCAAGCTTGAGAAAAACGCAATGCAGCAATGTGTCTCGTCTGATTGCTATGATTCCAGGGTCAAACTATCATAATGTGTATGTAACTGCATATAATGTGACTATTATATTCATGAATTGCAATTATACATCACGCACTCATCTTCACAGCAGTCACTCAAAGTGGTGTGTGTGTGGCCTGATTCATTTCTACAACAACCATTTAGGAGACGACCCACACAATCACTTCACTGTATTCCCACGAAGGGGAGATCTCTCCGGGCGAGTTGTGGCGGCCAGATTAATGGTGAAAGCCTCTTTCTGTGTTTACATTTCAGCGGCCTATGATTTAAAAGCTGCAGTGTGGCCCCTCTGCAGATGGCTAAGCTAGATGGGTATGAATGTGACGCTCTAAAGCACTCAATGTTCCCCTGGCAAAGCTTTCACTTCAAACTGCAGGAGACAAATGTGACTCCAAAATAAATAGCCAACAGCCCACCAACCAAGGAAAATGGACTTTATGCAGCCTCAACCAATGACACAGTACATCTGAACGGACTGTCAAAATCCGAACATGTCCGAATATAGTTATGAAGTGATTGTTTGACAGGGTAATCAGAGGGCTATCTTTTAACATTTGTTGTATGCATGTATTTCACACACGTTTGGACATTTGCGTACATGGATGTCTGCTGATGCATGACAGTTATTCATGCATCAGCAGGAAAAGATTTTTTTTTGTGCATGGGTTTTTGTGCATGAGAGCATCTCTTTGTTCAAGCCTGAACCCGGGCTTACAATTACAACCAGTTAGTGTGAAGTGTGAAGATAACAATGAATGTACGTACACAGACACACAATAACATTTGTATGCTAGGATGGAAGAAGAACTAATTAAATTAACAACTCCTCTGCTGTACTCTGGCCTGGCAGGTGTCAGCAGCAACCACTAGATGGCAGTGTCCATGCAAGCTTCATGTGGCTTTCAAGTTGTGGGCGGGTGACGTCATCGCCAGCGTCTCTCAAACAACATGGTGCCACATCCACATTCATCTAGTACCACCTTAACAGGATAATGTTTATTTTTCCACAGTGTTCTTAAACCAATACTGAACATATAACAATGTTGTATTTGATAGAAACGCAGGTACATATAGCGTTGGGTGTGAACCGCATTCATCAAAAGAACAACTGCTAAATGTTGCTCTCAGGGCCAATAATGAGGTGAGGAATACAGAAATGAAATCCTCGCAGACGCATTCCTGGTGAGGGGATTCACACCTTTTCCAAACGAAAACGTTCTCTAGTACCAGAGAACCATGAACAAAGCCTGTGACCTTCTTTTAAACCCGGTCTGACTCATACGTTGACCTCCATAGATTGTCTGGTATGATCTATGCACTGGGTGAAGGACATTCGAACAATGACGAGCCACCTGACACTGACGGCCACATCACGCAGGAATTGCTCCCACGGAAACGTGCGTGACCAATTTAAATGATGGAGCCCTTGACCTCAACAATCACAGCAAAAGACTCATCTCCCAGCGACCATGAGTGTGGGACGTTCAGGCTGTTGAAACTATCGAGAAAACAATAAAGCCTGATGCGTCGCCTCTTCGACGTCCACCTGTTATCCAATTTGTGCGCTCGCGCGGAACGGAAAGTTCCCACTGAGCGTCGGCCGCAATGACTTTCCCTGCCAAAGAAAGTCTCGCAACATTGGTAATAATACTCAGGGCGACAAAAGGGCACCCGTCCAAGCAGTTCCCCGTCCGTAAAGAGATTACGCCGTGACCCCGAAACGAAGACCTCAGCCATTCTCAGACAAGTGGTGAAAATTAATTATACACCGTGGAGTCGGACCGATTTGTCTTGGCTCGAGAGCCCAGTTTTCTCCTTCATTGAACACAAGGAGCTCTTGAAGGGGAACTCTCAAACCACTGGGTGGCACCAAAGGCTTGAGACCTCTCCAGTATCTACTCAAAACCCTGCACGCACACGCACACACACACACACACACACACACACACACACACACACACACACACACACACACACAGGATGACGCCTGAAGCCCTGGCCCGGCATACACACACAGCCCTCCAGACAGTCCCCTCACCTAACCAACTTCTGTTCAGGTAGACGGACACAAAGACGGGAGGCACGGTGAAGAAGTCCACCACGGAATTGACCTCCAGCCAGAACCACAGCTTGTCGTTGGCAGCGATGAACTGGGAACAATGGACAAAGAAGGCACGGTGATTACTCTCCACAGCCCATGTATGGCTCTGGAGAGTAACTTATGGAACAGTGTGGCTGTACTCACGCGCAGGCCAAAGTAGAGCAGGAAGAACACGTTGAACGCCATGTCGATCTGCAGCGTGTAGTCCTCGTAGAAGTAGTGGCAGGACTCGATAGCACTGCAGAGTAGAAGAGAGAGACAAACATGTCAGGCCCAATAATAACATAGGGAGGGGGATGATGGGGAATAACTCTACCATACATATATATTATGACATTATTAAATGGCACACATATGCATTCTTCGTTTTCCTGAAGATGCAATCCAAATATTTACACAACATAGATTAATCTTTAAAGTGCAATAGGGAATCGTTTTCTCAAAAGGATGTTTCACTGTTAAGAAAGAGACATGCATTCATTGTCCGTACAAGCAATAACTTGAGTAGTATGCTTGGTTAACCCTTAAATAACTGCCAAACGTGTCTCAGGAATAAGCCTTATTCGCCCACGCAATACGGCTTGTTTCTAAGCGTGCCCTTTTCCATTTTCTTTCATCAATGTGGCTGCCTTTCCTACCTCTGTAGACACGATCAATGTTTTTTTTTTAGTTGGCTATTAGAAGCTATCAGGCTAGATGGAAATGCAAAGCAAGAAGCAGTAGTTTAAGGGTTAAATACATGCAGGGTTCATATCGTTTCTCTATGTGATCAAGCAGCAATGGCGGATGCTAGCAATGTAGTGGAGTCTCACCCTCAAAAAACTTGTTATCTGGCAATAAGAATTCACATAAACAATAAAGAGAAATAAGTCACCACGTCAGGGCTCGGCAAATGGCAATACATTCATTGCATGGGTTAGTAAAGGGTACTTCCTGAATGGGGTGGAACCTGCTGTTTTGGGAAGATTCAAGCCATACGTCTGTAATCGGCAAACAATTGGGGGAAAATAAAACAAATAGAACAGACCATTCCCCCAATAGCGTGTATTATTGTTGGACTTTGCCATTGAACCATTTAATCGACAATTGGACATTGAATCCCGCCATGTTTACCATGAGGGCAGTGAAGGAGTTAACAATGGATTTCAGCAACTGTTAATCATGGATCATGCAATTGTTATGGCTTGGGTGTGTAGGCGAGGTTTAGTTTTTCCTTAGGGTAGGTTAGTGACTTGCGTATGTTAAGTGTGTTTCAGTTGGTTAAAGTTTTGTGTGTTTCACATAGGCAACATTGGTGCATCCTCCCTCTACAACAAACTGTCTTTCTTGTTGTACCGCTATAGTGAATGGTGTGCACCGTCTATTGATCCATAAAAACTACTCAAAACACGTTTTAATACCACTCAGAATGAGGGCGGACACATTTTTTACGCAACGGTTTATTAACTACCTGGGATAAAGTATTTTTCATCAAGTGGGCTTTATGGGTTGATACTAAAATGCCACAGGGATTATATTGGGGTTGCTCGGATGTATGTGATGTCAAGGTTCTTCTCACACACACACAAACACACACACACACACCAAGACCGATGTTCAATCTGGTGCCCCTCTTACAATAGTCTAGCACTTCTCCCTGATTCTTTGCAAAGATGCCCGGGCCACAGTAATGGCTGTCGTATAGCAGGCAGACCAGGCCAGAGTAATGACCGCAACGGGCCGAATCTGCTCTGCTGAATAATTGAGTTCCAGAGAGGGGCCTGGTCAGGAAGCGACAGCGGCTGTCATATATGTAACCCCCCCCACCACACACACACACACACACACACACACACACACACACACACACACACACACACACACACACACACACACACACACACACACACACACACACACACACACACACACACACACACACACACACACACACACACACACCTCTCTTCCACTGGCTATAGGCCGATATAAGCCCCAGGCTGAACCTGAATAAAACACACTAGGATACTCATTGAATGTGGTGAGAAATGGAGATGGTCATCTGCTCAAGTCAAGATTGACATTGGCAGGATGACTCAAGAGAGAGACCCGCGGCAATACATAATAATGGTATCACGGTGAATCTTATGTCCCCATAGGGCAAGCCTCTTGTTCTACAGGGACCGGGCGTATTGGCAATTATACAATGGGTGTCGGAATTATTCCAAGCCAGGTCACAAGACACACCTGGGAGGGTGCAGCAAAGCCTTATTATGGGAGACGACAATTCGGGACAGCTGACAGGTGCACAGAGATCCTAAATTAGTGTCACAAAACGATGTGAAAAAAAATCGTAAAAAGTCGAAAGAAAAGTATCTGTAGGCCTGAAGATGACGGAGAAGATGGATGTGAAAACCCATCGCAGGGATATAATTGTAATGTAGGACATTCCGCATCGAAAGTTAGAAAAAAGCACACTATCTGACACAATGGAGTAATGAACAGCGTGCCGGAGAAGCTATGCAACACTTTCCAGACTCTTTCTAGGTCGGGTGTCAACCGGAAGAGAAAAAGTTATCCATGCAGGAGGTTTTATCTGTGCTCCGGAAAATAAAAAGTATTTTCTTTTTAGCACGGTGATGTAAGAATTTCCTGTTGACTTCCTGTCCGTGGCGGCGGCTAGGTGTACCGGTCCTCCCTGCCGGAGGGAAAACCCCCCAGGGCTAATTAGGGAGCCGGCGGCTTCTGTGGCAGTCAGCCGATGCTTGCAAGAGGGGGGCGCCCAGGGGAGTACGCCAACTTCCTGTACTTTGGCCCTCGGTAAGAGGCTGGCTTGGTGGACAGGGGCGTTAAAGATAGGATCTCTAAGATCTAAAAGTTAGACTTTAATATAAAAACTAGAACAAAGACAGACCCCTCCCCTCTTAACACCACCACCGCCACCACATGACTCACGCCATTCTGGATAAAACGTCGAAACATTATTCATGGCACGGCGTGTGCGTCGCCAACAAGGGCATCGCTAATGCGTACGGAGGGCGAGGCGAGGGGTCAAAGGTCACTCTTCATCCGCCGAGAAGGGCCATTGGACACTGCGGGCCGGGCCGAGGGGAAGGGAAGACACAGATGGCGTCGCCGATGGGCCGTAACTCTACCTTCTGGTTTTTCCACATAATTACACGAGACCACGCTCACCATGCGGAGCCTGTGCAGAGCCACACAAAGCCCCCCGCCTCATATGCAGTCTAATGAAATGACATCAACCCACGCGGCCCACCAAGAGTACAACGGGCAGAAAGTAAGCCCTGTCCGTTAGAAAGAAAAAACGATTCCCCCCCCCCCCCCCCCCGCAACATTCTTTTATATTGACTTCCTTTGCTGAGGCCCTGATGAAAGCGTGTGTTTGTGGTGGCTGCTGCTCTTCTGCTGACTAATGGAATGTCCAGACGAACGGTAAACAGAATTGGTAAACTGTTGCGCTGGGAGCTCACAAAGCCGGGAGGCTCTGTTCCCGGAGACTGATGAGCGATGGCGATTGTTCTGGAACGTCGCTCCCGTTCCTGTTTCCTGTCTCCAAGCCCTGCAGATTAGTGCAGCTCCATCTGAACACGATAAGTGTGTTTTTACCACCTTGAGGTAGCCCGAGGGAACCCATAGGGGGAGTGGTCTCCAACTAGAATCATGCAGCACACAGTTCATGGACGACATTTATGAATCGTTTTATGCGTAAAAGGCGATGAGTTTGTGGTTTATCTTGGGTGGAAGGGTGACTATGGGCTACTGTCCTGTTCTGTGACACCGGAGCGATAGGGATAGCCTAGAATCCCAGGTGTCAAAGTTCAAAGCTTGCGTTATGCTTGGAAAGACACCTGTGTGGTGGAAATACATTTCATCCTGTTTCAATCACGCACTCTGCTGCGCAGCGGCAAGAGACAAGGTGGGCTGTGACGTGGTTGTCAGCTCAGAGAGAGAGAGAGTTATCCTTATACAAGATATGAGATTGTAATTCACGCAACAAAACAAAATATGAAATACTTACTCGGAGGAATCGATGAAGTATATTACAAGGGCACCGATGCTGAGGGCAAAGACGAGCACCACCTGAAATATAATAAAAACAATGAAAGAAATGGATGAATGAAAAGACAGAAATACACAGAGGTACAGCTGCAGGATTCCCGGCAGTTAAAAAAACGGTTAAAGTTGATGGCTTTCTGTCTTTGGCTTTCGTTGTGTTGGACGACATGTCATGTTGACCAGGGCCACACACATATCTGTTTTTGTTTACCATGACCTTTGACATTTAAAGGCTCAGGAGAAAGGAATGCAGCAGTTGTTAATGTCCAGAAGTCATTTGTTTTTTGGAAGAGGCTGACTAACTAAAACCACAGCGATTCCTATGTTTGCCACTCACCGTCTCAAAGAAGACCTGTTCAAGAGGTTCACAAAGCTTGAGTTTCATTCACACACCATGTCCCACTCCTATGCTACCTTTACCATACTGCTCGTCATGCATTGAATTATTGTGTTTGACTTTAAATGCATTCATGTATTCATTGACACACACAAACATTCATGAATGTAGACTTCAATTCATACGTCAGTCTTTGATTCTCTCTCTCTCTCACGCACAACCAAACACCCAAGCACAGCCAGAGGCCCTGACCCACAAACAAACACACACACACAGATAAACACAAGTCCATTAACTAAACAAGCTCCTCCGCTGTAGTGCACCTCATGAACTGTCAATTGTAAATATATTGTAGTGTTTTTATAACGGGCATAAACACACACAAATACAAACGCACACAAACACACACAGGAGAGCGGCACTACCATACCGTTGGCGATGCTATGCAGCTTGTAAAATTGTCAGTGTGTGTGTGTGTGTGTGTGTGTGTGTGTGTGTGTGTGTGTGTATGAAAATGTGCATGTGTGTGTGTGTACGTATGTGTGTGCTTGCCCCCCCCCCCCCCCCCCCCCCGCTCCTTGACCACCTTGACTAAGACATTTTCTGGGTTAAACACTGGCATGTATACATTGGTGTGTATGAGTGTGCGTGCGTGTGTGTATGAGTGTGTGTGTGGCTCCCATTTTGTCCGTTCCTGAGAGGGCCATCCCCCGCCACTCCAAGAACCCACCGCGACGCCACAGAAGCAAAGGCTCCAGACATGCTAGCATTGCCAGGCGGACGCACTCTTCCTGTGACATCCGCAAACCATGACAAACACACACGGAGCGCTGAGAGTGAATCAATATAACGGTCCTTGTCTGTGTGGCCATGTTTCCCCCTGTGGCGGACACAGGGGGGAAACATGGCCGCAGGAAGGAAGAAACAGTCAATGTCCATGATGGAACTGGGAACCAGAGCGTCTACTCCTGTACCATGTGACTGAGCAGCCTTTGCAGCTGACGCTAGCAGAGGCAATAAGGCTACACAATAATAATAATAATAATAACAATAAAAGCAACCCAATAATACAACCATTAAGATAACCGTGTTTGAAACGGGTGTACTGAGAGAGATTTTGTGAACAAAACTTAATTTCAATATAAACATCATCATATAAATAAAATTGATTTTTTTAAGGGGTAACAAGCATTCCACTGTTGTTGCATGTGCCATGCATATGACTCATTCACCTGGAAACAGACTCTTAAACTTGAATAAACTGTTATTTTAACCAGCTCTACAAATACTTCATTTCAAAGGTTAGACTTTCATCAAATTGACCCATGTTATTACTTTAATCAACACTCAAGGACACGCATTACATCAGAGGATGAGAATGTGGCCTAAGCAACCCGCATTCTAAAAGTCATTATGATATTATAAATGGAGGGAGGACGGCAGGGGAGGGAGGGGGGAGGGAGGGAGGGAGGGAGGGAGGAAGGGAGGAAGGGTTGAGGATTGCGGAGTTAATCCGCGGAGACAAAAGCCGTCTCCACGCAGAGAACACGTTTAACATAATGCACTTCAGAAGTTGTCTGTGACCTCTCGTGCCGTAGCCGACTAAGAAGCCTCACAATGGGTCCCCACGCGCACGGAGGCCAAAAGGGCGTAAATAATGGATAAGCTCAGGGCCCAGTCATTTCCATGATGTGCAATTGCATTGTCACCGCACAATTGACGTCTCCGTAATGAGAAAACACCTCCATGCATTTTTTATCTCTCTCCCCACCCCCCCTTCCCCTCCCCCTAGTCCCCTCCCGCATCTTTAATAGGACAGGAGGTGTCTTTATGTCTTTAGCCATGGGGGGGGGGGGGGGGGGGGCTGGACGAAGAAGAAGACAAAAAGGTAATTGCAACATGATGAAGGCTGCTCGTCGCCAGGGCTAAATGAAATCTCCCACGTTAGATCAAACACTGCCTGCAAGGCTAAGAAAGGGGGGCTGCTGGGGTAAACCATCACCCTTGTTCTGACAGGGAGGTTGTGCCAATGATGTTCCAGCCTTTATCTCCGGCCAGGGCAGAAATACAACGAAAAGGCAGACACCGTCCCATCTGTATCTCGATCTGTCGGCAGGGAGGCTACTATCCACAAGGGGGCACGTTGCGCTGGGGTTTAGCCCATGGATGTAAGCCCTCCACCCCCGTGTTTGTCTGGTAGCCTAAGCTGTGTTTCAATGCTATGCACTGGGAGCTCACTGGCAGCTACAGATAACTGCTACCATCAACACATCTGGGCTGATTCCAAAAGGTAGAATTAATAGTATAACTGCCGTAATAATTCTCCTCTTTGGCCCCACCATGGGGAAGTTTTGCTACGATTGTTACAATCAAAACACAATTTACCCGATAAATTGGTTAACATTGAATCCTTCAGTTGTTGTTGTTTTCGTTCACTGTTAGGCAACCGTTTATAGCTGTGCTAACGTAATTGCACAAGGATTTTCTTATCATCAATTAGCCTTTTAATTAGGCTAACTAAATAATGTACCATTAGAACACAGGAGTGATGGTTGCTGGAAATAGACCTCTGTACACCTTATTATTTACCACATTAACTTAAGACTGTATTTCAGATTGATTTAATGTTATCTTCATTGAAAAAAAACAATGTTTTTCTTTCAAAACTAAGGACATTTCCAAGTGACCCCAAACCTTTTAGCGGTAGTCTACATCTTAATCAGCCCAATATTATTACTAGAATTGCTGTTGCTCCCAAGCAAGACATCGTCGTACTTCTAGCAGCGATGCCCCCGTTACCAGCAGCCTAAGTCCCCTACCCACCACCCACCAGCCCCCCCCCCCCCCCCCCTCCCCCTTCCATCGCACACTTCCACAAAAAAAAAAAATCACACCTTTCAGGGGCCAGAATACTTAGCGCCCTGAGCAGCGCTTTACTCTGGAAGCGAAGCGGAGTCCCTCGACCCCACATTCACCGCCGATACGAGCTCCTCGGTGGAAGACGCCGCGCCCAGTGTCACACGGTTTTACTACACGGTTGACACAGCCCACATCATGTCACGGTAACTAATGTGTGCTATTACGCCTAATGTGCCCAATTTCTCCACAGACAGAAACGACTGTTTGAGGCCAGTTCCCCCACCCCCCCCCCCCTCCCCGCGGCAGCTCACTTGGCGAGGGATCCGATGTGGTAAACGTCGGTCTCAATGAGGACGCTGCTCCACAGCGCTGGGCCATTCAGCGCTTGGAGCACCCTCCAGGCCTCCACTTAGAGGCTGACTCACCGACGGGAAAGGCATTGTGAGATACAAGCGAGTCGAGTGAGAGAGAGGACTCCTTGACCGGGTTCGGCTGAGAAACTCGCACGGACTGACTCTGGGAAAAGAGGGGGTGGCGCTCAGATAGGGCTGCTGCTCGATTATGGAAAAATATCATATTCACGATTAATTTGGTCGATATTGAAATCCAGGTTATTCAAATTATTATTTTTGAGTTTGAAAACATGATGCATTTATTAAGCATTCCTCTCCAAAAGAAAACGCTGTAACTGAGAACTTCCCCTTAAAAAAAATACACTAAATGTTCAAATAGATAATGTTCAAATAGGTATCCAGCTGTTCTGAAATTTCTAGAAACATTCAATGAATACAAATACTATCAAGTTGAAACTAAACAAAATCGATTCAACCTGATTATATTAGTTTGACGTAAAAATCTAAATCGCGATCAAAATCAGATTAATCGCACAGCACTACTCTCTGACAGCATCGCCTGTCAGGTCAGATGGGATGTGTCATTTAAATGATGGTGTAGGTGAGGTTTGAGAGCAGGAAAGAGAGAGAGAGCAGAAATGGTGTGGAAAGGAGAATTAGGCAGCCAAAATAATGTCCCCTCCCTCTCTGTGTTTCTCAGCCATTGAGAAGCGATGCATTATACACACCTGTGATTGACAGTCAAGATGCTATCCCCGAACCAATCAAGGAAGAGATGCCAGAAATGAGCTGGGATAAGCCAGGAGAGAAGTATAAAAATCTAAATTGGCTCTTATAGGGGCAGGCGCAGTCTACTCGATATTCACTCAGCGCATACTCAGTAAAAGCTGACCGAGGGCTTTGGCATTTCTTTGAAATTACACTCAAATAATGGCTCATAAATCATACCTACCTCACCCCTCATACATATATTCTACCAAAAAAGAAAACTGCCCTTTTCTGTATCATCAATTGGCCTCTTTTGGGCCACAGATGACGACTTTGGCTAGTCCTGGCAGATGTGTCCCCTGAGCCGCGCCGATCAGCCTCCACAATAGTAAAAAACAGATCACTTCCAACGCTCCATCTATAACCGAACCGGCTGAAGCCAGGGGTCAGCATGTTCCGAAATTTCTTAAAGCCTGTAGTTACCGGGGTGGGCGGGAGGGCGAGAGGGGGGAGGGCGGGAGGGTAGGGGATCAGAGAGGCCATTGGGGGGAAGCCAGAGATTTGTGCATCGGCTCCATTCACTGCATCTTTGTTCACAGGAAAAGCTGCTGCCCTGGATCTGAATCTGCCACCGGCTCCACCGATGGAGAGGTTGCACTAGGACAGGTCACATCCAACAACGGGGGGGGGAGAGGACCCCAGCCCGGGGAGACTTTCTTGCCCTAACTTTCGGTTGCTGGAAAAGCTCATTAAACGTCTAAAAACCTGCGCGTCGATGCACCTCCGGGGTGACTGCTGAGCAGCAGAGCCCGGGTTCCGGTGGACCAGAGGTCTGCTCCGGCTAAAATAAGCACAGCCGGAAGGCCGCCCGTGGGAAATACAGGGCCGACCCATCTGTCCCCCTGTCCTGACGAGGAAATGCCACGCTGGATGTCATCTGCCACTCTGGACAAAATGTCACTCGTTAGGGGGGAAAGGGGTGCATACTAATGTCACTCATTGACATTCTTCGGCTGAACACTCCGGGCTGTCTGCCTCGACATGGATTACAATCGACTGGAGCCCTGTCTTTTAAAATGATAAAGTGACGTTATTGAGATGTGGTTCACTTAGGGGTATTGGCGTCTCATTTACATTGTATTGGAGTGGATTGGGTGTGATCACCGCTGCATAATTACAAATGCTGCCAAAAAATAATAATACAGGAGGCTTATTATTGCAAGGTGGAAGATCCAATATTTAAAACAGTAGGATCAGGATGGTTAAATACTCAATACATGGAAGTGCTCAATGATTACAAAGGTTTCTTCGAGTAGCCGTCCGAGAGAAGGCCTCCTTGCGTCCGATCCGTTTAAGGGCGGAGCGACGGACGGGGATTTATGTGGGTGGGGCTGAATTGATGAACACGTCCTTGGCGCTGCAAATCTATCCACTTAGAGGACAGGAGGAGCAGAAAAGGCTGCTGGGGCGGCTGGGCGGCGTTCAGGCTGTAATCGGCTGGAGGAGTCGGCGACCACGGATTGATCCGCATGTTTACAACTACACCCATAAAGGCCTCCATCCGCCGCAGAACAGGAACCGTAACGGTGGAGGAGGGAGGCAGGGGGGGGACTTTTACAACACACATACAACACACACAACACGCTAATAAGGGGACCTGACATCCACAATGTCTTGTTTTTTAAAAAATGTATGATGACTATATGCTCTGCAAGGTGACCTTGGGTGTCTTGAAAGGCGCCTCTAAATGAAATGTATTATTATTATTATCATTAACGAGAGAGTCCGTGGCAATTAGGGCCGACAGCAGGGGATGTTACCGGACAGCACACATGTGCACGTAACACACACACACACACACACAGAAAAGTAAACACCAAGAGTGTATGTATAAAGATGTATATTGTATAAATATAAATATATATATATGCAGTATATAGCAACTCTTGCCCACGTCAAAGAGGAGGTGTTGGAGACATTACTGACGCACATAATTAGGAACAAGGATATTACGAGAACCATTGCCTTTACAGAGAGCTGTCATGCAGTAAAGAAGGACAAGGCCAGGGTCATTCTATTTTCATAAGTGACAATGTTTCTT
This sequence comes from Gadus macrocephalus, assembly GCF_031168955.1. Taxonomy (NCBI): domain Eukaryota; kingdom Metazoa; phylum Chordata; class Actinopteri; order Gadiformes; family Gadidae; genus Gadus; species Gadus macrocephalus. The sequence continues at coordinate 7,607,795 of NC_082399.1, forward strand.
TCTCCTGTTTACAAGCCAAGTCTAGTGAATAGACACCTACATCCTGTAACTGACTATTTGCATTGGTGTCCAAGCCCATACTTAAGATGAGAATGAATAGATATGGCCCCAAGGGTAAACAATATATATTGCTTATCGCCCGAACGTCAATATTTGTGAGCATAATTATGTTTGCCTGGCGAGACTTATCACTTCATCTCATCATTTTTTATCTTCGGTCTAAGTTGACTAGAAGAGAAATACATTTAATTCACTGAGGCCTGGTGTCAAAAAATCTCCCTTCAGATGAATAATGTAAAGTCTAATAGCAGAGAACCTCAAATCATTGGGAAAGGTTGGTTACACTTTCTTTTGCATTATATGTTTTGCCAAGCTCGTAATAAACAGCAAACACAAACTCGGCCAGCACTAGTAAACAATAAAAGTGTCTGTAAATGTTTCACTAATTTCAATCCCCTTCTGAAAGCTTTATTCAATCACGCAAATGAGTTACTCCTCAGTAGAATATCTCCGTAACCAAACAGGGAACAAGGCTTGACTCCGCCCCTTTCCGTTTCTTGTTTCCAGCTGCAGAAGTTCTGCTGTATCATAGTATCAAAGTAGGACTGGCCTCCCTGTCTCTCAGTTTTTAATCCTAGAACTGTGATAGTTTACAGACTAAATTGTTGATTACAATCAGATTACAAGCATTTTGTAGTGTTTGTCTCTCTGATGCCCTACTAGAGTTAGACACAACAACAGGCAATCTGGTATGAGCTGGGGTGATCCTGATCTAATCTTCTCGGAAAACCGCTCCTTTCCCTCATCCAGATTTACCGCGTAGGGCAGACACCAGGGCGTGATGTCTTAAAAGTACAGCTGCATCGCTGGGAGAGGCCTAAGCTGGTGTTCACCGTCTGCGTTGACCGCGTGTGTGTGTGTTAACTGTGCGTGCATGCGTGCTTGCGTGTGCGTGTTAACCATGTGTGTATCTTGTGTGTGTGTGTGTATTCACCGTGTGCGTACGTGCGTGTGTCATTTGCGGAGAAAGGGAAAAATACAAAATGAATGCTAATAAGGGGACCTGGCTTGTACTCTTGTGGACCTGGCATCCTCCTTAAGTGAGAGAGAGTGAGGGAAAGTGAGAGACAGAGACAGAGACAGAGACAGAGACAGAGACAGAGACAGAGACAGAGACAGAGACAGAGGCAGAGGCAGAGACAGAGGCAGAGGCAGAGAGAGGGAGAGCAATATCTATCCACAGGTGATCGGTCTGTCTCTCTGTCTATGTTTCTGTGTTTCTGTGTCTCCATAGGAAAATGTATACGCTTTTGAAGTTGTTTTTTCTGATCCTTGTCAGCGGTAATCACAAGCTTTCCAAAACATATTATACTGTGTTTCCCAAAGTGTATTAGTCATTCTAACAGAGCTGCTTCGATTGTTGCTTTAACCCTCCTGAAGTTCAGTTTAGCCATCAGCAAGTTAATGACCATAGTTTATGGCTAGCGTATGGTTCCATTGCCATATATGGGGAGTAGCCAACGTTAAAGGTCTACGACAACATAGACTAAGAGCCAAGTGAGCTATCATATCTAGAGTCTAAGCGTTCCGCATCAGTAATGCTTTTGACATCTGCCGTGCAGTGTAATAGCACACGTACATGGAGACGGAAGAGCACGCAAGTAAGAGAGAGTCCGCTCATCATTTAGACGACATAACAAATTACATTACAGCTTAGTTATCCATGGTGATGGGAAATGACACTGTTTGACGCGCCATTCATAATCACTCTTCAATCAATCTTCTTGAAAATAGAACCGTCTTCCTACTAGCCTGCTTGCCTGTCTGTCTGTCTGCGTGTCTGTCTGTTTGACAATTGTCAATGTGCCATGTCATGTCAGAATGGTACTATCACACTAAGCCAGACAATGGCTGCATGACATCAATGACCAATGTCAGAGTCTTCATCTTAACCTACTGTATCTCAAGTAGTTTGACAGGATAGAAGAGTTAGCTAGCACAGTAGCACAAGGGACCTACTGGTGCGGTTTGACAAATCAGGTGAATAACGCAATAAGCAATCAGGGAATACACTAAGTTTCCAAGTGTTTGTTGTAGTTTTGGGAATTTGTAGTATTTCTTATGGCCTAGTAAAGAGTCACTATGTTAATGTATGGTGGGAGCTAGATATCGCTAAGAGTCAGCACTACTCGCCTGCTGTTTAAAGTTCACTGGTCAGTGTTCCAGGATATGTCAGCAGAGAATGAACCAACAACAAAGCACAGCACCCCTGGTGACAATTTAATTTAATTTCACCATGGCCAAAAACCAAGACCATCCATCAAGGGCCATTATATCAGCTCTGAGAGCAGTTGGCCTGTACATCTCTCAGTGTGATCAATGTGTTCTTAGAATAGCCACCGCTAAGCAGGGCTTCATCCATGGGGTTTTCCCTTTCATGCCTGTAAAGTCAACACACACGTACACACACGTGGGTTAAAACCGCTGGAGGGGGCGCAGGATTTCGCATTTATCTCCTCGATGTAAGTGTATTAGTTCTTTGTTAGTTTCTGTGCCTTTCCTGAGAGGCTTCATGCTGCCTCCTTCAAGTGACTGGGGCTCGAGTGGTTGCATGAGGAAACACACACGACAGAAATGCAGTATATTTACCAGCATAGATGCAGGTCAGCTCATATTCAGGGGATCTCGTATTATTATTTTTTCGAGTCTATTTATAATATATTCATAATCACTGTATCATACTTGCATGTACCAAAGGTTGCTTGCTCCAGCGAACCCAACTCCCTTTTTAATTGTTTTCATTAGTTTGTCATTTTTGTTTTTGTTTCACAGTAATTAAGAAACGGCCCCGGGGAATGGGTCCTGGTGGCTCGTTAAAAGCATTCAACCCCCCTCACCCCCACCTGAACTCTCCATCCTCCCTTTCCTCCCCCCCGTCCCCCCCAAGGAGAACCGCAACAAAAGCCTCTCTGCTATCAGTGTGCTCGCTGGGGGGTTCGTCAGAGAGCGGGTGGAGGAACGGCCGGGGCTGGGGAGGTTCGGGGTGACGTCACGGGGAGAGAACACCAACGCACCGCCACCGCCACAGAGACGCTCCGGAGCCCAGAGTGGAAAACTGGAAGGGCGGTGGAGGGTGTTTTGTTTTATAGCCGTCGCTCCACAGGCGGTGGCCGGCCGTGTATCCTCTACAACAGGGGTGCCCAACCAGTCGATCGCGATCTACCAGTCGATCGCCGACAGATCCCAAGTCGATCGCGAGGGGTGAAGAAAAAAAAAAATAATAATAATAATATATATATTTTTTTTTTAATAAAATAAAATTTGCGCGGCACATATACGCGCGGTAGCGCATGCGCTGTCAACAGCAGTTGAAGGTAGGTTTGCTGGTAGATCTCGGGAGGTTGGCTACTTGAAAAGTAGATCTTGGGTCAAAAAAGGTTGGGCACCCCTGCTCTACAACGTCTTTTGACACAATTTTCTTTGGTATTGCAAAAGCTTCGTTCCATCTCATTTTGGTCAGCAGGTTGCAATTCGTACGGACTTCCTGAATGGTAACCTAAGCATGTCACCACCGATGATTGTATTCAAGTGTGTGGACGAGAAAAAATGGAAGGTTTTTTTGTGAGGTGTGGTCGATTTATTGAAGGATAAGGTTCTCCTGGGATGAACCACCTAGCTCGCACTTCCGGCCAAGGAACGCAAACATATTGATTAACATGATTTCATGTCTCCACTGCTCTGTTTATCCCCTATTGGATTGATAGTGTGCGCAATAAAAAAAGGCGGATGAACCAAACGTACACACAATGAACAAACTCGGGATACAAAATAAATAGCAATAATGTGGTACATCCTTTCCAACATTGGATGTACTGCGTGTAGAGGCCATCATATTGAAAGCTAGGGGAGTTTTCACAACCAACAAGGTCGAAAACAGCGCCTTGACTCACATGAACCTAAATCAATCTCTTAACTCAGTGGTTAGCGGTTATGAAACCAGCTGACTAGGAACACAATGGGCAGTAATTAATGCCTGCTCCAACCCGGACGCCGTGGATCTTATATTGTGTTTGTGTAATGCGGCTTTGAGAGGGCTCCATTAATACATAACTAAAGACCTGGTGCAACTGAGGCTGTGAAGCAATATAAACAAAACAGATGGGACTATTCCTGCACCATTACGTATGACGGTTCGCATGAGACGTGGCTTTGGTAGAATTTATATCAAAGATCCCATTAGTGGAAAATAGAATAGACACAGAGAACAGACAGGGTTACACTGGGCTAGCAAGAACTGATTACGGCAGCTTCATTTTAGAGGCGCATTCAAAATACAGTTATGAAATGTTCTGAAACAGAGCTCTTTGCACGGGTTGCCTATCAGAGGGCCTGCGGTTCTTAGTACGGGGTTTTCCTGATACAACGGTTTGTAACTCTTCCTCAGTGACCCACATTGTAAGAGGAACAGAACAAGCGTCTTGCAATGTGGGCAGAAACAAGCAAACATTGCACCCTCCGTTGCCGCACCTGTAGGTGATGCTTGCTTCGATAGCACAACACGAGTGCCAGTTGACAGATACCAAAAATGGGTTATTCAAATAATTGGTAGTGGATAAACTACCACATTTTCGGGTGGTTTCACAGGCTCCATTTCAAAGGCTTAAAGGACCTACTCAATTATTGGCGAATCAGTGACTGGATCTGCATTTTTTGTAGTCCTTCCTAATTGCTTCACAAAAACATTCACCTCCCTTCCATACATCTACGCCCTCTAATGCAGGCTTTAGAGCAATGATCACATGCATCGGTGTGATTCAGACTGAATTAAAAAGAACAATGTCAATAAAATGACAAAGTGATATCCATGTCTGAGTGGAACGTCGATTTTGCACGGTGGGTTCAGCGTTCTCTCAACTCAACACTTTACCGAGATTAACGTTGAGACCAAGGCCTAAAAAAAAAAAAAGTTTGGTTCCTGTTGGTTGTCAGTTGAGGTCATGGTAGGGAATTTATTTTATTTTTTTATTTTATTTTTTCCAGCGGCAGCGAATGATAGGTAGGTTGTTTTCATTTAAAAACGAGAAAATTCGCTCATCCTTGTACAGAATGAAGAGGTGCTGTACCAAAACGTGATTATAGTTTGCATAAAAAAAATATCTTTTTTTTTTTTTTTTTTTTTTTTTTTTAAAGCTCATAAAATAATTTGGGTCGCACATAAATTGACAGGGTCGGTCGGAAACCGGAACCAAACAAAAAAAATGTTTAGGCCCAAGGAGGGTTACGCGAATGGATGAGGGTTAGGACTAGACAGTATCACACCTACAGTGTCTAAGGGCTTTACAGGCCCACACTTCCAAGGGTACCATGAGAAAAGGGCCCTAGCTGCCGCTCCCTAAGTGAATCCATAAGGATTCTGTCTGAAGTTGATAGTGGGAACTTATTTGAAGGATGTGTATTTCTTCTTTATAAGGTGTCTGCTTTGCACCCTCTTTTCATCCGCCTTTGTGAATATGAGAAAGTACAAACCAGCTCTTCAGGAAGCTGTCTTGCAATGCATAGGGATACTATAGGAACCGTAGGTCAAAACACTTGAGACGATTAACCCTTCCTTTGAATCACGCCCCCCCCCCCCCCCCCCCCCCAAGGGTTGTGTTTCACAAAGTGTAGGTTGCACTGTAACTACCGGCTGTGAGACACTCGATGCGTTGTTTGCTTGACTTGGGGTGACGCTACATTTTGAGTGATCTGATATCAGGAGGGGAGGGGGCGGGGCGGAGTTTACACAAGTTCCTGAGGTGAGCGACACCAGGACCCGGGCATTCAAGGTAACCTCAAACTGTGTCTTATTGTGACCCTGCACACGGTGTACTTCACCGGGGAGGGGGGTGGATTTCTGGTCTATATTTCAGAATGGGAAAGGGTTTGTTGACGTCGTCCTAGATGGACACAGACAGCTAGAAATCCACTCGCTGTGCCGCACACCCGCTGTATAGAAATACTCAAATCCAATATTGGCTAAGCCTTGATTTAAGCCACTATGGAAGGCTTCCAACTACTCTCGCAGTCAAGTATAAAGAGCTTAGGCTGGCGGGTGGGGGCGGAATGGGCCGGTGGGGTAGGAGGGGTGGGTGGATGGGGGACGGGAACGGGATTGGGATTCACATGCGGTCTTCCCCCAGCACAGCATGCAGCTCTTAGGGCTGAACCATGATGTAGCCGTCCAAAAACACCAATTGGTCGGTAGAGACAAAATGGAACTCATTTACCAGTAGCATCAAACATTTCCCACGCACCACTAGGTATAAACCTCGACAAATCCATCACAATAAGTCCATACCCTCCCGCTGCTATTGTTCCTGTTGTTAAAAAGATGAAATCTCTGCACAGGAGGGACATTTTTTCCTGCGATAGGCGAAGCATGTTTTCAATGGAAATCATGGGATGACTCACTGGTCTGGCCTCTCTTTACAGAACGATTCACCCCCCTAGCAGGAGAAGGGGTCCTGTGTGGCCGACAACACAACAATAGGCATGGAAACTCCAATCACGTGGGACAAATGTAAATCGTGTGCCACTGCTGGCTCTCGGGGAACCTTCTCCTTGGCAAAGCAATGGATGAGAAATGATTGTTCTCTGATTGTGGAGGCTCATGCCTTGGGAGAACTCAGCATGACGACAGGTGTTCAGAGAGGGAGCCAGAGTTTTCCCGGATAAAAATAAAGGAAACATGCGAAGGGAATTCACACACTCGAGGAAGGCCTCATGACGATGCGGGGGGGAGGGAGCCCGGATAAATATCGTATTCAAACAAGCCTACACGTTATACAGTGAGATGTCGATAGGACGTTAAAGAACCGTGCAAATGACAATTAAAAAAGGGTAGCGGCGTCCTGGGACATTGCTACATCCATTATCCTATCGGTGTTCATTTTGTGCAAGTGGCTAACGGGATTAATTACATCCAGGTTGCCAAGGGCGGAATGGGTGCACCACACCTCGCCTGATGTAGAGCCCTCCCATCGTCACCGTGCGCCAGATGCTAAATCAAAAGTTCCCTCATTGACGCCTCGGCTACGTCTGTGAGTGGGCCGTTACCCTGGTGGTTTAAAGATGCATTGAAAGGTCTGTAGTGTTTGAAGGTGTTCCAAAACGCTCATTGGAAAAGTATGGAGCCAAATGGCCTTTTGTTTGCTTTATGGACCTGGCTCAGAAAAGCGAGCAATATACCGGCTTTTTATCATGTTATCATGTTGTATCATTTTTATCATCACCTTTTATCATGCGTACAAACACAGACTAGGGGTGTAACCAGGCCTGCTTTAACCTGCCATTGGGCCCTGGGGCTGAGAGGTTTCGTAGGCCCCCTGAGAGGGGATCTTACAATGAAGATGTGTAACTTTTTGGCGGGGGGACGGGGGGGACGGGGGGGACGGGGGGGGGGGAGACAGAATCACATTGTCTTGGACCTTCGCCGATCGGGGGGCCTATCATGGGCCAGTATAGAATAAAAAATAAAGGTTTTTTTAATTTTGATTTTTTTACTGCAGCTCATGATAGGCCCCCCAATCGGTGTAGGCCCTGGGGCTTCAGCCCAGGCAAGCCCGTGCATTAAGGCGGCCTTGGGTGTAACGATACATGTATTCGTATTGAACCGAATCGGTACGGACGTCACGGTTCGGTGCATGGATTTACACAGAGAATACACGAAACACATAAAACTGGCGTGCAATTAATTAATGTCATGCGGAACTAATGTTAGATACGCGAGTTATTCAGGGACAACTAATGCCGCGTTTCAACCGGAGGGTGCCGGTCGGCTCAGTACGCTAAGGTGCGGCACGGATCCATGGACCTATTAAAGAAGCACGGGTCGCGTTTCCACCGCCAAAAGTGGGTGTGACCCAGTCTGAGCCGTATTGAGCCATACTCGTCTCGCTGTACTCCTCCGTTGGGGTACTGAGACGCCTTAAAGGTTGCCCGGCAAGTTTGAGCTACACACACCGTCCGTTGATTGGTCGACAGAATCGCACTTCCGTGAGACAGGGGGATAATAACAAACAAACGCATTATCCGCGAGGTATTTCTGGACAATGGCGAAAGCTTCGTTTATTGAAAAAAATGTTGCACAAAAGTTTCCCGTCCTTCTTGGTCGTCCTACATTGGTGATCTTTGTTCATTGTGCGTGTTCATCTTTTTCCTTGGATTTATTAGCAGGCTACACTGTGTCGGGCTGCTATGAGGTCACAATGCTAACGTAGCTGCCGCGGCTATCGCCATCCCCTTTAACCCACCCCCCCCCCCCCAAACAATCCTATCATTACACATTTCTTTAAAAAAATATAACGGCCAGATTTTTCCTGCTTCTTCCTGCTTGCTTTGCAAAATGGATCCAGTAGACGCTGTAGTGTATTTGCAAAACCGCGATATTATTGGCCAATGGATCCGGCGCTGCCTGAAAGTTGAACACATCTCAAATTCCATCCGTCCGTCGACGGACGGAGGTAGTGTGAACCAAGCTTGACGCCTCGTGCCCATTGCACCGTCAGTCAAAGGACTCAGAAGGCGTGGCTGACGGATGGGGGAGCTTTCCAGGGTCGTCAGAGCCCGAGTAGTGTCACAGTGCTTACATTTGCATACGTGATCTGATTGGATGACGGATCCGTCGCTGCCGAAAAAGTTGAACATTTCAACTTTTTGACAGAGCCTTCAGCCCACGGATCCACAATGCCTTTCCCATTCAAAGTCAATGGGGATCAGACAACGGACGGAGGTAGTGGGCACGAGGCGTAACTGAGCTGCGCTGAACCGCACCTTCACTACTCCACCAACCCACACCGAACCGATCCACACCCTCCGGTGGAAATGTGCTAATTCTGTGTACTTTGCACTTTCATAAATAAGACATGTTGCATTTACAGTTTTATAACTGATTGTCTTATTTTGTTCACAAGTTATGGAAGGAGTCTGTAGATGATGTGGGCTACTTATTTTTTAGAAATATACGGCTACGGAATAGCCACTACCATACCTCTGGTAATGCAGCTTAGATACACCTTGAGTGTTTCTGATATGACACCCTGCTGCCAACCTGCAACAAACGGTGTGTTTTATTTCAGAAGGCATCGAGGAATGCCATTGTAAGCATATTCAGAATAGTCTCTGCATGTCAACACCACGGAGATGTGCTAACTACGCTCCCCGGATGGTATGCGTTGAGAATGTAGCAAGCCAACTAGTTCCAAATGAATGCTCTGTGTTTGTTGTTGTGTGTGTGCTTGTATGTGTGTGCTTGCATGTGTGTATGTGTGTGCTTGTGTGAGTGTACGTCCACATTGATGTGTGTGTGTGTGTGTGTGTGTGTGTGTGTGTGTGTGTGTGTGTGTGTGTGTGTGTGTGTGTGTGTGTGTGTGTGTGCGTACTTTTGTGAGTGCACGTCCGCATTGATATGTGTGTTTGCGTGCGTGAGTGGGTGTATTATAGCACTCTTTAAATATACTACCCCCGTCCCAAAAATCCATTCTGCAAATACTGTTTGCCTCCAGGATTCGGATGCTGTGTACATTAAGTGTTAGGATGCAAATGATGAACAGATGGCGTCTGACGTTGTCAACTGATCAAAGTTGATCCACAGGCACAACACATTCTCCACATACTGCCCGAGTGCGTGTCTTCATTCAGCAGGCGTGGGTTTTCAGACAGGGAGGTGACGGCTATAAACAGCCGTTTACCTGCAGCCGTTTTAAAAATAACCTGGCGGGCGAACGCACCTCTGAGTGAACCAATCAGCGCTAATGGAGCCTGTCTTTGAGGCCAGGCAACAAAGGGGGACTGAAGTCAGACGTGGCTCTGACAAAACAGACGAGGCAGCTGCCGTCGCCCCCCGAAATAGCGTAGAGTGCCTGGTGGCTCCGTGGTGAGACTGGAGTGACTGGCGGCGGCGGCGGCTGATTGGCTGGACGGCAGCCAGCGCCAGAGGTGAAAGTCATGCATACCCTACCGACCCCCTGCTGGCAAGGGAGGCCACAGGTGGCATAAAAAAAAAAACATCCCCCCAGATCCCCCCCCGCCCCCAACTCTTTTGTCTCTGCCAAAACGGCAAGGGGTTGTTTGGTGCCATTTGTATGTATCCATTACATATGCTATCGCCGTTGCGGCAAAAACCGAAGCCAGGAGTCAAGCGGTGTGTATCTGCATGGGCTGGCTAGGAGGAGGGATTCACAACAGGGTGGATTTATGAGTGGACTAGGGGAGAGGCAAAGGAATGTAGATTGTTTTTTCTCTCATTCTTTTTCTTTCTTCAAACTGCTGACTCTTTCATAACGATCCAGATCCCTTTGGAAAATATAGACGGCGATAAATCTGCACTCAGCAGCCGGCCGGTGCTCACGTCACGTTTGAATGGCACATCACTCTCGGTGCTCGCTCTCCCCCTCTCTCTCTCTATTTCTCTCTCTCTCTCTCTCTCTCTCTCTCTGTCTCTCTCTCTCTGTCTCTCTCTCTCTGTCTCTCTCCCTCCTCCTCCCTCTCTTTCATCAGACAAAGAGCTTTTGCCTTGTAGTGCCTCCAACACTGCTGCTTATTGAAGCCCACAGAGGAGGAGAAGCGGGCAGTGGGGAATTTGCCCTGCTTGATGAAAATGCCCTCGTGAGCCACCTGTAATTTTCTTCTGAGAGCATTGCTCTCCTGTCGTACAGAGGCCCAAGATGGACGGACACTTTTTATTGGTTGTCCTGTATGCTTACGCGTGCCAATGCGTCGCAGTGTTCCTTGTACGTATTGAGTGTCGCAACGCACGCGTATCGTGACGTCTTTACCACTAAAACACGTACACTTGTCTGTGTTTTGTCTGGAGAGTGGTGCCGGTGACGCAGAGTCTGATTTATCAATCAGTGCTTGTGGGGATACTGCCAAAATCTACCCAGCAGCTAAAGGCTATCTAGGAGCTAGCTATGTATGCACCCATTTATAGAACACCATTTCTCCGGCCAACAGTGCACACACACACACACACACACACACACACACACACACACACACACACACACACACACACACACACACACACACACACACACACACACACACACACACACACACACACACACACACACACACCGCTGTGGACCTTCGGGAACTCCAGGTTGGCTAAATGTCACACAGCATGGGGTGTATACTTTAAGGTACCCCCTCCCTCCCCATCCCCCCTCCAACACACAAAAGACCCCCCACTCCCCCCCAGGTGTCCTTTGCAAAAGACCAATCTCACAACACTTCCTGTCATCTGACAGTGTCAACAACAATTACACACTACAGGTAACAACCACTCAATAGAAATGCATCACACAGAAATAACACCGGCATTCAAATGCTCCCGGCCTAAACGCAAGTACACCTGGTTCCACCGTCTAGTTCCTCTACATATGTTTGACACCCGTTTACACACGAGTGGGTTAGGAGAAAAAAATGATCTCAGTGTGTCTCGTACCAAGCGGTGGCAATGACTGCCCTGTGTTTAAAGAGGGACCTAATGAGGCCGGGATTGACAGATGTGTGATCCCTCGTGTGCAGGGTGTTGTAGAGAGGGAGAGATGGGGCTGAGAGGCAAGGAGTGGGTTAATCTGTCTTTACATAGGGACCGGAGGCAGACCTGTAATTAGACAGTAAACACGAGGCCTTTAGCTTTTGTGTTTTCCGCAGGCTGCTTTGATTGAATGGAGAAGGGGGAGTAAAAGGGGGGGGTGTTAAGGGATCTCAAACTGATAGGCTTTGCGAGCGGGTAAAGGTCACAGAGACGCGTCGTCCCCGGTGAGTAAAAGCGCCATGGGCAACGTTTGATCTCGGAACAATCTGTTGGAAAGTTGGGGAGACGCGCGTTTGCCCTTGACACCGGCGCAGATTGGTGTGAGGAACCTTTGACGGGTCGTCCCGCACCTGTGTCGCTCCCTACGCTCTGCACATGTTCTGTGATGTTGTGAGCTCTCAGCTGCGTTTGCGTTCGCTTACAGTGAGCTAACATACTGCTGATGTTGGCTCACTGTACTCTGGGGTTTCCCTTCACAGACAAAACAATAATGCTAATCCTTCTCTTAGGAAGCATTTATGCAAATTTAGCTTTTAACTAAAATCGGCATCCAATGTAATAACATTAAGGCTGACATCAGTGATAATTAACAGAAAAACTGTACCCAAACAAAATATACCCTTTATTTGTATTGTGTGATAAAAATGTCCCCAGTCATTACTTTTCCAAAACTTAAAATACATTTCTCTACTTAATAAATCCCAGCACTCTATATTCATGCCAAATAAAAAGCAATCAGCATACACATTCATGGCTGGTTTCACATTAAATTAATCTGAAAATAAGCAAGAGCTACAGGGATAATAAAGTAATGCAATGATTACAGGGATCCAGAATTGGGTCTATTGTATGATCCTCTTTAAAAGAGTCACACAACACATTTAATTTGCTGTGCTATTGTCTTATAGACAACTAAACCCTCCTCTCACACGGCCCAGAAGCAGGATTTAATGTATCCTGCCCTAAACAAGCTGACGTGGACTACACACATCTGCTGCACTTAGGTAAGCTGTAGTCGCCATGGTTACAGAGGAGAGCTCACTAAACCGTGGTGTGTGCCCAGCCATTACTGACAGAGTATTTGAGCCACGATATTCACAGAACACACACACACGCACAAAACACACCACAACACAACACAACACAACACAACACAACACAACACAACACAACACAACACAACACAACACAACGACAGACAGACAGACAGACAGACAGACAGACAGACAGACAGACAGACAGACAGACAGACAGACAGACAGACAGACAGACAGACAGACAGAATCACCCCATATGACATGCGTGTTCCAAGCTGAAACAAGCAAAAAGCAAATCACGTGGACAGCGCCGCTGTCTGTAAACAGCGTCTCGTACACAGTGAAGGGTTGTTTTTTGATGTGCCAACCAACCACATGCCTTCACTCTACATCCACTGTCTGCCACCCATTTCCATGTGCAAGACCAACTCTCCAAACTCATCTTGACCCATTGCCGAGATTGCGATGACTGTAAATTAAGGACCACATCACAGGTGGTTAAATATAATACAGCCAGGCAGTTTTGTGCATAAATGGACATCACTTTCATGCACCTCATCACCTCAAATTATTTCAGACCTCTGCCATATTTGCTCTTTAGAAATGACGAAGATGGCAGTGACCACGATCTGCAGAGAGATGCGGTAAAATTAAGAAAATATGTAAAAATCCCAAAATCTTGGCATGCGACGCACCATAAAACACTCTTTTATTAAATATTGGCACCCAAAGGCCCATCTCCGTCCTTGGGTTTAGGGAGGCAGGACTAAGTCTGCGTCACCTTCATCCCATTTTGACACGTCTGCAAAAATCTCTTATGTTCTTTGATTCGAAAAAAACATATCAGATGTGACTGGCGAGAGTGTCAATAATCACGTTTCCATCTAAAAGGTGATGCAAATCTTTCGAAAATTCACAAAAAATTTATTCGAATTAGGTGCGTTTCCATCAAGTGGTTGGAGCGAAAAATGACACACATTCCTTGTCGTATCCTTTTGATAACATCCTCTCTTAGGTCCTGATATATAGTGGAATTTTCCGTCTATTATACATGTAATGTTTTTTTCTTCTTCGATTAGAGCAAGGAAAAGTTGTACCTCTTCAGCGGTCCACACGTATCTATCATTCACATTGGCCTTCATGGACGTATTTAAATGATACATTGTACATATTTATAATTCGAATTTCGTCGCAGCCTTTATACCACCAATACTCCAGGGTCTATAGCATATACCCACGTTTTCTGATTACAGTTAAATGCATTTTCCACAATGTACCAGCACTCATTTTGAAGGCTGAACAGACAATTTGACTGGAATTATTTAGTAGGTGTCCATATATCAGGGATTAATGGACACGGTAAAATTAAAGGATATGCAAACATAGACATCCTATATATGATATAGGATGTCTATGTATACAAACGCTTAAAAATATATAGACATAACATATAGATACAGATATGTGTTCAATGAGCTGTTTTGAAAAGTGTGTTTCCATCTCCGATTTTGCACATAAACTCTCTTTCGCATTTCTCAAAACCACCTCAAGCGAGCGGATAAACTTTTTTGCGAATTAGAGGATTTTTATGCAAATATTGGTGTTTCCATCACCGTTTACTGATTAGATTCTTCAAAATTCGCATAAAATCAGGGGGATGGAAACGCAGCTAATGTGAAACAGACACTCTGGATTGACTGGTGCGTGAGAACTGCTTCAACGCTAAACCGACTTTACAAACCGAGAGGCAGCTGGAGCTGGTGCATTACGTTGGGGAAAACAGGGAGAGAGGGAGAGAGAGGGAGAGAGAAGGAGGGAGGGAGAGCGAGGGAGGGGACACTATTCAGGGCAGAGAAGTGCAGCCAGTCTTGGCGTGGCCCATCCAGTCAAACCATTTTGTTTGATTACGCTCTGCCCCCGAACTAGCTTAGCTCGGCACTTACAGCTGGGCATAATCAACATTCTCATAAAAAGGCAACTATAAATAATTAAATCACAAATAAATTATGGGAAAGCTCCACGAGGTTAACGTGTAGCCCAGGCGCGCGCGTGCGTGTGTGTGTGTGTGCTGTACATGTGATCCTCTCCCTCAGTGGGACAGGCCAGGTTACAACATACCCAGGCTGCGCTAATCTCTGGCCCAGCTTTAATCCAAACCCCCCGAATATATTGTGGCTGCAACTGTAATGCAACACAAAAACCAAAACAACAAAAAAACAAGAACGAAAGCTCACATATGATAATGTCAAAAGTCGGATGTTGCGCCATGGCAACCATTTTTCACAGACCAAAAAGCTAATGGCTGCATCCTTCATCTCCATGGCACACAACACCACCCACAGACCTCCTGCCGTCGCTCTCTCTCTCTCTCTCTCTCTCTCTCTCTCTCTCGCCCTGGATCTGTTGTGACGAGCTCTGCATCGCCTCTGTCTGGGAAGAAAGACTGTCTGAATCTACTTCAGCCAACACACAGACACACACACTAACAAGGGGAGAGGGTGCAACCAGCCAGAGACAGCTCCCGTCAGGGGTGAATCTCAGTGTCTCACCCCCATCATCATCTTCATCATCGTCATCAACTACCGCCCTCAATCTCCTGTGTGATAAAATAATGACTGACAGCCCAACTATCGAGAAGGCGGGATGTACGCTAGGCTAGGCGGGGCCACCAACACAACGCTGCAGCAGTAACAACTGCTAATCAATCAGGCCGAAACACATTACAGAGGAGTCAAGGCCTCACCAGAACTCGGCCGGTGAGCGTCTGCGCGGAGATCATGACCCCGGCCCAGTCTTTGACCGAGGTCATCCAGCCCACCTCGCTGGCCGCCGGGTCCTCCTTGTCCCCCCGCTTGACGCCATCGACGGTGGTCACGCGGTGGCCCTGCTGCAGGAGAGAGGAGCGTCAGAACCACAATCCACATGGGGCTTTTCCACAATTCATTTTCTCAATGCATTTCAATTTACGATGTTACATGTGTATTTTTTTTTTTGCTGCCAATACTCAAGGACTCTTGATTCATTTATGTGAATACTAGCAACAATTATTTAATTAATATAATATGAATTATTTGCATTTGCATTCATATTTTATATGAATGCATTAACGTAGCTTTTAAGTCAACAAAGGAAAACAAATGCACAACCAATTCATTGGTTGAATATAGTCATCATAACCAGGCTTCAGTAAAGCAGTGTTCAGCTATTATTCATTTTCATCACATTTTTATTTAGGGAATAAAGCAGTTGAGCAGTTATGGTTAGGTGACTTGCTCCAGCACTCAGCTGGGAGGAGCTATCAAACTAGCAACCTTCAGGTTAAAAAAATCAACCGCTCTACCTCCTGAGCTAAGCCAACCCCATGTTCAACTTTAATAATACAACTATGATGTGTTTACTCTACAGACGCTTTCAGTCAACGATGACTGTCTGGTTGCACTCATGCCCGTCCCTGAACACATTATCTTTGTGAGTGGTACGCAGGAGGCCAGTACAGTTTTTTATGAAGATGGCCCCTCATGGCGGGGTAGAGTTGTAGCGAATGTGGACAAAAAAAAAATCAACGATTGCCTCATCGTGCCCCCACCATGACCTCATAGCTTTAAACCATGTTTATTTTTGCTGTTTAATATTCAGAGTTATCGCTGGGTAACAGCTCTGATAGAAGACAGTTTCCCTCAAATGTACGTGCTGAGTGAGCAGAAATGTAGCCATGAATGTGCTCCTCCATATATAGCCATCTACAGTATCTGTAGACACATACAATTGAATCCCTAGAAGGTAACCATCTCTAACTTTAGAACTAAAGTAAACTATCTCTACCTATACCCAGCTCTACCTAATCCCAACCATCATCAAACATTTAACCATCTCCAAAGCCCACCATTTCTATAACTTCTGTTTTTTAAAGCAACACACACACACACACACACACACACACACACACACACACACACACACACACACACACACACACACACACACACACACACACACACACACACACACACACACACACACACACACACACACACACACACAAAAAATAATAAAGGCATACATGGAGACAGAAAGAGAGGGGGGAAAAGATCACAGAGGGATAATAAGGGAGAGTGTGAGATTGACAAGGAGGGAGCGCAGGACGACAGCCGCGAGTGCGATGGAGACAGAGCGTGTCCAGGACGGTACGAGTGTAGCCATGGCAGCCGGTTGAGATTCTGGTGCTCTGCTGAGTGGGCTGGTCTGCCGGCTCGGTCTGCTGGGAGCCATCTCATTCATAGAGCAGGAAATGGACAAGGGATGCATTGGGATATAACCTCTTCCCCTCCCCAGCCCTCCACTCGCATATCAAGACACCCAAGGTAAGCCCTGTGTGTGCAGCCCCACACCCAATCCCCAATACTGACACCTATTTCCCCATTTCTGCCTCCACCCCCACATGAATGGCATGTCACACCAGACCCTTCCTCCCCCGGGGGGGAATGGATGTTACTTCCCTAACATCCATTTCAACATTCTCTCCCTACCTCCCTCCCTCCCTCTCTCTCATGAAACTAACATATGATTCCTTTGATTGTTGACTGATCGATTTACTTTTACAGGTCTTCAAATAATCCTCTGGTATTCAACCAACTGATATATATAAAGGCAGATTAAAACCAAGTAACTTTTTACAAGTAAGAGTCCAGGGCGATGTCTTCAGCCTGCCTGCTGCGTCTGATGAGTAGCCAAGAAATAATACAATACATAGTAAAAAAAAACAAAAAATTGATTAGATCAGCTAATAACAGGAGGATGAGGATGTCAGAACATTACTGCGGTTCCGTTCCGTAACGCCCTGTAGACCAGGGGTAATGAAACGTACCACGACTCTACCCCAAGCTCCTTCAATGTGTTCATCAATGTCCTCCCCCACATCACACTCTGTCTTTTCATTTCCCCCCTTCATCTTTTTGGTTTCTAGTTCCTAGGGAGCCCGGAGTGACATGAAGGGTGCTCTTGTTTTTTTTAAGGACACCGGTCGCGGCTTCCTGCATGCACAGACGACACTCGCGGGCGTTTTCTGTGAGTTGGTTCGGTCGCTGGGCTTGACGACAACTCCTGGCATGTCTCAATGCAGCATATGCTGTGCTGGCAGCAGCCCGAGATTAAAACAATGACGAGGGCCCCCCCCCCCCCCCCCCCCGGGGGGCCGACGAAGAGCCAGCTTCCCTAACATCCATTTCAACTTTCAACATGGCCGTCCCTTTATTTAAATTAATAACGGCACAGCTGACAATGTGTTCAGTCATCTATTAGTGGAATCACATAGCACAGAGACGATTTGATACCACCATACCACCATACCAGTCCACAGTCACAGTCGACATCGGTCTCAGTCTGTGCATGTCCCTTTTGGACTTGAGGTGAACTCTACCGTTGAGAGCCATTGAGCAAGAAGCTGTGACTATATTGCCTGGCACGCGATAATACCTGGCAGCTGCTTCACTTTAATGTTGAATTCCTCCCGTATCTTGAGATGTGAAGGACAGTTGATGGAAAAAAACTTTTCGGAACCGAGGCCAAATGGCAAGTAATTAGCATTAACTTTATGAAAAGCTTATGACATTATACAAGCCACTTGTGTTTCACATAGTCCTTTGAGGACAGCGTGTCAGGCCCTATGTCCAAAATTCCGAACTACCCCTTTAAGAAATGGTCGGGTTTAAATCGGTCGCGGGCTCATCATGACAGTTAATGTACCGGGCTGGGCCGGGCCGGGCTCGAATGAGCACGGGCTCGAATAGGGTCGGGTTTGATTTTTCGGCCCGATCTAAGCTCTAATACAGTACGTTCAGTTCACGTTCGCCCAAAATATGAACGAGTTCATGAACTATCGTTCAATGAACACGTTCAATGAACACGTTCAGGCACAAGGCCTTTAAAGTATGAAATATTTGGTGGAACAGTTATGATATATTCAAGGATTTATTCAGTTAGACCATGTCCATACAGTACGTGCTACATTTTCAGAATGTTCTAATGGTACGGCTTTAAAATAATTTTTACAGACCTTTTAAGAATGGGATACTAGTAAAGCCATTAATATATGTATATTTTTCTCATACTCCACGTCACATTATGTTGGGTGAAATAAGGAATCCAATTACAGTCGAATACACACACAGCTGCACTATGTCACTATAACAGGAGGGACCTGAGATCAGTTAGCAAGTAAACCATCAGAGGACGCGTCACTGAAAGACAAACTGAACACTTCTCAGCAACGATGCACGGCGCACAACCAACCGCCATTAGTAAACAAGAGCGTTGCCAGGGTCCCAGCATGATCAGTCTAAAGCAAAGTGGGATCCGTTGCGACACAACCTCCCCGAGCACAGCCAACGATCTCTCGTCACGGTTCCTAAACCGCTGCCCAGCCTTGATAAATCCAATTGTGTTTAAAGCCTGAATCATTTTGGGGGTCATCCCAGGCTACCAGAGAGGGAAACAGAGACTGACCCCCGGCCCCTGAATCTATGAAACTAACCGGACAGCACGGGTAGGAATTACACTCTCATCGGTGCTGCTAAAATGTGGCAACATACAAAACTTCAAACAGATATACGTCCATGATTTATTTGTAACAAGGTCACTTGCTACACACCACCTAGATTACTTTTCTGGGCTCTTTCAAACACAGCACAAAGGGTGATGGTGTTGAAAATTGATGATAACGATGATGATGATGATGATAACGATGATGATAATTTGTTGCAGAAAATGGCACGACACAAGGGGACTCCACTGCCCTTACAGGAGATATCTCCCTGAGTGTGAGTGTGTGTGGAGATGGCTGGTTTAACCTGTGCTCACTGATTTCTCAATGTGCAACAGCTGTGCAGCCTCACGAGCCCTAGAGTCCAATCAGACCGGGTTAGGTGGGGCTACTTAACCCATCATCCAAACACTCCCACAGTATTCCTTTATACTCTTCTGATTGAAGAGAATAAAAAGGGCTGAGCTCTCAGTGCTGTTTCTAGATACAAGCCGTATAACCCTACATGCCCACTACCTCCGTCAGTCAACGGACGTGGGAAGGCGTGGCTGACTGATGGGGGAGTAGTCTTTGCAGAGGCATCCGTCAGCCAATCAAATCGCTTCGCCGGGTTCTTCCCGCTTCTTCCTGCTTGTTGCGATGCAAGATGACCCGCTTTCCCACTTTCCAGTATCGTCAGAGCCCGAGTCGCGTCACAGTGCTTAAATTTGCATACGTGATCTGATTGGATGACGGATCCGTCGCTGCCGAAAAAGTTGAACATTTTTCAACTTCTTGACTGAGCCGAAGGCTCCAACGGAACGGACGGATCCACAATGCATTGCGCGTTCGTCCCCATTCAAAGTCAATGGGGATCAGTCAACGGACGGAGGTAGTGGGCACGGGGCGTAAGTGACGGCTTAAGGCCCACAAGCTACAAGGGGGCCCCCAAGCTATCAGGAGGCCCCAGTGGTTTTCTTTGCTGTAAAACTGTTCAGTTATTTCGCCTAGGCATCGACCTAAAACTGATTAAATAATCATTTGAACCACCTTTCCTAAAATGCTTGTGTGCATACAAATCTTCTTTAACCAGCATTTAATGTGGTTATATAATGGGACTGTGTACTGCTTAATCATGCATAGTCCACTATAAAAGGTAATAGGCATGAGATGTAATAACATGAAGGATATTATCCACTTCTCATCAATAAAGGAATGCAATTAAATTGGAAACGGCTGCAAATCTATTTAAACTATGCCTGGATATTCGACAGTAAGCATTTGGTAAGGACTAATAAATGTTCCACTGGAGATCAAGATTAAACTTTACCTCTTCGACTTGCTTTGAGTGTAAATATCCACTTACAGATCGAATAAAATCAAAAGATTCCTTTGGTGCAAATAATGCCTCCACTAAAGGTTTGAACAACGCAGTGCATGCTATCTATAGAGAAGTGAAAGTCAACGATGGATCATTTCAGCCGGTTATGCGATCAATCAAAACCAAACGTAATGGATCCGCTACCCTTTGGAACGACCTATGCGCCTTTCACAGCTTATTTGTCCTGTTGCCTCTCGGACCGGGGTGTTCAGTCTACTTCACCGCGATGATAGGTTGACCTTGGCCGCAGTGCCAGAGGTCAGCTGCGTTAAGTATGCCTAATTGGCATCCCACTGTTACTGTCCAGCCATTTAATGACCACATCTAAAAATTTACCATGAAATATGCCTCCGCTATGAATCTTTTATGCCAGAAATGCTAAAGTTCAAAGGCTAATGGCAGGCAGTGGTATAGGACATGCCTTGGTCCAATTACTCACGGAGAGATGCATGTTTTGGTTTTAAGGTCAAAAGCTTTGGATGTCTGCTCCACGAGGACCAAGAGTCTAGCCTCATTTACATACTATACTCTGTAGATTTCATCAGGCAAGCACTCCACATAATGTACAATATGCTGTATGCAGTGTACACACACACACACACACACACACACACACACACACACACACACACACACACACACACACACACACACACACACACACACACACACACACACACACAGTAAATATTTACTTTAATCTTTGCCTTCAGTACTTAAGGCTTTAAGTCATTTTATTTCTGTGTTTTCATGACTTTCCATGTTTAATAATTGTGTTTTATGGCATGTGAATATGTAGCCCAAAAGTAGTAACAAAAATACAATACTTGTAATACTATGTCTCATTATGTGTGATACGTACATTTTCTATTTTTCACTACTGTGCTCATTGTAGAATTACATCAGTGGCATTTTGATTAATTGTAAAGACCTCTAAATTTAGGTGTCCCCAGTTAGCCTGACTGTAATACCTAATTTCAGTGATCATTGATCAACATAAGACATTTTTCACCCTGGCTAGGACCAGTGCGATAATTTCTCAAAGACTAAAGTACAGGAAACCAAAATAGGACATGGCTCATGACACAAATCCTGCAGAAAGTCTAAATTATTCAACCATATATTAATACCCATCACAGGTTTTTTAATCATAGATCATAGAGGCACAGCAGAGAAGACTTGGAGGGCAGAACCCGGGAGTACAGGTGAACCCTTCCCCTGCTGTCGACTAATCTAGTGCCTGCATATTGTGTTTTGTACTCACAAAGGGCAGAGTTCAAACCTAGGGTTCTAGGTAGATTAAATAACTGGAAACAATTTTCTCTTCCCGCTTGATTAATAGGGTGGATGGTACATTTTTTAAAAAGTCCATGGCACACAAAATAATCATCTCTCTTCAAAACGTTTTTCCAACTGCTAGTTGGCAATACAACAGGATTGGCGCCCACACAGCCTCCATTAAAAAGGCAGAACATTATGGATATCGATTCATGGATCCACAAAGATTAATGTTTTTTCGGAGTATGATAAGAAAGCTGAAATGGAGTGACATTAGAGGTCTAGGATAACATTTGCCCTATCGAGTTTTCTTCATTATGCTCCATTGGAGAAATGTAAACAATCTTAAAAACATGCAGTGCTTAGAGTTGAGTGCCATCAAGCAGAACGGCCTTGGCAGAAATGAACTATTACATTCATGGGCATGTTTTAATCGATGTATGATGTAGGATTTTTTGTGTCTTCGTTACCTCAGAATGAGCCCTTTATATCTACACGGGGAGCGGGTCCTCTTCTACGGCGCCCCCAATGTTTCTACGATAGCCCAGAAGAGAGAAACAACTCTAAAGAGGACGCGTTTTTAATCATGGCATCATTAGCTTACTTGTGAGCTATGACCTTTATTTTTACAGACTAAATAACTAAATACCATTCATAAATCGATCAAGGAACAGGGTCACTTTACAACTCTGCTACTTGATGGTTGATTTTCCGACGACGTATTAAAATGATGGGAGAGGGGAGGTGAGGGCGGTACTCAGTTGGTCGCTATCTGCATCATCACCGCTAGATGGCACTAAATCCTACACACTGCACATTTAAGATGTTCCAAAGGACCAGATTGGTAAAAAAATTAAAAATGAGAGCACATCAAAGTTATGACCCCCAGTCTGTGATTATATGGAGCGGAGCGAAGACATTTATGACCTGTGAAGACAGACGCTAAAATCAGAGCTTAACCTGACAAGTTAGGTTATTAATACAGATGATGGACAGCATTTCAATTGCCCAAAAAAAATTAAATTGCAAATAACCTGGAAGTTATCACCAAAGTTTAGGCTGTCATACTTTAGGCTGTGATCTAAAATACTTGAGGCTTTAGGCTGATCCGACATACTTTAGGCTATGATGCCACATACTTTAGGTCTGATTCAGGTAAAATAAAACAGAAAAACTGAAAAACCTGTATTGTAACAGCATCCATCTGAATTATTTGTCTTGCTCGATTCACCAAACACCCCCTCAAGGACTTGGCACAATACAAATGTTTAACATTTGCTTTAACCCTAGACCTGTTGTGATGCTATATGGTCCAATGACAGGCAGGAGCTGTTAACCCGGCTAAATTATGCAACAGTGACGATGGAACCATTTCAATATAGTATAAAATGTATAGAGTATATGAGTGACATGACATTTTACATTGGAAGGCAAAGCCGGCGACATCATACGAATAAATGGAGGGGTTTGAAATACTGGGCCTGTATGCGAGTTGGACGTGTGCCAACACAATAGAGATCCTTCAAAGTATTAAGTGTCTGCCTGTCTGGGCATTCAACCGTTCCTGGCGGTGAACAAAATGAAATGGAAACTGAAGTTGACAGGAGAGACGGTTATTGTTGTTGAGCTTCTTGAACTTTCTCAGATAAAAACTAAAAGTAATAAACCATGCAGCACAAAGAGCTGTTGTTTTCACTTAAGGGGAATAAATAAATAGAGAGAGAGACAGACATTGAAGAAGGTGCATGAAAGCAAAAGATGCGCGTGTGTGTGAGAGAGCTGTGTCTATGAGAGAGAGAGAGAGAGAGAGAGAGAGAGAGAGAGAGAGAGAGAGAGAGAGAGAGAGAGAGAGAGAGAGAGAGAGAGAGAGAGAGAGAGAGAGAGAGAGAGAGAGAGAGAGAGAGAGAGAGAGAGAGAGAGAGAGAGAGAGAGAGAGAGAGAGAGAGAGAGAGAGAGAGAGAGAGAGAGAGAGGAGTCACGAAAAGGAGAAGACACTATTCGGTTTCCATTCCGATATGAAATCCCCAATGTCCCTCAATCATAACAGCCTTACCAAAAGTGCTTTCCATATCTCCCAAAAACTCAGAGAAGCTTGTGATTCAGACATCCACATCCCTTAATAAACCTGACACATGTGATGACTATAAATCCTTCCTGCTGGCTGAAGCGCATTGATTATTGTTCCGGAAGGCTCCGCCAGTGCACCCTTCAGCAAACACCATTATAATATTTCACCAGACCCTTTGGAGGGCCAGACGTTGGTGACCAATGACACAGGGGAGGGGGGACATTTTTGGATATGATCCATCTCTTTTAAAGCACCGCAGATCTGACTCGTACGTTTATCTGATCTTTGTCATCTGGGGCCTGTGTGTGTGTGTGTTGTGTGTGTGTGTGGTGTGTGTGTGTGTGGTTGTGTGTGTGTGTGTGTGTGTGTGTGTGTGTGTGTGTGTGTGTGTGTGTGTGTGTGTGTGTGTGTGTGTGTGTGTGGTGTGTGTGTGTGTGATATCATTTGCACAATCAACATTTGCTTGTGTCCCTGGCCGATGGATATCAGCGGTTATTCATCAAATGATTAGGCCCGCGACTGGGGGACATATTACTGCTTGTTATCAGATTGGGTGGAAGGCAACGGGCCCCCCGCCAGGCAGCAGATCCATCTCTGGAGCTCTGCCCCTGGTAGGAGGCAGTGGGGCGGGTGTCCTTTAACACAGGGACACAGAAAGAGAGGGACGCAGGCGGAGAAGCACAGACAAGGAGGGAAAGATATAGATGTAGACACAGAGTCTCACACACACACACACACACACACACACACACACACACACACACACACACACCACACACACACACACACACACACACACACACACACACACACACACACACACACACACACACACACACACACACACACACACACACACACACACACACACACACACACACCGGCCTCTGACGTAAGCCCAGGGGATGGTGAAGGGTACGATCAGTCTTATGAAAAAAAAACAAAGAAGGGCCAGAAAGAATGGCAACAGGAAACGTGAAGAGCGTCCGTGGATGAGTCACACGGACTCAATCGACTCAAAGTTCAGCAGGCTTATGATCTGTCCATGCTGGCCGGGGTCGGGGGGGGGGGGGGGGTTCAGGTTAGGGGTGATGAGTTGCGGTTGACCACTCACATCCCTGACCTGCCAGCGTCTCAGTGGAATCGCCGTGATTGCATAAGTGGAAGATATTTCTTTCTCCCTCTTCATCTTACGACAAAATACTTTGCTTGCCAGTTGCTTAGCAACAAAAACATACAAAAAAAAAAAAGCCATGAAAACAACAAGAAAAAGGAAAATAACAAACCCCAACCTGATTTAAATAGCATATACCATACATAGCGGTGTATGCTCCATTCTGACATTATTGGGGCAAGCGGTTTGGCAGGAGGCACAGAGGTGTGCGTGCGTTTGTCTTCGTGTGTGTGTGCGTGCGTGCCTGCATGCGGCAGGTAGCTCTCAGGCAATAAAAAAGGAAGAATAGGGTGAGTGTGGGGCCAAGGGGAGAGGGGAGAGAAAACAGCAGTGATTCAAAGTGAGCGGTGTTCATTCTCTCAAACTGCCACAAGGAGTAATTGGAAGTAAAAGGAGGTTGATTTACAGTGCTTATCCTTTGCAATTAACAGAGCTAGAAAATAGGCTTGGCCAGCACTAATGATATTAGAGTTGAATGTCTTTCATTCTAATTGTAATATTTGGATACATGATGAGAGGACACACATCTCATATGATGCAGTATGAGGCTTGAATCAGAATTTAATTCACAGTTTATTTTTTTAGGCCATGAATTACAACAATGACCAAGGCTGATCTGAAAATCCCTCAATAACCCCGAAAAAACAACCCGACTTCAGACAGATCTGCTGCTTTCCAACACCAACAACGATTCTACAAGGGAGCCAACTACAGCGAGCCAAAGACAGAAACGTCCCCTCTGAAAAGGTCAGCGACGTAGACCTTTAATGGAGCACAGCTTCTGCCATTTTTTTTCCACGCTTCCTTCCTCGCCAGCCTGTTGACGAACACCCGCCGAAAACGTTCAGAGCCGAGGTGTGAGAGGAGAGCTGACTGTGTTTCGTTCCATTAGCTACTCTAGGATCTATAGTAGCCCCATGAACGGCTAAAGTTCAACATGAAAAACTCTAGACAAAAAGTCTAAACACAAAAAAGAAAAAAGTCTAACTCTAAGGAAAAAACCCAAAACCCGGGTCATACTCTTAAGAACCGACGAGCAAAGGAAAGCCTGAAATATCTCTCTTCCTAGAGTTCAGACTATGGGGGTCTGAATTGAACAGTTCCTGAAAGCTACGTTAGTGCTACGGCTAGCCCCTGGAGGGGGGGGAGACACGTGTGAGGAGGACTCATTTTGACAGGAGAGAACACTACAGTGAAGAACAGCCATTTAGCAGCCCCGGCGCGCTAAAGAAGGAGGCCATGAACTGTGCTTTGAAGGGTTACGCAGTGGCTGGAATGGACTGTCTCGCCTTCACACAGTGCCTGTCCAGAGACACACTTTGGGGAAATGACTGAACACTGTAGCACCGCCACATACGTCACCTGCTAACCACAGACACACACACACACACAAAGAGGAAGATTGACGGACAGGTTGGGAGAGACACACACGCAAACACACACACACACACACACACACACACACACACACACACACACACACACACACACACACACACACACACACACACACACACACACACACACACACACACACACACACACACACACACACACACAACTGCAGTGTCAAGCTGCAATGGGTGGGTCACTGCGATGTGTGTCACAGTTCCAGTTCCCCCCCACCGCCCAAGTGTGACAAAATAATAGAATACAATAGTTATAATATTGTATAGTATGATGATTGTTAACAATTATGTTAGTATTGGTTATGGGAACGATTTTCCCTGTTCAAGGAGGTAGGTTTTTCTGGTTTAGTCACCGTTTCAGTTTGATGCCCCTATCCAACAAGATTTGATGCATGTCCAAAGAGTTTTGAACAGTACAATATAAAGTAGTGAGGACGTCATGGGAAGATGCACGTAGACTTTTAAAAATAGTCTGAGGCATAAATAAGGACTTGTACTCAAGTACTTGACTGTTTACTTTCCCTTGTTTATTCATGGGTAAATATAGCGAGCAGTCTATTGTGCAACTGTATCGACAAAACCGCTATTTAATAGCAAACAACACACTCACATTGTAGTAAATAGATGATTTTTCAGCTTAACATTTGCCACATTTACAAGAAACCATAAGGCCACTCAGAAGTAGATGACCATCAATGTTTCAGCTCCAACAAGAGGGTAATGCAGAAAGCAATGTGTATTTAAACCTAAACATCAGGTATCAGGTAGGCTACTTGTTGATACGTGAGTATAACCTCAAGTCATTAATAACTATGTGGCCTATTTCTTAGACATAGGAATATTATATTTCATAGGGACTTCCAACCACTTTGAGAGTAGTGTGACCATCACAACAACTGAAAACAGTGTGGGAGTAAACAGATGCTTTAAAAAAAAAAAAAAAAAAAAAGATAAATCGCGTTAACATGGCCTATGTCGATCGAAGCATTCCAGTTGTTAAGAAATATTTGCATTTCACACACTTCCAGCTTGTCGACTTCATGTGCTTCATTTAAGGCACCCACCAACAGGTGTCATCACAGGTTTGCATGGTGTGCGTGACAAAAACACTTCTGAGGAGGCCAAGACATCCATCACTAAAGCTTCCTATATATTATTCACTTCAGTAAGGACTATGCACAGCCTTGCATTGAATCCTGAAGAAAACACAGGCAGTTTCAAACCCTGACTGAACACCATCGGTAAAAGTAAGGCGGCCGATTGTTCTTTGACAAATTTAGTCTCTTCCGAAAGTGCTGTTCAGAAATCAAACAAGAATATCTCAACATAAACTGATCCTCTGTGTGTGAAGTCGTACATGTTTGGAGTAATCAAAGGTTTAAATGGCGTAGCCTACCTTCTTTTTGCCGTTACAGTGGCAGCACACCGTCCACAGGTACTTGATAGTTCTCCACAGAAGAATTATAAAGAGACCCCCGAAGAAAGTGACCATGGACGAGGCGAGAAAAGCCCACCACATGCGCTGGCTGTTGCTGTCACAGATCACATCTGCCGAGAAGGGTATGATCACGTTCATCTTGGCCATGTGGATCATCGAGCAGTCCGGGGATGAATTTATCGATTTTTCATTGCATTGTAAGATGATTAAACTATGTGTCCGGGGTTCACTCGCCAAACCACAACGACTACGATCGAGATGCTTCGGGGAGCGTCTGCCAGCGCCCCCTGCCCCAGCGGCTCAGCCATATTGTGTCATCCACCTTTCACTACTTGGCGTTTCCATCTGCCTTCGTCCCTAAAAAAAAACACACTCAAATATCCTTAGAAAATCACCAAGGAATTGGATGGTGTGCAGCGCTCCTTCGAGAACAGCAAGTGCGCCGCTATAAATCAATAGACATGCCCAACAATAGTCATATTCTTGGGGAACTGTTTTCACAGTTAACAGCGGTCGCGGGAATGTTCATTCATGTTCATCCATGCCCTCATAAAAAAAAAAATCTACGTATCTTTTAGTATCCTAGCAGGTCAAACCATTAGAATCGCCCAGAATTGTGTGTTCTTTCCTTCCATCCGCCTCTGATGGCAATCGATGGCTCCCACTCCTGGGTTGCACCTTGTTGAACAACGCGCAGTTTGTTAAAAAGCAAAGGTCCGCTACTTCTTCTAGTCCTGCCTCGTTCAATGGTCAACAACGCTTCGTGTTCCGTGGTAGATGTTGCTTGATGCTAAGCGTTTTTTTTTGTTGCTTTCTCGGTGTGCCAGAGAGCTGCTCTCACATCTACTAGGAAGATGGCATCGCAGATTACAGGTAGCAGGGGGTGTGTTTGTGTGTGTGTGTGTGTGGGGGGGGGGGGGGGGGGGGGGTGGAGCCATCAACTCCATCAGATCATTTTGGTTCTCATGAGGTGCACAGTTTGTCATTATTTCCCCCCCAAAGTTGCAGTTTCTTTAGGCTTGTCAACTTGAAATGTTAAAAGTGGTCGTTTTTCTAAATGCATACGCGTGTGTGTGTGTGATTTCTCGAGTATTCATAGCGTATACTTTATAAGGAAAAGAGGAAACAAGAGAACGGATCTCTTTATTAGCGATTACATGGCCATTAGTAACCTGACTCAGATAATTAAATCTAGGGGGACTCGTACAAGATGGGATCTGGCGCTAGATATACAAACCTGTTGAACAAATGCGAAGTAATTCGGCTATTGTGGATTTACGAAATGAGGTTATGAATACATGATCGTTCATGATGTTCAAGCATGACGTTATATTAAAGGGTAATTTATAACCACGTTTTGAAGCCACCAGCTGCGTATACGACAGAACACATTTAGAGGGGAAATGTGGGTTATTGATTTTAGCTGGGGAGAGCGGAGGAGATGGGCGTGCGTGTTTGGTGTGGTAGAGTGTAATCTAGAGTAGCGATTCACACCCTCTACTGGACGTATTGTGTAATGATTACTAATGTGCAGCTGTCCAGGCCTGCTGATGATGATAGAAGGCGAACAATACGATCATTATGAATTGTAGCAGAATACCTGGACTAAATACTTGAGAAGGACCTAATTTTTAGTAATAACTCAATGACAACTCTTAATGTTCTTGTGTTTATCATTCAAATTGTAACTGTAGGCTATACAAAAAAAAAAAATTAATTAACCACTGTGATAGATGAACATAAACAAACAAACATACAGAATTCGTTCATTATATTTATTTATTTTTTTACAATATTTGATACAAATATTAAATTAGAGCAAAGTTGAAATGGACGTTAAATCCAACCCGATTAAATGAAATGCGGACAATGATTTGTCGTCAAAGAGGAGATTGTAAATACTTTGTCTGCTGTGAATCAGAAATAAAATATCCCTTCTTAAATTATTCACTTCAGAAAAAGCAGCAAAAACATTGTGTCAACATTGCCAACATCAGTAACACGCTGGATATCCTCTGACTGTGAGACTACCGTACCTGTGGTATTATTGCTTTACAGATATCCAAGCGTTGATAACATAACTGCAGTATAGGTATTGTGTAGTGAACACCTACATGTTTGGCACAACCTATACACGTCTGAGAACCGATGGCAATACAATATTGCAGTGCCACAAACAAAAAGAGGAAAAAATAAGTAAAATCGCCACAGATGTGCCCTATAAACAGGAACACCGGACAATATTGACACGTTTATTCGAAGATAGCTACATTGATATAGTTATATAGACTTCATAACCTACCTTCGATTGGCTTGGATTAATCAATAAAAGGTATTAAATCAAAGACGTGGAGACGGCACAGGTTCTACCTTCAGGTATGGACTGATATGATTAACATTTAATTACAGTCTACTGCTGCACACCGGCCTCCGAGACACAAAGAACAAAAAACAGGTTGTGGAATTAAGGAGTGCCAAATGTTCATGGAAAAAAGATGAAAATCATTCAAGTACGCATTAAAAACACTAGTGTAAACAAAATCTACCTGTAGTACATCACTATTGTAGTGGGGGTTATCATGTCCGTAACGTCAGTGCTATTACAAACCTCATACTTCTAATGCTGCGGGGCTGTGTGGAGGGAGACCTGTCACTCATGACGACCGCTAAGACGTACCGACCCCCGCTGGGGTGTGTGTGTCTGTCTGTTTCACTGTGTGCGTCTCTCTCCCCGCCTCCGTCTCTCTCAGCCTCTGTGTGTGTGCGTGTGTTAGTGTCTCTGTGTGTGTGTGTGTGTGGTGTGTGTGTGTGTGTGTGGTGTGTGTGTGTGTGTGTGTGTGTGTGTGTGTGTGTGTGTGTGTGAGCAGGTGGCGGTGCTACGGCGCTCCATCTGGGATCCAGAGGACCTTGCTCTGCTCCTGCTCCACCACGGTGAGGATCTGGGTGCAGATGTAGGACAGGCTGCCCCCCTGGACCACACCTGCAACGCACGTCAGCATGCATCACAAAAGCGACAAACAATAATTGACTGGGCTCCGGCTTTTTGGTGCTATCGATTGATTCCAATCTTGTTCTACGCTTCATTTCATTCGTTCTCCTCCTCCCCCCCCCCCCCCCCCCCCCCCCCCTCGGCACCGTCCACCGTCTACACCAGGTTATAACAAAAAGCCTAGCACTGAAATAAACAAATATTTAATGAAACAAATATATAGCTGAACCAGCGTATGAGCCCTTTCGTCTCCTCAGCTGACGGGTGTGATTGGATTGTGTCTGGCCTGAAGGAGCACCGAGGGAGCGGCGGGCCGTGCTGCAGACGGGTCTGACTCACCGCCTGTCTGCTCATTACCCGGGTGACACAGCAACGGCAGACCCCCCCCCCCCCAACGTGATTCAGCAGCACGCCTCCGACCCGACACAATCTGAACAGGCCTTACTCAGGACCCACACACCGGTCGTTGGGTAGGGGAACACCTGGCGTTCCCCTACCCAACGACCGGTTTGTGTGCACAACGCGTGTGTTGCCTGCACCACGGACCTGTGAAGAAGCGGCTGTAGTCCTGCTCGATCTTCTGCGCGCTCTCGAACTGCTCCTTGGAATGCTTCTGGGAGACCTTCTCCCGCAGATACTGGGGGTCTTTCTGCTCCCTGGGGAGACAAGGTTTGGGGGGGGGGGGGGGAGATGATCACTTCAACATCGCTTTGACAACAGACCTCTGATTGCAGAACAGTATCACGTGCGTGTGCAGGTGCTGTTCCACGAGTCAAAGTGGTTGAGGCCCTCTAGAGACGCTTCAGAACTTTATCACACAGGCAATGCACAGTTCTCCTTTCCCCGTCTCGTTGGAGTGACAGAATGGTTTTTCCTCACGGCAGCATGTCTGAGCTCACCCCACCTCGACGCCTGATTAGACATTGATTTACTTGCGTTGATCGTGTTCTGATTACTGTCAGCTGTTTATTTAAAGATGGCAATGCACTAAACAATTTGCATAACTCTTTGAAATGTGTGTATGCTCTTTTAAATGCCACGCACACAGAAGTAGCTGAGGGAATCAGTTCCCTGCACGCCTGAACATATCGCAGCCAGTGTAGTCAGCTTGACTCTGTTGTGTTTAGAAGTCCCAGAGGGTTAAGAAGTAGCATCCAAGCTGTTTGTGTGTGTGTCTGTGAGCGATCAAGTGTGTGTATGTAACCTAGCAATGGAAGCTGCTTGGCACTTGTGTCTGTGAGCATCTTTACTGAACCGACAGCGATATATTATGGTTTCTCCTTCTGACAAATCGCTTTGGATATAACGCCTGCTAAATGCCCTAAATCTAAATCTTTGTCTGTAATTGATCAAGTGTGTGTGTGTGTGTGTGTGTCTGAGTGATCAAGTGTGTATGTGTGTGTGTGTGTCTGTGTGTATATGTCTGTGTGCGCTTGTCTGCATCTGTGTTTGTTTGCGTCTTTGTTTCTTCAATTGCGTGTGTGTTGGTGCATGCGTGCCGACATGTGTGGGTGTGTGCGACAAGACAGCCAGTATTGTTTGGTAAGACAGCCCACACCAAAGAGCGAAGCCCAAGGCCACCTCTCGCCTCACTGTGGCACAGCTGGCACTCTGATGACATCACAGCGTGCTTGGCAGTGGTGAGAGTCATTCAGTGTTCGCCTAATGCATGAATCTATGCGTGTGTGTGGGGCTTTTAATAAACGTGTAAGGCTGCATGTCTGCCTTTCTAAAGGTCTTTCTAATTGGGGTGGTGGTGTGTGTGTGTGTGTGTGTGTGTGTGTGTGTGTGTGTGTGTGTGTGTGTGTGTGTGTGTGTGTGTGTGTGTGTGTGTGTGTGTGTGTGTGTGTGTGTGTGTGTGTGTGTGTGTGAGAGAGAGAGAACACGAATGGTGCTAGGTGGAGGTTTGGCAGAGCTACCACATTGGCGTCCTTCTGATGAAACACGGTGACGCACCACAGGTGATTGCCGTCGAGGTCAGCTGCGGCTAATCGAGTTGCCAGCCGACCAATTTGAGTAATTTGTCTTCCAACAAGGAGAGGCAGCGAGCAGCGGACATGGGAGTTGACGGTGAAATAAACGCCTGCTTTGACAGAGGGAAACCCACACCTCCTCAAGAGACCCCCGAAGGTGGGAACCAGGGCAGTGCGAGCTCATCCATCTCTAGATCAGGTATCCCCACCCCGTCGATGGACTCATCACTGAGGATGGGGGATTAGGGGAAATGATTACAGGGAAAGGCTCTAACTGAGATCATACTCGTCAAGTTCAAGTGGCATTTGCCTCACACAACGTTGTGCATGTGCAAGCAGTGAAATCACTAGCTAGTGATGTATTCATTTCTTGGGTTTAGGTTTATAATGACTGTTGTAGTGCTGTGATACCTCATGCTGTGATACGCTTGCTTTTCCTTGCTTTGGTTTCCCCCCCCCTGTTCTGCCTGCTTTTCATGTTTGTCTGCTTTACCATCCCGTTGTGATCATGCACAACAGAAGCGGTCACCGACGGCGACGGGAGCCTACTCACTTGATCTGCTTGGCGTTTTTGTAGCGGATGAATATGACGATGGGGTAGATGTGGACGCTGTGAAGCCGTTCGATGGCATGCGGCGCGATGTCAAGCAGACAGTGGCAGTCCTACGGGGAAAAGATTAGAATAGATGACAACAGCCCTTTGGGAATGATGGATGGCGATCCACCCAATGATGTCGGGGACAGGGAGGGTGGACTTTGGCACAGAGCTGTGGGTCGTCGCTGCAGGTGGTTATGGGTCAGATGATAGATTTGCTTGGGGGCCCAAGTCTTTTTTGATGACAATTGCTGGAAAAGGGGGTTTATATTGATGCACAGTACATAAAACCTGCCCTTTCATTCAGCTTCTCGTCTATAACGTTTGCTCCCCTGCTGTGTGAAACATTAAACTTGGCTACTAGTTTATGCATCGTTTGCAACTTTGCCTACTACTATCTTTCGCATATCAATAAGAACATATTTTTTATTTTATTGCAGGGCAACTTCTTTTGCATATAAGGGTCTAATTTGAAATCAATAGAGAATGAAATGTGTAATGTAAGACATTAGGGAACTAAATTGGATAGGATCAACGTCCGGATTCATGAACAATGCAAAATCAGAAAGATTCTCAAAAGTTGCATGCTAAAGTTTTGGAGAAAACTAATAAAGATGTATAATGATGTTGAATTATCAATACCCTAGGCTGAATCAAGAATTTGAGAGCAGCATGAATGAATATAAATACAGGCAGCAATCCCTCAATAAATGCATGAAGCAAAGTGCTGAAATACACCAGTGGTCTGAACAAATCCATGCTTCTATATTGATTCTAGCATCTCTAAGTACCCCGACTCATAAATGATTCAACTCATAATTAACTAATACACGAACAGCATGCGGCCTGTTGATTTAGAAGAGACGTGGCCAAGGAGCATGTCATATTTAATTTAGATCATCATCTCCTTCAATTGTGTTTCTATATAGTTTAGTTATTCGATATTGTCGAAATGTCAATAACGTACATGGCGAAATGACGGCCAAAACATAACTATAATTATAAATTACACAACATGGCAAACAGATGCGCCAACGAAAAGAGTGTTAAGGCAGCGTTGGTGTCACGTGCTCCGACGTACCCTCTCTGTGATCTCCTTGATGGACGCCACGGTGGTCACGTCAAAATGGCCACTCCTGCGCTTGTAGTCGATGAACACGCAGTCCTTCACGCCCCGCTCGATGGCCTGCTGCGAGGCCTTCATCACCTCTGGAAGCACAATCCCGCATATCAGAACAGGGCTTCTGGAACTCTCTTTACAAAACGGACCCCCTTCTAATGATGTATCACAGCGAAGTTCCCCTTTAATGTGCGTGCGATTTATCCAAATTTTGATGTTATATTATCCACTGTATGGGATTGCAGGGTTTGGATGGAGCGAAACTTCATATATGTTTATGAAGTGTCATCAATGCATCCCTCTAAAATAAAAATATCAAATGAATAAAATAAAATACTATCCAAAAATATACTGCGGCAGGATGACACATTTTCTCCGAAAATGGAAGTGGGCTCAAGAGCGGGCTTGGTCAAGACCCCATTAACTCACCAGGGAGACAACGGAAGAACTTAGCAGGGGCCTCCTTCAGCAGCATGTCCTTGTTGGCCTCCACCAGGGGCCCCAGAACCAGCACCGGTCTGGGGGAGGAGCACTCCACCTTCTGAACCCGCTGGTAGGCCAAGCAGACGCCGTCTAGAGAACCGGTACAAAGACATTAGTCTCACACACAGACACACACACACACACACACACACACACCTTGATCTGTTCTAATCCTCATGTACTTTATCGCAGCGTTGATGATTTGCTCACTCACAGCGCCCGACATCAAATGGTTGCCATGCTCGCTTTCATATACAATCTCGCTTTCATCTAGTGTCTATAAAGTTTACCTCAGCGCTGTCAGAGATAATTGGCTTACATCAATCAACCTATCAATCACCTAAATTGCATTTGATCCTGAAAAATAACAACTTAAAAAGTTTCCTACCGCACAACTCATATCATCAACGAAAACTAACTTAGCTTAGCATCAGCCTTCGCGCTACAACCAGGCTAACCCCGCACACACAAGCAGGGGGAGCCTGACCTTCCGTGACGGGCAGGGAGTCGGTGCTGAAGGCCTCCAGGGCGGCCAGGTCCTTGCCGTCCTTGGAGCCGCTGCGCTTGTGCTTGAGCCGCCGCCGGAAGAAGGAGCGGCGGGCGGCGGCCGACAGGCTCTTGCCGGCGCCGTTCTCGTCCTTGGTGTCGGGGCCCCCGTGCCTCCGGTAAAACTCCTGGTCCACCCTGTTGGGAGAGGGGGAGAGGCGACGGGTTTGAGGTGGGGGAGTCGGAGGAAGATCAACTAGAAACTTGGTAAACTACACATTACATTTCTACGAGGATATGGTGTATAAAATTGACGTGTAATATTCTTTGCCTCATTCCTGCCCTCAAACGCATCTCTGTAATACAGATTTTTATTAGTTTTAAACTGACGTTCTAGTCGTCTCATTTTCCTTGATAAGCCCTCCGTATCCCAGTTTTTGCCTCCATTAAAGTTTGCAAAAAATCCCAATACAATCATAGAGATTGCTATTGGGTTACACCATCATCATCATCTTCATCATAAATCCTCCGTATGATACAACTTTATTAATCCCCCATAGGAGAAATTTGATTGTTGCAACAGCCCAGCAGCAGTAGTCTACTGCCTGTAGTCCTCGATGGCCTGATCTGATGTCAGTCCTGGTAAAGCGCTGCTTTAACCCGGCTACATTAACACTCACATGTATTTGGACGGCACCTGGCCCTTCTCCAGCTTGCGTGCGTGCTCGTCCAGCTGCCAGGCCATCCAGTAGCCAAAGTTGCCGTTGGGCAGCGTGTCCTCCACGTACAGGATGTCGTCCTTCTTGAAGCTCAGCTCCTGCTCCCCGTCAGCCACGCGGTCGTAAAGTGCTCTGAAGACAAACGGTGATGGTGAACTGTAAATGGACTGCATTTATGTAGTGCTTTTTTTGCAACCAGTGGCCACCCAAAGCGCTTTACAATATTGCCTGACATTCAACCATTTCATGCACACATTCACACACCGACAGAAGCGTCAAGCCATGCAAGGCGACAGCCAGCTCGTCGGGAGCAGTTTAGGGTTTGGTGCCTTGCTCAGGGACACCTCGACACAGCTAGGAGGAGCCCGGGGATCGAACAAGCAACCTCGTTGTTACCAGCTGCCCCGCTCTTCCACCTGAGCCACAAGCCGCAGTTGTTAAACTAGTTGTTAAAGGTTATTAATCGGGGTCTGGGGCAGACAAGGTAGAGGCCTTGAGTGGCTCTGTTGCTGCTGTTGTGTCGCTGTACCGTATGAAGAACCCGTCCCCGGGGAACTCTTTGATTAGGGTCAGGTCCTCGGCCAGGTGCTGCACTTTGAAGGTGACCGTCTCGCCTGGCTTCAGCAGCTCCAGGTACGCCTCCTCCACCGTCTTGTTCTTCATGCTGACGCCGTTGAACTGCGGGACAAGAACACATCACGCGCACACACCGTCACGGCCTGTTCACAATGCTAGCATTTGCTTTACATATGATTATTCGTGTTGTTGTTTGAGTATTGATTGCGCAAGGGTGGAATTGCACAGCCACTTCGCTTTTCATGTCATGCCTTCTGGGTTTTAAGATAATATGTCTAAATTGGTTAAAGGATATGAAGGTATTCATTTTAATTTGTTGCTGTAAGTTGTTCCAGGAGTCAGGGGCACTGAACCTAAAAGCTGTCTTTCCAAGCTCAGACTGGGCTTGAGGAACATAAAGCATGAGCATGTCAGTGGAGCGGGTCTGAAAAAAACCATCTCAAATCATGGGGAAGCTTCCCAGACAGGGCTTTATAAATAGAAATGTGCCAATAAGTGTAACATCTTTCTTTAAGGGAGAACCACCCATCCTTTCCATATAAAACCCAATGGTGTGTGTCATAAGCATCTCCTGTGATGAACCTTAAAAATGATCCTTATGAATCCTTCATACCCAAGGCAATACACACACACACAACATATTTCTTACACAAGCACCACATACACACAAGTAGAGAACAGACTGCCGTCAATCAAAGACAATTTTCTAATATGGTAACATGTTGGACAAATAAAGCTTTTGAACTTTGAACTTCAGGAGTATATATATATATATACATACACAGACACACGTGTGCCTGTAAAAAAGACAAGACGGCTTTCATGCCGATCACTTATAACCCTCGATCAGTTGACGGCACGATTCAATTCGCTGATCGCTGATTCATCTTTACTGTCGTTACGCTAAGTCGCCTGCTGGACGTGTCTGCCGTGCGTCATGCACGTGACTGCGAGGTTACCTCCACTATCAGGTCCCCGGGGAGCAGCCCCTCCGGCACCCTGGCCGGGCTGTCCTCGTCCAGGCTCTCCACGTAGATGCCGCAGAGGTTCCCCCCACAGATCTGCACCCCCAGCTCCACCTGGGCGGTCCTCTTGAGCCGGACCAGCCGAGAGGGCGTGGGGGCGTGGCGGGAGGCGGAGCCTGGTAGCCTTGAATGATGAATCAATGGATCCCCGTCAGAACCAGAAGGCGTTTTATCGACCGATACGTCGGCACACGTGCTAGGGTTTCATTGTGGAACGTCGGACATGAGTTAAATAACCCGAAGGACGTGCTTCACATTTCCTTTTTATATAATGTTGTTAATGGAGCGTGAACATAGCTTGGCAGTCTATTATGACCTGATTGGTAATGGACTCCCCGAGAAGGGGAAAAATCTAGTAACTGTAATTCTGCATCCGTCCATACACGAGCATGTGCTTTGAGCATTATAGCTAATCCAAATATCAACTTGTACAACATGCTACGGTGTGAATAGTCAAACTCGGCCGACGCGTCCGTCGCGGTGCGAGGTCGGACGCCGTGCCTCCGGGGGGGGGGGGGGGGGGCCACCTGAAGGAGCTGCTGGGGCTGGTGGCGGGGGTGGTCTGCCTGGAGGGGGGCGTGATGGTGCCCTCGTCCTCCGGCTCGCTCAGCGTGTCCACGGCCGACTGGTCGTCGTCGGGGCTGCCGGCGCTGCTGTCGTCGGGCGTGGCCTGGTTGCTGATGGAGCCCAGGCAGGAGCTGGGGAGGGGCGGTTCACATGGGGGGGGAGAGGCCGTTGCTTAGACTGACTCGTTGGTGTACCCCCTTGAAGAGGTTGTTTCAGCTCAGTGCCCCGTTATCCTCCAGGGCTGAACGATTTCGGGGAATAATCGAATTGCGATTGTTTCGACCAATATTGCGATTGCGATTTAGTATGCGATTTTTTTTTGTAAAGTTCCTTATGTTCTGTATTATTCAATTAACAAGCAATTTATTAATTGTTGTCGCAGTCTTTGCGATTTGAATTACATCGCGATGTCGGTTTGTTAATCGTTCGGCGCTTCTTCACAACACATTTCAGGGAGAAAGGTATTGATATTAGGCTTATCGCATCAGTTCCTGTTTGGCGGGGGGGGGGGGGGGGGGGGGGGGGGGGGTTGAGGTGTCTATTTTCTCTGTTTTCCTTGTTTCACCCCGTTATCTAAAAATGTCAAAGTACCCCTGCAACCCCTACCCCAATTTCAGGAACACTGGTTAAGACATTACATGGGGGTGATGATATGATGACAGTGACAGTGGAGTCACTGGTTTAGACATTACAGGGGGGTGATGATATGAGGACAGTGACAATGGAGTCACTGGTTTAGACATTACAGGGGGGTGATGATATGATGACAGTGGAGTCACTGGTTCAGACATTACAGAGGGGTGATGATATGAGGACAGTGGAGTCACTGGTTCAGACATTACAGAGGGGTGATGATATGAGGACAGTGGAGTCACTGGTTTAGACATTACAGGGGGGTGATGATATGATGACAGTGACATTGGAGTCACTGGTTTAGACATTACAGGGGGGTGATGATATGATGACAGTGACAGTGGAGTGGGGTTTACCCGGAGTGCGAGCCGTTCCCCAGTTGCACCATGTGGGGGTTGTACTGGGCCAGGACGGTCACCGTGTCACACTGCTGGCCAATCACCAGCCGCGCCTGCTGCTCGTTGGCGTTGCGCAGGTTGATCCCGTTGAACTGAAATGAAGAATAATGCCCATAGAAATACATCATTTAATAAAGATAGAACGATCAAGGGAGCATTCCATAAATTAATGATCAAGTGTATGAAAATTTGAACAAAGGGAGAATTATATATATCATAAGATAATAGTGAATACAAAATAAAAATGCCCATAAAGAAAATGAAAAAACCTAAATCATAAGTTAATATACAATCTACAAAATATACAAAATTTAATAAATATTGAATATTATTTTAACTGGATATATAAATTAATATAATACATTATAATCAACATTTAATTAATTTAACGTAAAAGATGAATAGTAACAATGACGTAACAAAGGAGAGGAAACCAGAGCTGAACTCGAGGAGGGCAGTTGAGCCGAGAGCCGTCCCCTTACCTCCAGGAGTTGATCTCCGTACTCCAGTCTGGCCTGGTGGGCGATGCTGCCGGCGGTCACCTTGGAGACGAACACGCCCCCGCTCTCACCACTCACGATGGAGATGCCCAGTGGCTCCGCCCCCTTCTGTACCATCACGTTGCGAGGCTCTTCCAGGTAAGGCCTTCAGGGAGTGCACAGGGAGAGACGTCAGAGAGAGAGTCATAAGGAGGGAAAGAAAGAGCGAGTGACATGGGAGATAGGCCTAGTCTCCTAGGCTCAGCCCTATCCGACCATTACCTCATTATTAGGGCCCGACCGATTTATCGGCCTGCCGATTTAATCGGCCGATTATAGCCTTTTTGAAAATAATCGGCATCGGCCAAAAAGACGCCGATTACAACAGTTTTTTTTTTATTTTTTTTTTTATAAATGTTATTGCGATTAGTATCCTGCAGATTGCGCTCCTACTCGCCTTGCTAACTAACAACTTTAGCTGGAGTAAAAAAGAGGAGATTGAATTTTACCGTACAACATGAAAGCACGCTCGCTCAGGCAGCTGCGCGCTCACCTCACCAATGTACACAAGACGCGTTGTTTGAGCATGTTGTGCCTGTTTTTCTTTAGGTCCCAGGCCATGTTAATTTGTTATACTGTAGACTCTAACGGTGAGACCATACGGCTCAGCACGCACGTGTTAGTCACTGCTCACGAGCGCAGCACATTGGGAGTTAGTTATTTATTTTACATTTTACATTACACTCATTTTTGACTGTAAATGTATTCTAAAACACTCAAAGGTTCTGCATTCAATTCACATATTCGTCAAAAGTGTTTAAAGTATATTTAAGGTATCAAAAACTACGTTTTATATGTTGTTTTTTGTTGTTTTTTTAAATCGGCCGATTAAATTGTAATCGTAATTTTTCTCTGAAAATAATCGGCATCGGCATCGGCACTCAAAAATAAATATCGGTCGGGCCCTACTCATTATCTAACACTTTTTCAGTGTGTACACATTTACATTATATTCTGCTGAAGGCGATTGTTTACAATTGTTAAAAATGTTGTGCTATTATTACTGTTTGCTTATTATTATGTTTGATCTTATTTTCATTTTTGTTCTTTTGCAGTGCAACCATAAATCCATGCCAATTAAGTCCTTGGAATTCAATTTCTTGAGAGAGAGAGAGAGCAAAGACGGAGAGAGGGGTGGAGGAAGACACACACACACACACAAACAAACACACACACACACAAACAAACAAACACACAGACAGAGGCGGAGAGAAAGAGAGCGTCGGAAAACATGTTAGTAACCTTGTTGAGAGCGACCTCAGGTGGGAACCATGCCTGGGTCCCTGTACTATTCCGACCGCGGGTTTCCATGGTTACCAGAGCGAGGAAAAGTTTAGAACAGTTGATGGAATCCATTATTCAAGGGAACTAATGGGTATTTGGAGCTGAATAATTCTTGATTTGAATATCACAGATTCTTAACTTAAGCGACCCAATTAAATAATCAATGGGCTTAGATTACTTATCGGAGTCATCGGCGACTAATAACACGAAGTGATCTGCAATTTGAGATAACAAATGAATAATTACACTGCTGTATTCTTAGCACAAAAATCTGTTGCTTTAAAAAACAACTACAGACCTCGGGGAAGGGATTAGAATTGGAAATTCAGCCAAAATCAGAAGACGCTGTGTCTCTCCCCCCCCCCCCCCCCCACCAAGGACATTAGATGTGTAGGAGTTGGCCGTTCACGAGCCAAGAACATTTTTAGGCTGAAAGTCATGCAATCATGCACGATTCAACAGCATTCGGAAATAAACCAGCACAGGAGAGGAAAGTACGAGGCAGAATACAAAAGGACACCAGTAAAGAAAATAGAAACCCCCCAAAAAAAACACAGCCATTGTGATTCATCAACAGGGTCGATTAGACGGCCCCTAAAGAGGCCAATCTGCAGACATATTTTAGGGCGTTCTGCAGGCGGAGCGTGTCAGGCATCCATAAGACGTGCCTCGCTCTCTCTGGGCCCCACCAACCAATCATAGGTCCCGAGGCTCCCTAAAGAGACTAGCGCGGGCTTAGGAGTCTGGAGGTCGACGCTTTGCG
Organism: Gadus macrocephalus; assembly: GCF_031168955.1. Taxonomy (NCBI): domain Eukaryota; kingdom Metazoa; phylum Chordata; class Actinopteri; order Gadiformes; family Gadidae; genus Gadus; species Gadus macrocephalus. The sequence goes on from NC_082399.1 coordinate 7,649,828, forward strand.
AGACAGATCTAATCCGAGGAAAGACGAGGCAAGAGGGAAGAGACATGGGGCTGCCAGTCCGGGGTAGACAGAGTGGGGTGAAGGGAGGACAAGTGAATGATGGATGGATGGATGGATGTGTGTGTGTGTGTGTGTGTGTGTGTGTGTGTGTGTGTGTGTGTGTGTGTGTGTGTGTGTGTGTGTGTGTGTGTGTGTGTGTGTGTGTGTGTGTGTGTGTGTGTGTGTGTGTGTGTGTGTGTGTGTGTGTGTGTGTGTGTGTGTGTGTGTGTGTGTGTGTGTGTGTGTGTGTGTGTGTGTGTGTTCGCTCGCAATGGTTTGTCACTGGGATGGAGACGGAAGGGGAAAGGAGAGAGTGAGTGAGTGAACGAGTGTGTCAGTTATTCCCGGTCGGACAGGTCTCCCTACCGATCCTTCCGCCTGTCGCCGATGGGGGCGGGGCTGACCGATATCCTTGCCTGGGCGGCGATGGAGCCCTGTGATTGGCTGCTGGCGAAGGACGCCGTGTCCAGGCGCACGGGGGACAGCGGGGGCGTGGGGCTGCTGCACTCCGAGTGAGACAGGGAGCCTGGAGACGACGACAGCCCACCGATCAGTCACGGCCCACACCCACATAGGCAAGGCAAGGCAACTTTATTTATATTGCACTTTTCATACACAAGGCAGACTCAAAGAGCTTCACATGCTTCACATAAACATTGTCATACAATAAAATAAAATAATAGATAAGTAAAAGAAAACGTATGCAAAGAAATGAGTAAAATAGAAAGTGCAATGTATTTAAGATCAGATCAACAGTCTCTCTGGTAACCGCGTCGGGACTCCAACCCGACCTAAAGGAACTTGGTACTTTCTCTGGGACTCCAACCCGGATTCTAGTAACCCTTATCCTTTCTCTCTGGTATCAGATCATGTATCTTTCTGGTAAAAATCGAAAATTAAATTGAAAGTTAAAAAGGCTTTTTAGTAAGTAAAATTGAAAGTGCATAGTAAACAAGGCACTGGGGTAATGACACGAGGGAGAGAGAGACCCAGTCACACCAACGCTTCAGCGGCCGTGCAGGGAGGGGTACGGTACCTCTGTCCGACCCGACGGACCGCGGGTAGCGGGCGGGGGGGATCTTGATGCGCTCCGTCCTGAACTGGGCGGTGCTTAAAGAACCTTTAGAAGCAAGAAGGGAACGTAAGGTCAACACATGAGACGGGGTTCGGCGCCACTTCAGAGGTTCCTGACGGAGAGGAGATTTGAGGCCACACCTGGCAGGGACGCTGACCTGGGACAAGGGGAACTGCTGCTCGGAAGGTCAAAGGTCAAACTATTTCAACTTTGATGCCGACATTCACATTTACTTTGTTTGACGTTCTGTAACAGAGCAACTCTAAAAAGGCCAATGGTTTTCCTAGTTTCTAAACAACTAAACACTTGTTAAACGAGTTAAAAGGCGCTGAACTCCTGCACGTAAGCATGGTATACTCCTATGCCCGACCCAGCGTCCGACTGAGAAACAGTATCCTGGAGTTTGCGCTGGGGATCACGGTGGCACAGTACCTAGCCGGGCGCCGGAGGGAAGGGAGTTGGTGCTGTGTTGCGGGCGCGATGGCGGCAGGCTGTGCCCGCCCTCGGGGAAGTCTCCTCCGTCTCTGTGCTTCTGACTGAGGTCCAGGCTGTGGTGGTTCTGGTGCTGGGGGCCGGGGCTGCCAGGTAGGGGGAACACACCATCAACTCAGTGGATTTACATGCTATAGCGGCCATCCTGGCACCATCTCGGCTCGACCACTCAGTTGACTTTTTATGCTATAGCGGCCATCTTTGCTCCATCTCGCCTCAACCACTCAGTAGTCTTCATACGCTATAATGGCCATCTTTGGCTGTGTAATTCTGCATTAAGTTCCACGCACCCAGCTAGCGTTTAGAACCAAGATGGAGCCAAAATGGCCGCTGGGTGAATATAAATTCCCCCCAGCCCCCTGCGGGGCTAATTAGCCACACACACACCCCATGTGAGGGGGAACTCTGGCTCGCCCCACCATCTGCTGAAGACACCGGGGAACTGAGTCGAGTTTGCATCTCATTTGCAACATCATGGTGCGATTATGAGGATTCTCTCCAAAGTGGTCGGTTGGCGAGTTGTGTTAGTGCCGGCGGAACATCTTTATATATGTTCCATATTGACGGGCCTCATTAAACGTGAGAGAGGACCTGACCCGCTGTTGAACAGGTGGATGCATGTGGTACGAGGGTGTGACGGGGGGGGGGGGGGGGGGGGGTTACGGTGGGGGTAGCTCACCTGGTGAGGGGGTGGAGCGGGTGGGGCGGGGCGGGGCCGGGGGCGGGCGGAGGGGGGGAGTTCCCGGGCTGGACCTCGTGGCTCCAGGCCGTGTAGACGGGGTTCCTCATCACGGCGGTGACGGCGGGGCACGGAGCCAGGTCTCTCTGTGGGGGGTCTGGCAGAGGGGGGGGGGGGGGTCCGTTGGATGCGTTATTGGTGGGGTCGGAAACAAGCGATACGGAGATCCCTGGTGGGTTGTGTGTGTGTGTGTGTGTGTGTGTGTGTGTAGATGTTTGGATGGGTGGGTAAGTTGTCTGGGTGTGTGTGTGTGTGTGTGTGTGTGTGTGTGTGTGTGTGTGTGTGTGTGTGTGTGTGTGTGTGTTGTGTGTGTGTGTGTGTGTGTGTGTGTGTGTGTGTGTGCGTGCGCTGCGTGTCGGGGTTGACTTACGTGCGGCGATGGTGCTGCTGTAGCCGGGGGGAACGAAGGGCATGCTGTAGCGATGGCAACGCATGGGGGAGAAACGCACCAGGTCCACGGGCTCGGGGGAATGCTCGTCGTTAGAGAAACTCTGAACCTGGATATAACGAGTGCAGACGCACAGACAGACAAACGGAAAGACAGAGGGAGGAAGGGGGAGCCAGAGAGAGAGAGAGGCCAGATTAACGGAGATGATTCACACGCACGCATGCGATATCAGAGCAGCCAGAGCTGTAAATAACTGCATTAGGGCCCTCCTGAGTATTGCCCGTGTGCCAAATTCACCCAGCGGCCATCTTGGATCTAGAGACTAGCTGGGTGGAGGGGAACTGAATGCCTCATTCAGTTCCCCTCCACCCAGCTAGTCTCTAGATCCAAGATGGCCGCTGGGTGCCCCGGGGGGGGGGGGGGGGGGGGGGGGGGCACTCCCCGGTGTATTACCTGCGTGGGGATGGGGATGTGCAAGGGGGTCACGTTGCGCCGCAGAGCCGGCGCCGACCCGGGCCGGTACCTCTTCCTCTCGTGCTCCTCCGTCTTCGGCCTGCGGCCCTCGCCGGCCCTCCGGAAGCCCGGCTTGGCGTCCGGCGGCAGCGTGGGAGTGTCTACGCCGTAGAGGCGCGGCAAGGTGGCCGGCGGGCCGTCCCGCTCCTCCGGCGGCGGTGGCGGCGGCGGCGGTACCGGAGAGGCGGGGGGCGTCGCGGCGGCGATGGTCGAGTCCGACGCCGAGCTGTTCTGATGCCGCCGCTTGAAGCGGAACGAGTCGCTGCGGGCGGGCGGGGTGGGCGGGGCCGGGCCCTCCGACACGGGGCTCTGCGGGGAGCGGCGCGGCTGCTGGGACAGGGACAGGTAGTCCAGCTTGGGCGCCGTCGCCGCCACCGCCGCCGCCGCCACCGCCACCGCCTCTGGCCTCTTGAAGGCGTCCACGTCGAAGATGGACTTCCGCGGCTTGGGCCTCTTGAAGATGGAGAGCTGGGCGAACTCCGACACGCCGGTCCCGCCGCCGCCCACCACCTTGGGCCAGGTGCCCCCGCTGGGCTTCTCCGTCGGGGGGGGCTCTGCCCCCCTCCGCCGCCCGGACAGGCCGGGTCCGGGGGGCCGTCCCCGGGAGGCGGAGGGCTGAAGGCGGGGTCTCGGCGGGGGTGTTGGTGGTGGTGGTGGTGGTGGTGGTGGAGGAGTTCGGGCCTCCGGCAGCAGTAGTCTGGGTGGGGCTCCGGGGCCGCCGGGGGGTCCCCGCGCGGGGCCAGCGGGTGGGAGTGCAGGGAGCTGCTGGGGGAGGGTTTGAGGTGATAGGGAGGGGGGCCGCTGAGGAAGCCGTCGGCCGGAGGGTCTCGGCGGGGCCCGTCCGGCCCTGCGACCGGACCGTCGGGGCTGTAGATGTCCGTCTGGGTGGAGTTGTTGTGCTTGGGGTGACGGCAGCTCCGGGCGTGGATCTCACAGGACTGGGGCCGGCCCCCCGGGCTGCGGTCGCAGTCGGACAGCAGGCTCTGGCCCGAGCAGCTGTGGGGATGGAACTGGGGGAGAGGGACAAAGAGGAGGAGCCGTGGAATAAGGTGAACGCTCTTCACGGTCACAGTTGGTGTCAGGTCATGTCGAACGCTGTATGGGACAATGCAATGCACTGAACAATGCCTTTCATCAAGTTCACATAAAAGGGGATCAGGTTCAGACTTTTTCCCCCCCTGGAGTTTGAACACCCTCCCAACGTGACTCTTTCGCTCGGTACGAGTGAACCGTTATCCTGAAACGACTTGCACCTGCATCCCGCCGTGCCTGCATTATACATTGTCTCTCCGCTAAATCTTATTTACCCCACGTCTCTCTGCGGCTTGGATGGGAGGCTTCACAGAATGATCCACCAAAACACATTAAACATACAGACATCCCTAACGCATGCCCTTAACATTTAATGAGGCTGTGGCTTGTGATGAATCTCAGATCACCCGGCAGCCAGGCCTAAATAATGGTATCCTAGCAACAGGAATTTATTTAGATTCCGATTTGCCATCACTGGAACAAGTAATGGATCTGTGCTGGGTGACAGCAGTCAGCTAGCCAACTGATAATGTACTGCAAGAACAGCCATACAATTCATCCCTTGAGATCTTTTCTGTTTTTCCTTTCAAGACTGCATATTAGAACTCTTGCATGACGCTGATTGGTATGACAAATGACATGCAAATGAGTCTGCCAAAACTGTACACTAATCAGATGGAGATATTCTATTGAGGTCTGCTACTTCAGTATGAATTCCTTGCAAAAGTCAACAGAACAAAGTAAAAACGGAAATCTTTGGAATTTACAATCATTATTTTTTGTTGTTTAATATTTCAGCCTTTTGTCGTTTGAAATCCCACAAATAGAAGAAACCCAGGGGAAGACGCAGATGTGGAAATCACTCCTTTTGTGTGTCCCCGTGTGAGCGGGGGAGCTCACCTTCATGAGAGAGATGCTGAGGGTGTCACGACAGCTCCTCAGCAGAGCTTCACAGTCAGACAGAGACTTGTTGTCCACGGCGATGCCATTTATCTGCAATGAAAGCATGAAAATGAATTAAACAGTTAGTTTGATAACAACAGCCATTGCATTCCGTTTCTTAACCCACGTGAGAGTTACTGTAAGAATAGGGGCTTATTCTAATGGTTAAGAATACATTGAGTACCATTCTGTAGTTTAATCAGACAACAGAGACTTCCATTGATTATTTTGGAATAAATTTGAAATAGAGGTACGGGTATGCATCTTGCTCAGGGATGCCTTCAGGTAGAATGTGCACACTATGTTCAAACCCAGAATCTTTCAACGGTATGTTTAACCCCCTGACCACTTGTTTATCCCTGCACTCCCAGCACTGTGTATACGTCCGCCATCTTTCACTAATCACAAACAATATTACAAGGTCAGCCAGAGGTTACGGACAACGTAGTATGGATGAGTTGGTAAGTATCTAAAGTGAACCATCTCCATAAAAGCACTAATGCAATCTGGGAGCGTCTGGATTTCAACATGAACGTTCACGCCAGCAGGTGGCAGCAGAGCTCAACGAGGGGACTTGTTTTGGGAAAGAACACAATACTCACTGCTAGCAGTCTATCCCCGGGTGTGAGAGAGCTGTCCTTGGCCGCGGGGCTGCCGGGGGTAATCCCAGCCACAAACACACCACTCTCCAGACCTATACCGCTGTCTGCACACGCGCACACACACGCACGCACACACATACACACACGTTAGAGAACAAAAGCACTATGACTTAATTCACAACATGGATGATCCCGCTATTTAACAGCAGACGTTCTGGGAGCTTCCAAGGTACTGCCACAATTGTGGATTGCATTTAATTAAGATTTAGTTATTTTCATATTTCATCCAAGAGTATTTCCACCAAACAAACTACTAATGTACAGATTAAACCAAACATACTATCGAAATTGGGAGTAGCATCGACATTTTGTTGGTTTCCTCTACGCTAATACCGAAAAAAATTAATCTGAACAAACGTATATAAAAAGTGAAACATAAAATGGGGAGACTGGACCTTTGTGGCCGACCAGGCTGAGCTGCACGGGCGTGATGACGCGCGCGCCCAGGGACCGCCTCCGCCGCACCACCATATTAATCACCCCCTCCACGCCTAGCACTGCCTTGATCACTTGCTTCCTGTCCTTATTTGCTAGGTCCACGTCGTTAATCTTCAGCAGCCAATCATTCACCCTGGGGAGAGCGCGGGGCCAAAGGGGGGCGTTCACCAATCAGGTCGAAGGAGAGGATTGATGGTTTGCGGGTGGTGGGAGATGGACCGGTGGGGGCTCTTACCTCAGTCTTCCTTCTGCAACACTTCCTTTGTCCACCCTGCTCACAAATATACCACAGTCTCCCGGTAGGTACGGGTCGCTCACCCCCTCAGCGATGTCAAAGCCGAGCGCTTTCAAGTCCATGTCATCCTAGTATTAAAAAAAATAATGTTACTTAATGAATGCATTAATAATGTCCAAAAGCACAAATGTAGCCGGAGTGCAGGATTTGACAGCTTTGTAAACACTGCACTGCACTTAACCAAAGTGCAGTGATTTCCCCCCTTAATGGTAGTCCAAAAACAAATACAGGGTTTGGAGATATCCTGTGGCCTTGGTCAGCAGAATAATTCCTCGTGATAAGGGTCATCATGCTAGTCGAATGCCAGCCAAAAAGTACTTTCCTTACGCTCAAATTAATTTGAACATCACTATGGAAACAACGTTATCTGAGAGAAAACTAACACAACTATGTTGACTAAAGCACGTCATTTTGTTTCCGTACATCCGTTACGGCTTCAAGTGGTTTAGAGACTGTGCGGGTGTACACTGCAACAGAACGTACCCGGTCCTTCTCAAACTCCACCACCTCCGTCTCCCACTCCATGGAGTCAGTGTCGATGGCCGAGTCGTGCGAGCTGTGGGCCATCAGCTGGCGGAAGCGGGCCTCCTTCTCCAGCTGGTCCTCCACCTTCTCCCTGCAGGTACCCCGGCGTTCGTTAGTGATCCGACGCGTGTCAGGGTCTCCGGGATTATTAAGAACCTCATTCGGTTCGATTGGATATCCGTCCATCACGGCCCAATCATTCACAATGTTGTCATTTAACAGACTGGTGGACATCGGGGATTAATCCCGGGACCTTTCAGCTGGGGAGTCAGAGCTCCCTACGACACCACCCCCACCCCCACCCCCCCCCCCCCCCCCCCCCCCCCCTGCCCCGCAATGAGGGCACAGAACCGTCTCTCTCGAAGCAGAGGGGCCGGCGGGCTGCAGGTCTTACTTGAGCTCCTTGAGTTCGCGCGCGGCGTCGTTCTTCTGCTTCCTGGTGTCGTCCAGGTTCCTCAGGGCGTCGGCCAGGTCGCTGACCGCCCGGTCCCGCTCCCTCCGCAGGTTGTCACACAGGGTGCTGACCAGGGGGGTGCCGCACAACAGGGCAGGGGGTTAGCAACACACCAGATACATACCACAGAGGCCCAGTATCCTCAAGAATAGGAAACACCATGAAGCACAGCAATATGTCTGTATAATGGATCAAATCGATTTAATTAAATGAACAATAGTATTTTCTCTGTATCAAAAGGTTCCATTTTAATTCAGGAAACTTTAATGTATATATATTTGTATAAGTAAAGTGTGAGTGGAATAGTCAATGCTAATCAAAATATGAACCTGTTTTTCCATTAATCCCAACAAAAAACAAAAAGAGAAAAATGACAAACAATGAGCGAGAAACTCCTGAAACAACATGGCGGCTCGCTGTGCATATCCCCAACGCTGTGCTGTAATTTACTGTACTGTACTGTACTGCGCTCACCGTATGCTCTCCCTCTCGGCCACCATCTTGTCCCGCTCCTGGAAGGCCCAGTCCCGCCTGCACTTGGCCACCTCCGCCTCCTGCGACGCCTCCTTCAGCTCCTGGGACACGGCCTCGTGCTGCTTCCTCAGCACCTCCATCTCCTTGGTGGCCCGCTCCATGTCCAGGCTGACAGAGTCCTGTTTCTGGGGGGGCCGGGGGAAGGAACAGGGGCGGCAAGAGTCAGGACATGCCAATGCTTTCTTGTTGATGCAGATGTATTGAGGTTTTATAATTAAAGAGAGTTGAATTTGCTCCAATCAGGGCTCTCAAATACTTGTTTCGTTCCGGGTTTGTATTTATAATTTGATTTGAAGAGGTGCTGTAGGTTTCGATTTGAGAGCTTTTATTTGAGTGTAATTTATCAGAAATGACAGAGCCATCCGTCAACTATGATTGAGTAAGATGCTCTGTGAAAATATCTGTTCTGGTTGACTGTGCCTGCCTCTGTGTGAGTCAATTTCCATTTTAGACTGATACTGGCTCATTTCTGACAGGGGCGGGCATGTCACAGCATCTCTTCCCTGATTGGTTTGGGGATTGCAGCTTGCCTGTCACTCACAGGTCTGTGAGGTCACCACTTCCCAAATGGCAGACGAACGCAGAGACAGAGGGAGGGAGGTGCACTCCTAACACCTCTAAAAACCAGTAACTTTAATCACAACGTGCCTTCAAGGACAAAATCGTCCATGTCTCATCAAACACCGTGACCGTCCCTTTGCAAAATGGGTTGAACATTAATTTGGGCTCAGATTAATTAGTTGACGCCGGAAGTGTCCCATCTCACCCCACCAAGGCTAACCGCTATAAATCAATTTGGAGGAGCTCCACATCAAACTCCGACTTCCCTCGACGGACGGGGCTAAACTGCTGGGTCCAGGAGAGTCATGATCTGGATTAGGGTTGAGTTGTGTGAATTAGGTCACATTTCTATTAGTTCTGCATTTGAAGCGGAGCTAAAATTACTTGCCTTGCATGTAACCCTTTGGTGAGACTCTCACTTTGCAAAGTGCCAAAGTTATTAAAGTAATACCAGTATAACCCCTTACATGGAAAAATGTTACTAGATTCCTAAGCAGCTGTGCGTGCGCGTCTCTCTCTTCGCCCACAAATCACTGCTAATTTCCTAATGCCTGAACCGTTCGACATCCATCAGGTAATTGAAGGGCCGCCCATCACAGGACAAACAGTCATCCAAATCCCCACATAATGCAGCAGGCCTGCCCCCCCCCCCCCACACACACACACATAGATTAACCACTTCCAACGCAGTGACAAACGCCGGGCAGAGCTCCACATCATTACACTCCCACACGCGATCGGATAAAAGAGGATTAGGGAGGGTCTCTCTCTGTAATAAAATAAACGAGTTCAGATCAAATATTAAATAAACAAAGCCCGGCTGTCGGACCCCCCACAGGGAGGGGGGCCGGGGGTTGGGGCCCCTCACCTGTCGGGCCTGGTAGTACTCGCGCAGCAGCTGGTCGCGCTGCACGATGGCCTCGGTGCGCTCCTTGCGGGCGACGTCCCGCTCCTCCCGGGCCGTCTCCGCCTCCTTGCAGGCCTGGCCCAGCTCCTCCCGGGCCTCCGACTTGTCCTTGGCCTCGTGGCAGCACTTGTCCCGCAGCTCGTTGCGCTCGCACACCGCCCGGTCGCGCTCCGCCAGCGCCGAGCCCAGCTCCTGTGGCGCCGCGGCAGGGAGGAAGAGCGGAAAGACGTCACCCACCATAATGATAATAATAATAATAATAATAATATAGATTTAGATTTATATAGCGCTTCATGGTGGACACTGAGTGATGTTTTCTTGGTGAGTCGTTCAAGCAGACTTCGTAAACCGAAGTCTGCTTCGGTTTACGAAGCTCAGGTGTGAACCAGGGTGAAGGGTGTTTTGCAGGGGGCCAGTGTGTTTAAGGAGGCAGACAGGGTGGTGTTGAGCTCCGCCTGAAAACCGCTCTTTCTCCCCAGACGTTTGGATCAAAATGAGACGAAAAATGTCGAGCATGCCGTCTTTCACCGGCTGTTCTGTTTTTGCATCATCTGTCCCTTCATGTTAGGCAGTTAACTGATGTTTAAATTGCCATGTTAGTTTACAGCATAATAATAATTTACTTACTTAATAATGTACTTTATATGGGGGGGGGGAAAGCCCCCCATAGTGCAAATACTGCGCATTGTTAAACCTGAAGGTGAATAGCAGCATCCATTGCTGTATGATTGCACATCTTTATGATTGAGATGCAGAGATCGATGTAATCCTCCATCCTCATTAATCTTTTTTTTAATCTCAAGAGCGAAACCTTTCCTTAATCTCACGAGAGATTTCACATTTATATTAGATATGTATTTCCAAATGACGAGCAATCTCTCTAAAGACACAGGACAAAGCTCAGTCAAAGAGAACACTATGGGACAGCAACAATATAAATAAGGGTACCAGAGATAAGAGCAATCATTTCAGAGCACTTCATGGAAAAAAATCCCCAAAATAAAATCTCGAATGTATAGATTCCATCGCACGAATAAAGAAAAGCTGTTCAACGAACCACGTTATGTGGGGGGCAGTAGCTCTGGAGGTAGAGCGGGTTGGCTGGTAACCGCATGGTTTCTCGTTCCTCCTAGCTGTGAGTGTCAAGGTGCCCCTGAGCAAGGCACCTAACCCTAAACTGCTCCCGAGGGGATGCCAATGCTGTCGCCTTGCATGGCTGACGCTTCCGTCTGTGTGAGAATTAGTGAATGATAAGCAATGTTGTAAAGCGCTTTGGGTGGCCACTGGTTACAAAAAAGTGCAATATAAATACCGTCTATTTACGTCATTGCGTCTCATTCCTAACTCTCAGACCGACCCCCTCCGCGCTTCAACCCGGGGCGTGGCCTCGCTCACCTGTCTGAGCGCCTCCAGCTCGTCGCCGGCCACGCGCCTCTCCGACGAGGTGTTCTTTAGCCGGGCCTCGGCCAGCTCCAGGCCGGTCTGCAGCTTGTCCACCTCCTTGATCACCTGGTCGCGCTCGCTCATGATGAGCCGGTACTCGCTGAACACCGAGTCCCGCTCCTCCTTGTACTTGTCGCAGTCCTTGGCCGCCTTCAGCTGCTGGGTCTTGAGGCGCGTGGCCTCCGCCTGCAGCCGCTCCGTCTCCCGCTGCAGCTCCTTGTTCTGGGCCGCCGCAGCGGCCAGCTCCTGCTGCACCGTGTCGTACCTGGAGCGGGACGGGACGCAACGGGGTATTTATTTCAAGCTAGCTTGCTACACACAAAAAATTGTATTGCAGAATTTTTTTTAAGTTATGCCCCTCCCCCCTCTGTACTCTCTCCAAGCCCCACCCAGCGTCAAAAGTTTATACTCGCCAATTTACCCCCCTTTTTCATGTATTTCATACAAAACAAAATTGCATAATTATACCTATATCACAGCCAAGATAACCGTTTCATTCTGAATAAACTAGATAGCTACTACCATTTTTTCTCGGAAATCTGCACTAGCCAATTTATTACTGTCAATTTATTGCATAAACATTATTCCAAAAGGTTTGCGTTTCAATAACCAGAATCTGACTTATATATGCTTTATGGGCACTTAGAGGTAGGACAGACATCTAAAGCACCGAAAGGGCAACATCTTTCTCAGGGATTGTCAGGTTTCCTCCTCTTTCCCTGTTTGGTTTTATTAGAGCTTCTCAACCAAAGTAGTGAAAAAAACGAATATTTTTTTAAATAAGGGGTTCTAATTAACATGCATTGACTCAAGCAGTGCTAAAGTGACACATAGAGAAACAAATGAAGGTGACAAGACTTGATTGTAGAATTGTCACCTCACCGGGGAGTTGTTAGAAAAGAGAACAGTGGAACAGACTTTCTCCTAATCTCATGAGGGCCCGGACCCCGACGCTCCAAACCAACGGGCAGCTGCCCGGACACAAAGCTTCATCTGTCTCGGATTAGGTGACCAATTCGAATTTGGCACTAAAGCCTTTGTATTAATATGAAGTGAACTTTTCAGTCTGGGCCCGACTGGTAGTGATTAGAATTTGTTTACGTCTGCCGTTTACTCTGTTGGTCTGTCCGTCTGTCCCTTTGGCTGGCTGCATGTCGACAGTACAGCGGTTGTTTTTCCATCAGAGGGTGAATCTGGGTACGTACGTGCGTGTGCGTGCACGTGTTTGGGTCTACAGATTATTGCATGCATTCCAGTGCGTGTGCGTTTGGATGCATGCATGTGTATTGTGCTGGGGCATGTGTGTGTGCATGCAGATGCATTGTGCAATGGATTTAGGCATGCATAGGAGTGCAAGCATCGGTATGCATGCATGCATGAATATGTATTGTACTGATGTGCATGGGGTGTGTGTGTGTGTGTCTGTGTGTGTGTGTGTGTGTGTGTGTGTGTGTGTCGCCCCACCTCCTCCCGGTCGAGGAGTACTGCTGCTGGCGGTGCACGGCGGCGTCCCTCTGCTGCAGCAGCGCGTCCAGCTGCGCCTGCAGCCGCTGGTTCTCCCCGTCAGCCTGCGCCAGGCGGCCCAGGTCGGCGTTGTGGCTCGCCGTCTGCTCGCCGTAGCGCTTGCGCAGCGCCTCGTAGTCGCGCCGCGCCGCGGCCAGCTTTTCCGCCGTGGCGTCGTACAGCTTGCTGAGGACGTCCGACGAGCCCTCGCGCATCACCTGGAGGGGGGGGGGGACGGGGGGGGGACGGGGGGGGACGTGAACACACGCGCACACCCCTTCGTTTAATGGCAGTGGAACAAACGCTGTGGTTTGAGGACATCAGACAAGTTTATTGTTAGTCCTTTTGATGGGTTCGGTCTAAAAGTGTCTTTATAAAAGTGAGGTTTGGATATGAGATTCAACGTTTTTCTTTTTATTAAAAATGCAAGAGATTTCAAGTAGAGACAATACAAAATGGAACAATTACATATTTATGAGTATTCCTTTTTCAAAAAGACGCATTGTTCCTCGGTGGATCAGACCGTCGTGGCTCCCCGGTGACGGTCTCCATTAAAGCAACTGATAAATAAACAACACGTGTTTGTTTACCCAGCTGTCTGTGAAACAGAGTGCTCGTGTAATGGGTGGAACCGCTGTGCGCCAGAGTGCCGGGGCATCACGCGGGCTGCATTTAGACCGAGATAGGGATTTTGTGGCCGGCAAAGATCACACCAGGGCGACGCCCTCCCTCTCACTTCGCGCATTGAAACGGACGAGTGTCTTTGATGTTTGATGAGGCTCTTAACCCAAGGCCGTTTTCACACCACATTCCCTCACTTGCGGTGCCGCGTTCAGTAAAACAAATACAAGCCTAAATTGATCAATAAAATGGTAAATGGACTACATTTATAAAGCGCTTTTCTAACCAGTGGCCACTCAAAGCACTTCACAATACTGCCAAACATTCGGCCTTTCTTGCACACATTCAGACACCAACGGCGGTGTCAACCATGCAAGGCGTCGGGAGCAGAAAGGGTGAGGCGTCTTGCTCGGGGACACCGACATTCAGAGCTAGGAGGAGCCGGGGATTGAACTAGCAAACTTCCGGTTACCAGCCAACCCGCTCTGGCTACTGAGCCACATACCGCCTCGAATGAATGCATCCTTAGAACCGGCTGCCGACGTGACCATGAAGGCCTGCTCTGAGGGTTTGGATATACGTTGAGCAAACTCCCGTGGAATAGGATTAAAAAGAAAAACAACTACCAATGCGTAGTATGGGATCAGCGTATGGGAGCACGCCGTCCCTGGCCCGACTCCCAGCCAGGCTTTTAACACCTAAATCCAACCTTGGTCACTCATTGGATGGTTTCATTCCTTCAGTGGTAGTGGATGAGGTGCATCAATCCCTTATGAAAAGCCCTTTGAGGGCCTTGATGAGAGCTATATAAATGCAGTTATTTACGATCATCATCATCATTAACCTGCTTAAGGCCTATAGTTCACTATAGGCCTTTTAGATTTAAGATTTAACTTAACTAAAGAGGCAGAGTTCAGCTAATGATAGTGTTTAATGAACAATGTAGTCTGGGAGCACTGATGCATACGTAGACAAGGTGCGGTTCCACAATAAGGCATTAAATCGAAAAGTCCGACCCGGAGTACGGCAGGAGTTGGATGGACGGCGGTCGATGCGAGAATAGGGCATACGTAAAATGTAAAAAAAAAGAAAAAGGGAGCTCCGACCCGTGGGAGAGGGGAGGCGGTCTGACCCCGATCCGTCTGGCAGAGAGCCACCCTCACGGAAGTAATGACGGCGGACCAGGCAAATAATAAATGCCCTTCTGTCTCGAACGTCAGCATCCAGCAGCGGGCTGAGAGCATCTCCAGGGAGAGTGCAGCCTGTGTGTGTGTGTGTGTGTTTGGAGGAACCACACACACACACACACACACACACACACACACACACACACACACACACACACACACACACACACACACACACACACACACACACACACACACACACACACACACACACACACACACACACACACTTTAGTGGGGCGTGGATGGACGCCGTCGTCGGCCCGCGTTACCTGCTGGTGCAGCGTCCTCATGTCGGCGGCGTCCCGCAGGTCGCCCTGCCGCAGCCGCCGCAGCTCGTCGCAGGCCTGCGTGCTGTGGCCGTGCTCCCGCAGCAGCTGCATGTTGTCCAGCCGCAGCGCCTCCGTCTCCTCCTTCAGCTGGGCCTGCTCGCTCGCCAGCCGGCCGTGCAGTGTGCTGCGGGGAGGGGGGAAAGAGTTAGCCAGAGGGGGCTGACGCCCGACTGAAGCAGGGGTAGGAGAGGGGTGGGGGGGGGTACAGGCAAAGATCCAACACTGGCAGAGCTGAACAGAAAACAGCAATGCATGTTGTACGCACTACCCTGAGCGAGAAGGCTTACGGTGCCAGAATATGTAGTTATATAATCGTACCTGTTGTCAACAAGTGGCTAGTTTAACGGAGCACCGCATCATTGAGGCACAAAAAAAAACATTCATTCAGCATAAAAAAAGGCCTTCATTCTGCATGGGGACGACGCATTCTGTCAGTATGGACTATTAATCATGCTGAGAGGGTTTGCCAAAACAGTGTACGCGCGCGATATAGTCCTCTTGTGGGACTTTATGCTCATGGGCCGGTCACTTCCATTCATTGCGTATGCGGCAAACTGGGGAGAGTATCTGTGTCTGTATTTATCTCCTCTCTGTCCAAGTTCCCGTCAGCTGAACTTAGACCGCTTTAAACAATATAGGTCCTGAGTACAGTTACTTGTGACCATCTGATCAACAATCAAATGCAAATATGTGGGTTTTATAATATGTAAATATAAAATGTTCCATCAGTCCATAAAGATCATGGTCCTGAGCATGACATACTTCCAGGACTACATGTTTTTATAGGCGGCAACATGATTTTGGTTCACCAAGGGATAGCAGCATGGAAAGTCTGTACGTTTCCACAGCGATGGCGGCATTGTAAATTCCATCCTGTATGTTGTACCCAGAGTTAGCTCGTGGCGGCGTCACAGATCACCCACAAACGAACAAATGGTGTCACATGACTTCGAGAGGATGGGCGAAAGAGTAGTGCGTTTGTTTAAATGTACCATCCGGAATATGTTCCAGCCGGCGGGCAATGCACATGATTCGAGTAACTCCCAGCTCCCAGAGAACGGTGCTTTGAAGTGAATGGGAAGGCACCAACAGCAGGGCTGTGGAGGGGCGAGAGGCTTAAACCATTGTGATAATCCTCTCGCGTCTGTGTGTCTGTGTGGCCGCCAGCTGTTTGGTGGGCTCCTCTGCAGGGAGCAGAGGGCAGAGGCCACGGCTAAACCGCGCTAACGCCTGCTCTTGAGTGATAGTAGCATTGATAGTGGGTCGGCGAAGGTCGGCGGCATTAGTTGCACAGACGCCTCTCGCGGAGTGTGGCATGGCGTGCCCGCTGTCGGCGAGCTAATGATGATTAGGGAGCACGCCATCACGCCGGATGCTGCCCCCTCCCACACCTTCAGGATTGGACAGGGGCAGACTTACAAGGGGGGCAAGTGCGTTTCTGTCCGTTGGTTTTAATCTCGCAGATCCAGCCTTTCCGTGTACTAGGGAAAAGCTGCGACCTGGCGTTGATTACTGTCACGGCCCGCCTGCTGATGAGAAAGAGGACTTGATTGACAAGCAACAACGAATGACTCTACTTTGAGAAGAACAGGCGCATGCTAAAAAAAAACTTGATTTACGAGAAACGGTTTGCAAAAAAAATTCTGTATACCGGCGCAATGAATAAACCTCAGAATGCTGAATAAACCGGATTTACCCACGTCACGTCGGAGCTAGGGCTACATATCTTTGAATGAAAGGGCTGACGGCCAATGAGAATCGTGTCTTGGGTTTCTTCTAGAAGCTGCAAAGAATAACTTGCTCTATGTATCAAACATCAGGACGAGTAACCATGTGACGCAGTGGAAATTAACAGAAGAGGCCGAGACAAATTTGCTCATCTGTGCCGTGTGTGTTGGTTCAAGGGACAGCTGGGACTGTACTTAGGCCAGTGCCAAGGGCTGCTTTATCGGTTTTTGGTTGGTGATGAAACAGACAATTATTGTGGCACAGTTTTGTTTTGACGACCCGTGACTAAAATGAACCGATGGACCTGCACAAAGGCTTCTCCTTCCACGGCAGTATTGGGAAATCTGATCTCTACAGGGGAGAACCAGATCCAGGTTAAACTCCCGCGGGCTACCGTTGAACGTGAACACAAGTGAGATGCAACAACAACAGAGGCACGAAAACAACAACAGGGCCTAGCCAATAAAGAATTCAGGAAGCTATTGCATTGGCATCTGTGGTAGCTTTTTATCCCCCTTAAATAATAATATGGGCGCTGCCCACTGCTCCTAGTGATGGGTTGAATGCAGAGATCACTTTCGTGTTTAGCACTTTTACTTAATGTGCAAAGGCAAATAAAGAATCTTCTCCTTCTACTCACTGGTAGAAATCTGCCTTCTTCACGGCCTCCTCACATCTCTTGAGGGTGGAGCTGTGCTGGTTCTGAAGGGACTGCAGGTCCGCCATGGCCTTCATGCACTGCATCTTGAGGCGTTCGTAGTCCTGGCCCGACCTGGAGTGGGGTCTGGACCCGAGGACGACGGGAGGGAAGAGTGGGTCAAAAACAGGGCAATGTGTTTTTAAGAACAAACAAAACAATTGAAGATTTCAGGAGGCCACAAGGGGAGAGAGATGGAGGCGTAGCGGCGATAAAAGCACGCTCAGCTGGGAGTAGGGGAAAGGAGAAGAGGGGAGCCATTAAAATGACCTGTTTAACCTCCACCCCCCCTCCCTTGTTTTAGAGTGGAACACACTCGGGGAACACTTCCTCCAACCACTTAGGCTTTCTCTCTTTTAGCTGCTCTTAAAAACTTCAGTGGGCAGGAGTGCCTCGACCTATTTCAGGGTAGAATTGGGGTCACGGTGCGTTCCCACAAAACTTTTCTTTCTTTCAAGGCAGATCCTCTTCCAAGAAAAACAAGCAAAAGAGTCAAAACAACAAAAACAGGTGAGTTCCGGTACGGTACCTGCAGTCGTCAAAGGTGGTCCCGGGCGAGGAGAGGGCCAGCCTCTTGCGCAGGTCATCCCGCTCCCGGGTCACCTGCTTCAGCTGGAACAGCACCGTCTCCATGTTCTCCCGCGTGAGGACGCCGTGGATCTCCGTGTGGCTGGGCGGCGGCGAGGAGGCTGGGGTGGGCGTACCTGCAGGTGTCAGCACGTCACTGGGGCAAGGAGGGTGTGTGTGTGTGGGGGGGGGGGGGGGGTTGGAGGGTGTTGGGGAGGGGTACAGCCTCCTCGCTACTCACTCAAGGCTTCAATCGCATGGAGGCGTCTCGTCGTCTTAGGATCTCGTCGCATGTAAAAGACAAGACTGTCCCGGGCTTGGCTTTGTCTGAGTTACGTGTCAGTACGTGCAGAGTGGTCGCAAATTAGCCTTGGTTAGAAGCCATATGTGTAGTGCAACCGTGTCTTGTTTTTCTTTAAAGCCGTCGTCATGTTTTCTGCAAAAACATGCAGAATTGCCCCACGGTTGCGACGTGCGCAAACCAAACCCTTACCCTGAACATTTTTGCTAAACAAACAAAAAGGGAGTGTATTTCACCGCAAATGTCATCATCATGCCGTGAGGAATCAGTTTAATCATTGCAAAAGCATCGTCAGCATAACTTCTCGTGAGAGCGAATGGGAATGTGGTAACTGGGAAATGCTTGCTTTAATATCGTACTTTATTAACTTATAAACGGCGACCGGTGGTTTCCGTGACAGGGACACTCACCCAGGCTGCTGAGGGAGCTACTGCTCTCCGAGTCCGACGGCATTGTGGACAAGACACTGTAGGTGGAGCCTGGAGAAGGGGGATTTTTGGGGGGGGGGGGTGAGAGGGGAGAACACAAAAACATCAAAGTCAGTCACCAAGTCGGCAAAACAAGTGACTCCTGAATTACAGACCAGCGAGTACCTCTGGCATTGTAGTGGCACATCAAGGCAGCAGCGAGTGGCTAGGGTTACGCAAGGGGAGGATTTAGCCCGGCAGTCAAAGAGGGCCGGTCCAGGGGAATAATAAAAGGTGGGACTTTCCCCTCCATCCCCTCCATCCCCTCCCTCCCCCTCTGCGACCCAGGGATGACAGCCCCGTGGGCCCTGGCTGCAGTGTGTGGCTAATTATCAGCAGGCAGGGCGGCGTAAACGTAGCCGGTCTGGGGCCCCCAGAAGAGTCAGGCCAGTCCAAGAGGTGCTTCTTTTCATCTCCGCTGACAACGCCACACACTCCCACCACCACTGACCCCCCCCTCCCCCTGCTTCTACACCACCACCACCACCCACCACCCCCCTTCTGGAAGCCCCTCTTTCTTTTGTCGCCTAATACACGATTAACTGTTCAGGAATTACAGCAAGGATGAAACCAAAACAGGGGAAGAAAAATAACCCAAAAATATGAGTGATGAGGAGAGCATGCATCGCAATGCAATCTGGAGAGGAAAACAACTGTTTCTGGGGTGCTTTTTACTTGTTCCGGTCCATCAATTGTAGCCATGAATTTCAGGAGATCAAATGAAAAAGGAAGGGTGTCAATGCTTGAACTCCTTTATGGTGTGTGGACCCAGGGTACGACGAATACGGGATGAAGAGTCTAAACAAGACGCCGGTTTCCATCCAGCGTTCAGCGCTGCTGAGCACACACACACACACACACACACACACACACACACACACAGACACACACACACACACACACACACACACACACACACACACACACACACACACACACACACACACACACACACACACACACACACACACACACACACACACACACACCAGCTGATCCGCCCGGTTAAATCACAAACTCCCACCCTTGATATAAGTCCTGACGCGCCACCTACAAAAAAAAATAAACAGCACCATGACAAACGATCCCATTTACCAGCATCTCAACACTCCTAAATCAATCCCATGCTGGCAGCGTTCCAGCAAGCTACAAAAAAAAAAAAAAAAAAAAGGGGGAGACTGTGTGTTTGATTAAAACTGGAGGGAACCCAGCTAAAATGGCTTGCCCCTCCATTGCTTTCCCATCGTTGCGGGGCTGAAAGAAGGAAAAAAAGAAAAAGAAAAAAAAGAGGGGGAGAGAGAGTGATGTGCCTCAGGAACCGTGGCATCCCATGGATCAAGCCCTCTTTGTTCTGGCCCGGGCTTAAGTTTCCCATGGGTCTTGTTTGAGCAGAGAGACGCCGTGTGTCACAATGGGCCGAGAGGTTCGCCACGCCGTGGCCCGCTCTCCCTACTTTCCTGGAAGTCATGGGACCTGGGGCTGAGCTGTGGTGGGCCGCCTCGCTCCCTCTCCCCTCTCACACACTCGGCTCACCCATGTCACTATGGGGGCGGGGGGTAGGGGTTGCTGATCGCTTTAGCGCCAGTCAGCAGGCTGTGCAATGCTGCAGACTCCAGACTTGTAGACTTGAGTTTTGGTGCAACGCTATGACAACAGGGCATTTCCTATTTTTCTAACCTAGGCGATTAACCGGTGTGACAGACACACCTCCTCTCGCCTTCGGAAATGATAAGCTTGTTTTGCAGACGGTCTGAGAGACCAGTTCAAGAGGAAAGACAGGCCTTGGCTGGGGGAAACTGTTTTTTTCTTGTCCCGCGTGCAGCCAGAAACAGCAGCGCAGCGGAGCCTCAAACGGATGACGTCACACCTGCTGAGTGACACCGCCTTCACGGCTCCTCTCCATAATAAATAAGAGACAAGCCTGCGGCTGTCGTTGAACCAACCGGGTCACCCAATGCCGGCTGCTAATGAGTTGAATTAGAAGGACGCACAAGACGTTACTGCATGTAGTGTCGTAGCGATGAATCACGCCGAAAAAAATTAAGTGCTAACTTGCAAAGGGCAGTTAGTAAAAGGAAATTCCAAAGCCAACATTAAAAAGTCACTGCGCAGACAGAGGTGACTGATTAGGCCTTCCTTTGAAGCCGGCCAAAGCAAACTCTACTGAGGACTGCCGGCAACCGCTGTGTGGAGGTTATAGCGCCAGAGTCCCTTTTAATCTGAAAGTTAGGTCGTTTAAAGATTCATTCGATGATTTCTTTGAACACTCTCTCTCCCTCATTCAGAAAAGAAAATCTAGGATGAAGCTTGTTTTGTTTGTTTTTTGTAATCTGAAAGGTGTAGTCATGTATCTGCGGCACATGAAGCAGGCATGAACTGACCACAAGTGAGGCATGACCAACACCCTTCTGATGTATCTCCTCAGTTTGCCATTGCTCTGAATTCTTCGACAGCGCTCAAAAATAAACAAAAAAGTAACTACTTACGAGCTTTCGGGTTACGGTCAATACATACGAAAAAGGCATAATTTTATTTTTTTTACGAAAACCAAGACCGATGACTTCAACCAGCTCTCCCCTGTCAAACACGAGTTATTCAACATGACATGAATCAGCTTCCCGTGTCTGTGACCGTTTGTGTGTGTGTACGTGCGTGCGTGCGTGTAAGTGTCTCATCCTGAAACTTCATCTGAGAAAGAGAGTTGCGTTGCTCAGACTCAACTTCTCCCGTCGTGTGACACGACCGGTCCATACAGGTTGAAATTTGACCAACTGTCAAACTCTAGCCCCTTTCCACAGAACCAGGTTGGTGTCACCTAGCCTGGCTCCGCCCGCCTAAGTACTTCCTCTCAATTTGAATTTCCCTTCAGTACTAGCTGGGTCTGCGGTATGTTAGTGGGTTATCTCAGTCAACATTTTCTGCGTCCAATCAGCGAACAGAGGGATTGACTGAAAACAATGACGTTAAAGTCAGCTTTCGTTGACGGACATCTTCACGCACAGTGTTTGGTTTGTTTACAGCCTGCCCGCAACGTGATTCCCGGCCAAACGTTAGCGATTGGTTATGGCAGATCCAGAGTGGCACTGGGCAAATCCAATAGTTTTAAACTTCAACAGACACCCGCCTTCAAGTGAGTGAACGTTTGTCAATTGAGTAGGTCCAGACTCTCTGTACAAATGAAATGAAGTACGAGAGTCTGGTAGGACCAGGCTAGGTGTCACCTGGGGAGTAGCTGGTTATGACACACAGAGGCGGAGGGCTGAGGAGGCACGCTGGCTAAATCAAGCTACTGTTGTCTTGAAGACAAGGCCCTCGTTACAATGCCGAGAGGGAGCAGTGGAGGAACCAGTCTGTCGGGTCTGGCGGCGGCGGTGTACATGCCCTGTTGTAACACCAGCTCAGCCCTGGAGGAAGCTTCACAAGCCACGGTGGACCGCGCCAAGTAGACTGCACCACATCACGTCGACGCGATACAAGCCTGCTCAGATATGAAGCATGCTCAGATCATACAGGAGGTACACCTATACAAGAACATGCCTAGATATACATATATTCACATTGCTTTCCGTTTCAACGGGAAGAGGGAAAACAATGCTGCCAATTAATAACCCGTCAGAAGTGAGGTTGAAAGTAACTAGGTTCAAAAGTTAAACATTGACTAACGTTCATGCTGTCGTTTTTATGGTTTATGATAATGTTACAAAAAAGGCCAGATATTGACTACTGACCCAAGAAGAGGCAGGGCAGAACTGCTGGAAACTGTCAGCTCATGGATGATGGTGACGTGACTGCATGGCATGGAGGCGAGGCCGATGCCACCACAAACTAGCCATGTAAATCTGGCTTTTGAAATGCAAATGTAGTGCGTGGAAGTGTAGTTTAGCACTACACCAGTGACCAGTGCACCATACTGCTGCTTCATAATGTTGGGTCTCTCTTGGTGTCCATGTGTAAAGTGCTATGTGTGTATGGATATGCCATGTGAAGCAAAAGGTAATCCACCACCTAATGTGAACAATACAGTTATTACAACTGTATTGCCAACATTGCTAACACAAGTGGGAGGTATACAAATTGTACAGCAGGAGTATTTAGACAAATGTACTCAGCCTGACACATGCTATATTGTGTGTGGCACAATTATTGACATTGTGATTGAGTGTCGTAAAAATTTGAATTGAGGATGTGTCATTGGAGTAGTACGGATAAAGAAGGAGCAACTCAGACCTCTGAGTCGTGGCAGGGAAGACAACGAGAGGCAGGGTTATCGAACCCATCCAAAAGTACTGTATGGGAATGGGACGAGCCACTTTCATGAACAGAGAAGAAACAGTACCCCCAAATTACAGCCAATGTGGGGTGGAGTAAACAACCTAAAATAGAATTCTCCCCCCCTGGAGGCTGACACACACACACACACACACACACACACACACACACACACACACACACACACACACACACACACACACACACACACACACACACACACACACACACACACACACACACACACACCTTTGTTATGTATTTCCTCAGTCTTCTCTGGTTATCTTGAACCTTTTGTAAAAACTGTATCAAAAAGTTATGCCACAATGTACTCTAACCCCGCTGGCTAACTCCGGCTTGAGAAGAAGAATGATGGTGAAAACAGACACTCAAACAGACTTTTCACACAGTGTACACCGAAACTTTTTTCTATCTTTTGTTTTTCCCTGAACCATTTGAAAAGACTAGTCATACTTTTAGTAAACAATACAGTAATACTGTGCTAGAAATTGTTTACAACTGTGGTTATTGGTAGCACCCCCATCGTTCAGCTCAAAGCAAACGTACACCACTTTGAGTTCCCTGTTTAATCCATTAGCCTAAATATGTTTAACACAAAAAACACGCCTGTGCTTCTAGCGAAAAGGAGAAAACACAGGAGTGAGTTCAAATTGGCATTAAGTCACATGATCTCACACACACACACACACACACACACACACACACACCTTGCCTAAAGGGAGGCGCAGCTCTTTATCAAAGTGTCACATTTGCCAATGTTGGGAAAGATGGGGCAAGATCAGAGGAGAATGAAAGCATGTGGGATGAAAAATGAAACTGAATCAAGTCAAAAGATAGAACTGGTTTCGCAGCAATGACTTGCCGATTAAATTGCTATACAAGATGTCATGCATACGATTATGTCATGCAATTAAATACAAAAGGACTTCTCACCAGAACTGTGATCGACAGGTCCAGTGCCATTAAACAGAACAGAACTCAGGTGAGGGTGGGTCTTCTCCAGAGCCGTGCACAGATCTCGGAAATGGTCTCTCTCTTTACTTATCAGCATCTTCAAGAGAAGGTCTACCTTCTCCGAGTTTGAGGTACAGTTGTGCTCCAATTCGTAGCGTTCCGATTGGCTGAGAGTGCCAGAATGTGCCAAAACACCCACCACGGCGTCTGCATCGGTTATTGACTCCATTAAGTTCTGGTAACATTTCTCCAACAACTCCTTGTGTTTGGACTCCATTTCAGCCCGCTTCTCTCGCGTCAGGAGCTGGTCGCTGAGAAACAAATGCGTGATCAAATTCTTCCCGAGCATAAAGTTCACTCGGGAGTGCTGGAAGTCCGTGAGAACGCGCTGTAAAGCCTTTCTGGGATGGTTTTCAACGCGAAGCGCAGCAGACACAAGTAGCCATATTTGTTGCCAAACGCTGGCTGAACTAAGAAATGGCAATACATTTTCCGTGAGCGTGTTTAGTCCTACTGTTAGTCCTCCTGGCGTAGACGCTCAGCGTTGAAGCGGTCCTCTTTACATTTCCCCCAAAGAAAACGACCTTCCTTTTGAATTAAGTTTTTCCTACATGTTGCAAACTGTACCAACTCTTTGGTAGTCTTTTATGTGTGCCTACAAACTCCGCCATGGCTCACTATTTTAGCAGCTGTAGCTCCCAACCAATAGTATTCCAGCAGCTGTAGCTTTCGACCAATCCGATCTCCGTGCAATGGCCATGTAAGGTAAAAGGGGGCGTATCGTTGAGCGTATCGCACCTGGTTTATCTACTAAAACTTTAGGTTAGTAAATCAATATTATATTTATGTAAGAACACTTTTACATGTTATTATGCATTGGTTGTTCTTAAGTCGTTGAGTTCATTATTCATAGACTACGACTAAATGTAGGCTAGGATCCTACAAACGGATTAACGAGATATAATAATGGCATGAATTCATTTTCTTTTGAATAAATTGCTTTAGGATAAATATTTTTTTCATTATTTCTAAACATGGAAATGCTTGTAGCCGATGAACCTGGTAAGAACAAATTAACACAGCACAATGTCCTCTTCCACGTCTGAGTGCTGCACTGTAAGCTTTTCTTCTGCTCTATATATTAATCCATCAGATCCCAAAGGAAGATGACGTTACATCTGCTGACTATGGGATTCACACACGAAACTGGCTGGGTTGGACCATAGAAGAAAACATTACACGACTAGCCCCAGAATGGTTTAACAGACCCAAGAGATGTAGAAAAATCTAGATATGTGAAATAGCTTTATTCATAATAATTGAAAACAATATTTGTAGAGCACCTTTTTAAAACAATGTTTGAAGAGAGCTTTGTCAGGCCAAATAAAAGCAAGGTGGCCTTAAACCAGTTATTAAGATGTTATATAAGATTAATTTGCTATAAATGCTATTGTGTGTGTGTGTGTGTGTGTGTGTGTGTGTGTGTGTGTGTGTGTGTGTGTGTGTGTGTGTGTGTGTGTGTGTGTGTGTGTGTGTGTGTGTGTGTGTGTGGCCATACATTACTCACTTACTAATATAACTGATGATATAGCTCAACTCATATTTCAACTCTGTGCATGAGAATAACACGAAAGTTAGAAATGATGCAGAACTCAGGTTCTGACAGCTTGCTTTACAAGGCAAATGTATGAATATCCCATAAGCATACCCATGGACACGTGCCTGCATTGCTATGCTGAGGTAAGAAGAGGATAGTGGTACTATCTGCTCCACGAATCCCGTTATATCTGTCCATCTAATCCATGGTTTTGTAATTTGCATGCGCTCATGAAGTTTAAAGCAGGATTAGTTCCTTGGTCAACCAAATGTCGCCTTAGACACACATTCCACAGCACAGCTTTACTTGATTGTCACAATATATAAGTCAGTGTCTGTTGTGATGAGTTATATGTCAAATCTGGGTTTACAGATAAGAGGAAATATCCATTTCATGTAACCAGAGATAATATCTTTATTTTTCTTTGAAATGTACTCCCTTGCTTAGTTTTTTTTATCCGTTTTTGATTTTATCAAACCATATTCAACATACTAGAAGTTTAACCAGTGAACCACCATGGTTTCTTTCATTCTCCTGTAACAGCATCTCATGGTGTTTAAATGATTGGTGGATCACAACCCATCTCAAATGACATTTGGGATGGAGAGGAGAGGGGGGAAATGGAGAGGGAGATGCGAGAAGGGAGTGAGGAGAGAAAAGTGAGACAGGGAGGTGGGAGGGAGGGAGGGAGGGAGGAGATAGTCTGAGAGAGGAGAGGCAGAAAGGATGGCGGGAAAGGAGGAGTGGGAGAAGAGGAATGGGGGAGACGAGCAGGAGATATAGTAGTATTGTAGGGGGGGAGAAGAGTGGAGCGAGAGAGAGGGCAAGACAGAGAGACGATGAAGAGAATTGTATGAAGAGGGGGGGGGAAGAGAGAGTGCAAGACAGAGAGACGATGAAGAGAATTGTATGAAGAGGAAGAGGGGGGAGAGAGAGTGCAAGACAGAGAGACGATGAAGAGAATTGTATGAAGAGGAAGAGGGGAGAGAGAGAGTGCAAGATAGAGAGACGATGAAGAGAATTGTATGAGAAAGAAGAGGGGGGGGGGGAGAGAGAGTGCAAGATAGAGAGACGATGAAGAGAATTGTATGAGAAAGAAGAGTGGAGAGAGAGAGAGTGCAAGATAGAGAGACGATGAAGAGAATTGTATGAAGAGGAAGAGGGGAGAGAGAGAGAGCAAGCGTGATAAGATGAGGAGAAATGTAGGAGAGAGAGGAAGCGTGAGGTCTACAGCTTATTACAGTGTGACCTTGACTGCTCATCTGAGCAGCTCTACTGATGACGCACAGGGATATTATTGATTGGCACGGCTCCTGTGTACACATCACAGACCGCTGGGATGAACAACTGCAAACACTGAGCCCCCCGCTCTTTGTCTCAAGAGTCCCAACAGACGATTACCAAAAGGCAATTAACAAAATACGGGCTGAGGCCAGTCTTTTTTTTGTTGTTGCTATGTTATTCCCTGTGTTTATAATCATCCCATGAAAAGTGCTTTTCTCCATATGGTCACATTTCCCCACAAGATATCACAGGAAGCAGATGCAGCTACCGCAGGGCAAATACAAACCACAAACATCAAATATTCATTCTGCTTTGTTCTTGGACCATTGGCCATGTTTGTGCTTCTACATTCTATGTCAATACATCAGAGACCCAGAGTGCTAACAATGGATATCAAATGAGACTCAGAACAGCCAAGAGACTGACGGTGCTGCCAGATCAGCCAAACCAAATAACCCACACAACCTCTGGGGGCCGATGCCGAAAAGACACTCAAAGAGATTTGGACGTTACCAGTGTCTCCTACTATGGAAAACTATTGATAGCCTAGCAGTTGTGGGAAATAACTATTGTGTGCAATACCATTTAATTTCACTGCTCAGGAGAAACCTGACAATTATCCACTTGTAAGACGGAGGGACATAAGAACTCACACTCGTTACCTTCTGTTGGCACCGGAGGAGCTCTTAAGCTACTCTAGGCCAAGCATTTCATACCATGCATAATATATAGCTAAGGTGGCGGAGCGAGGAGCGGCTTTGAAATGCAAATAGCCCATTGTTGGTTTGTTCGCCAGAAATGGATTAATCGTTCAGATTTTTTTTATGCAGACTCACACAATCCACCAGTGCACACGGAAAGTCCTTACTCATAATGTATTTTATTCATTTTGCAAAATGTGGCTTTGTAATACGTGTGTATATGGCCCACGTGGAGATATAATCTTAAAATGGTACATTTAAGATACATAGCTATGTATAATCTAAACATTTGAGAGTCGATTTTAAAATATAGTTGGCAACATATTGTAAGTATATTAATTTAAAATGACAAAACAAAAATGTGGCTGGTAGATAAATGACAAGTGGGCTACACAGTGAATGTTACCTCAAGGGAACCAAGAGCCCTCTGCTGGCGATACAACAGACAGCAACCATGTCAAAAAAACAACGTTGCAATCACAGGACTAAAACAATTATTACAATGGCACGATGACACTTGGGTGTATTCGAATACACCCATAGAATGATTGATAGACAACATGTTAGGAATATACAATACATTTTCTGTTACAAGCAGGTATGAATGGTTTAAAAAACATTATTCAAAGCTTTGGGTTCAGCTTTACAGCAAGGCCACATGTGTAAATAGCTTCATGAAATTGATATGATGAAAATAGAAAGATAAATTGTAAGCATTCATTAAAATGTAATGTTATTATGTATGGGGTTGATTTGCATAGAGGTCTTTGTTTTATAGATAAAGCAGGTTATTTTTGGAGTGCAAGATTTTTCCTCAGTATTTCCCTGATTACCATGATTGGAAAGCAATTATGATTTATGACTTTTCCTTCATTGTCTATAGTGGATTTAAAAAAAGGATGCACCACTAAAGTAAATATTTCATGTTCACCATACCATATTGTCAATTCCTTTTGACATCCAATTCTAAAGTAATTAAAATAAACAAAATAAAAATGATAAACCATGCAATTTATTACTTTCAGGTGGATACTATGATTGATGACCCACATCAAATTAGATCAAAAAAGACTGGCAACAAATCAGACAACCTAATATCAAAATTAAATGTTAGTATGACATTTAGTTACATGTAATTAACATTTCTCTACACCTACATGGTGAAATGCACTAGGAAAAATAAAAACATAAAAGAAGAAGCTTCATAAAAAGTGGTATTTTAATGATCCAATAAATTGGCTGCATGCAATTGGGACTCAGTATGAATTATGATTTCCCATGACATAGTTATTGGTTACTTTGAGGACATCTACAGTGTCACTAGTATTGGCAAAGCACCTTTCCTTTTTAATCACTTCCGCCGCACAACTTCAGCAGTAGCTTCTGGTAATCCCCAGAGGTATCGCCCTGAGAGAAACATTTGTAGATCAGCACAATGCACATAATTTCACAACAACCAATGTTGAAAACATTCATTCATATATATATATTATATATATATGAAAGGTGCTGTAGGTTTGGGGATTGTATGAGCAGAAGAGTCGATTTTGAACCTAAAAACTCCCCAAAACAATCCCTCCTTCCCTATGTTTCTCCGCCATTGAAAAGTGTTGTATTTCCCGAACCTGTGATTCTCTAGGCCTGTGATTGACAGGCAAGATGGATTCCCCGGACCAATCAGGGCAAAGATGCCCTGACTGGTCTGAAATGAGCCAGGAGAGGTCTAAAATGCTGACTTGTACAGAGGCAAGCAGAGTCAACTCGAAAAATTCCTTCACACAGTGGATTTCACTCATTATTAGCTGATAGATGGCTATGTCATTTGGAACGCATTACACTCAAATAATGAATTCCTGCCTAAAGCACCTTTAATTACACATTAATAAAGTCATGTTAATGCACTTTTGACTTACGGAGATGTGAGTGTACAGGGATTTTTGGTAGTTCTTCAAGTACTCCTGTCTGATGTCCAGCATGTCCTTCTCTGAGCGGGACACCATGATGCGGATGAGGGTTCGATCCTTGGTGCCGGCTCCCTGTGGTTCAAACATGTTATTGTTGTGGACCAGATTTTCAAAAGGTGACATTCAAAGATGAGATTAAAAAATGACATTCAAAAGGCATAAGTCCTCTGTAACTGGGGTCATACTACAACACGAAAACAGTTTTAAAACGCATTTCACATCAAACATCTTTCATAGGGTCATTTTCCAGTCTAGTCCGTGTATACACACACAAAACAAGAGAAGACTTTGGGGGGAAAAAACATCTAAAAGACGAAGAACGCGTTTTTGTGCTGCTCCGGCCCCCGGGGGAGTGTTTTTGCCCAGCAATCTCTGACACCATAACAAACAAACCGACAGGTTTTGTTGGTTTGTCGTAAACACACACTTTTGAGAACCACTTTTGACACACAAAAAGGGATTGAACCATGCTTTACCTGCATGGCCTTATGAAGCCTCTCTGCGAAGTAGGCTGGGGTGTTCCGGATGCATTTCACTGGACAGAGGAAACAGTTTGTTAGTGATCAAAACTGTTTAGATTAAAAAGGTGCAGTGTTTAGAATTGAGTGGCATGTAGTGGAACAGAATGGGCAGAAATGGAATGTATTATTAGGCAGGACTTTCTAATTGGTAACCTTGGAATTAAGAATGGTTGTTTTTTCGTTTCCTTAAACTGAGGCATTTAACTCTTCATACTACACTATATGACACTAAATTCTACACTGTCTACTGTCCCGCTGCCATATTTTACTATACGATCTCCTGATAACTAATTAATTTAGGTGGTATCCTTTATATTGTTTACACTGCATGAATTTCAAATCGTAATCCGTACAATAAATAAATACAATGACTTGTGCAGACTATTAAGTAAGCATAAGTCAGACACAAAGTCCAACGAAAGACTTTGACTGAGAATGAAAAACAAAACCACTTACCAACAGCCACCATGCCTGACTCCACGTTCCCAGACATTTCTCTGCAGATGCTCTTCACGATGTCTCGGCCACACATCTGCTGGTACTCGTGGAACACTGTCAGAAGAACAAGGAGGCAGTTACTTATCTGAGTCCAACCTGCTGCTGCCCAAACGCGTCTGCAGACCACAGCATGAAAGGGCGATGAATGGCTCCAGGCTGATTTCCCTCATTCAGTCATTTTAGCAGATGCTACTATCCAAGTGGTTTTGTTAAAGTATGGTTGCAAGAATATATAAATGTTTAGGAGCAGGTAAGGTTATCTTACTCAGCCTACAGATAGACAGCGGACATTGGGGTTCGAACCGAGGCCCTTTCGGGCTGATAGTCAACCATACAAACTACTTAAGACTCTACAGTACAGCCTTTCCTTTGCAACTATGTGCAAAGGAAAAGTGCTTGAGTGAGGAGAGTTTTGACGCTATGTATCACAAAAGCATGGACACACACACACACACACACACACACACACACACACACACACACACACACACACACACACACACACACACACACACACACACACACACACACACACACACACACACACACACACACACACACACACACACACACACACACACCTGTTCTGAGGTGAGGAACACTGCGGGCACACAGGATAGCGTTGAACTGAGACTCATCAGTTCCCACTTTATTCTCTCCAGCGGCATGCAATTTCTGCAAGACGCACACAAACAGAAAAATACTTATAAAACCAACAGTCTTCCTAACAAACTGTGGAAAACCGAATGATTAAAACATTGGTGTTGCTGTCTTGATGTGTGCCAGATGTTTACCTGAGCATCCTGCTTGGCCAGAGCAACATCCACATTTTCCCTCTCGTCACGATTTCCCTGAAAGAGAAAAGGAAATAAAAATCACATCACGACACACACTAGTACAATGACAGAGTAGCATTCGAGCAAAGGAGTATCAAAGTATCAAACAATTTACATAGTTTATCTCAATTCCTACATGAACATTTATTTCTCCTTTCTCCTTCAACCTTTTACATTTAACGTCAGTCTATTTGCTCAGGGGTATCTTTAGCATACGATGAGCGTGTGTTTCTTCCAAGCTGATCACGTGGATATTATTGTCTGCGAGGCTCTGGCCCGTGTTGATGGGGCTTCAGGATGGAGCCCTGTGGAAGGGCGCGGTGTGGAGCAGCTACCTGACAGAGGGACACCAGCAGCCTGCGGAAGTGCCCTGAGGTATCGTTGCTGATGGCGTCCTCCAGAGACTTGCCATACTCTGCAAGGTAAAAAAGCGTTGCATGGGCACAACGCGATCAAACAGGCTGATTTCCCACAGGGTCACAAAACGCAAGGCTCGTGTCTTCAACCCAACGCAATCAGAGGCTCGATTTACGAACCAAAAGGTTTATAGCAGATCCGTTGCTGTTTATTACTACGATAATCGTCCCTTTCCAAACCAAAAAACTGTAGGCATGATAAACAATGTCATTAATAAACCACAAGGCTGTTTTTAGAAACTAGGCCATTGTTTTGTCTCTTGCATCAATATCACATTCCATAGTAGAAGCTCCAACGTATATGACGTGAAGATGAATTGGCGCCTTTTAGGATATTTCTTACTGGTGTACTCAAGTATGGGGTACACCAGTAACTATGGGAAAACAGGCCGTGGTTAAACTTTTTATAAAACTATGAATCAAGACTCGTATAACCTAATAAAAGGTTGCGTAAAACAGTGATGCTTCAGAAATGTCTGAAATTTTAGTAAAGTTATATAAAGGCAACTTCATTAAGTTACAATGTTGATCTTATTTGTATTATCGGAGTAAATCAATGTCACCTGAAACTACCTCTTGACACTATTTCACATCCCTCAGCATTGCAAAGGAAAAAAGGATAATCTCGAAGCCATGCGAACCTGAATAGAAACCCAGAAATAAAACTCACCAGCTTTGTAGACCTGGTTGATTTCGCCAATCTCTGCATTGGTGCGAGAGGAAAGGATCTCAATGAGGCAGGCTTCATCCGTCCCTGCGCCCTGTACGGAAAGTGAAGGCAAATGACTAAAGTAGGACACGCCTACCCTTGAGCCAACACAGACCATGGAAACCCATCCCTCTGTATTCCCTGTTCCCTGAACCTACCATTATTCATGGAGAAAGCTACTCATCTATCTAAATTTTTCCTTAGCCCTGTGTTATTATGAGTCACACTGTGTGGTTTGCTCGAGGAAAAAGAAAACGACATTCGGTGCGACATTTTGTTGTTGTTGTTGAAACAAGTCAACTGTTCCAACCTTAATGGCTTCTCTGAGTTCAGCCGCGTCGAAGGCCGAGGGTTTCATCAGCGTGGCGATCACCAGGTTTTCAAAGTTTCCAGTGAGCTCAGACTTCAGGTCCTTGAATAAATCCTAAAGGGAGACGCACAACACCAAGACGGTGGGTCCAAAGTCACCGCAGATATGGATTTTGTCACGTGTAAAATGGGCCGGTGTGTCCCAACCGTGTGTTGGTGAGAACCTACCTTTCCGTAGGTCGTTTTGTAGGCGGCTACCAGGGGAACTCTCTGCCTCATAGAGCGGTTTCCCAGGAGTTCAATAATCGCTGACTCGTTTGTGCCTGTTCAAAATGTTGAAATGAAGACAATCATTTGTTCTGACATGATTATTGAAACCCGACCATTTACCAAGATCGGTTGGAATGAATGAGTAACTGTTCTTAAATGACTTTCCTGGTTAAAATATAAATGAAAGGTTACATAATGGTTGAATAAGATAAAACAGCCTGAATACGTATTGCTTCGAGTGTAATGTCAACATAAAAGACTGAATTGCCGTCAACTGACCGAATCCCTTCATGGCTTTGCGAAGGACTTCGACGTCCCTCAGAGGGTCGGCGCTGGGGAAGTCTTTAATGGTACCCCGGAACCCCTTCTAAACCAGACAAAACACCGCAATGCGACACACATTCAGCACTGGAGGAGAAAATCGCAAACACAATACGATCACTATGAAACCCCTTGAAGACTGTCAGGGAAAGTTTGGCCGTTGTTTTTTTTGCAAATCTTGATTTGTAAATATATTGAGTTTCAACTCAGTCTAGAATTTTTTTTGTTTTGTCATTACTATGATATTGCTATTATAATATCCATGACAGCCCATTGATAAAGCATGGTGGATACTTACGGCAATGGGCACGGGGCCGGAAGAAGGGGCTGAGCCGTACCCAGGCATGGGGGGGTTGCCTCCACCGGGGGCACCGGGGTAATTTGGCATGGGCTGGCCCGGGGCAGGACCCTGGGGGTAGCCCTGCTGGCCCCCTGCTGGCTAGAAGTAGATTAGAGCAGAGTAGAGATCTTTATTATCACCACAGTAGGCCTGCCCTAACCCTAACCCCGTAGCAGAATGAGGCCCAATCCCATTTCTACCCCTTACCCCTCCCCCTTGTTTTGAAGGGGTAAGGGGAAGGGGTAAGGGGAAGGGATAGAAATGGGATTGCGCCTTAGAATCAGAATCTCTTCGTTGTCATCGCACATGGTACAACTAATTTAAATGCAATCCAGGCGGTGCGATTCACAAAAACAAATTGTAAATCTATAAGAAAAGAAATATATGTACTGTATAACAAATAAAAGATAAAATATACAAATAAAGATAAAAAATACAGAGAAATAAGAATAGCAGCTGAGGTAACCGCTATTGCACAGCAGTGTTCCGTTTTTTTTGTAGTGCAAATTGGTACATTCAGGATGTTTTTTTAAGGTGCTTGTGAAATGAGATGTCGTTGATTGTGAATGAATTGATTCTTATTTTGCATGCATAGCTTCTGGGGGAGAAGACACGGGGCCCGGACAGGAAACCAGAAGCTGGAAGTAGCTTGGTTTGACCGTGTTTCCTTTTCTTTCTTTTTTTTTACTACCAAAGAGAAACTACCTTGTGCAAGGGGAGCTTTCAGAAGGGGGGGGTTTATGAGTGTATTACAACAGTGGCCATTCTACACAGTGTTAAAATGAAACTTTTACAGAGGCTTAATTAGTTTACTACTGCTGGCTGAGTTTGTGTTCCCCAATTACGTGCTTTCAGATCTCAGCCTCCAGCAACCTTATTGGTCGAAACCAATTTGAACTGAAAGAAATTTCACCAAGATTTGAGCTCCGCTGAAATCCGACTTTAGAAATTGATCTACAGTCTGATTTGGGAGACTGTCCCAAAAGGAGTAATTCATAATCTTCAAAATGCCTACAGTCTTTGGACACTGTCTATCACGGAGCACTGAGATTTGTTAGGCCAGAAAAAAGAAAAAGTTTGGTTGCTGTTGGTTGTCAGTTGAGGTCATTGGTAGGTATGGAATTTATTTTATTTTTCTCAGCGGCAGCGAATGATAGGTAGGACTTTTTTCTTTTTTTTTACAGCAGCTCATAAATTAATTTCGGTCGCACATAAATTGACAGGGTCGGTCGGAAACCGGAACCGAACAAAAAAACTTTTTAGGCCTTACTAATATTAAACCCCTGACGCACCACTGCTCTTTGTATGCTCGAGTTGGATGGTTTGCCCTGTCCACCCGCAGACTCCATCATTGGCATATCCTAATTTATAAGACTATCCTCTGTGTTCTTCCTACATACCTGCAGAAGTATGTAATTCAGAAAAACACAGGAGCTTATCAGCTCCGCTCTGAGGACTAGTTTTTACTGACTGTGCCTCGAGTCCGTACTGAACTGGGCAAAAGGGCATTTAGTTATGCTGCTCCTTTTTCATGGAACCAGCTGCAAAATGCGCTAAAACTTAAGAAGCTGGTTTCTATAAACAGGTTTAAATCCTTTCTTTATGATGTTGAAGCTGGCTCTTCTGTTCGTACATGCTTTGTTTGATGAAGTTCTGACTGTATCTGTGGAACTGTGCTGCTGCCTGTCTTGGCCAGGACTCTCTTGTAAAAGATATTTTTAATCTCAATGAGACTTCTCCTGGTTGAATAAAGTTTAAATACAAAAAATAAAAAGAATAATAATGCAGCAAGCGGTACAAAATAATAACAATTGAAACGTGTCAAGACATTAACCTAGAATCAATTAATGCGACAGAAATCCAATATCCCCATCTCTACTCCATAGCTACACCCCAAGGAGAGAAGGACACAGCCACTGCTTCCATACGTCAGGGGGCTATACTTAGCAACAGGTGTGTAGGGTGAGATAAAGGGTGGGAGAAAGGGTGTGAGAAGGAGTATAAGTTAGGTTACATACCATTCCATAGCCGGCGGGTGCACCACCCCAACCTCCACCTAGAAAATGAATATCAATGACACATCTCAAACAAATGCATGCTTTAAGAACGGGTGGGTCCGGGCGGCCAGCCCCAAAGTCAACTAACGTACAGTACATAAAGACTATGTTCACCTTTAATGGCCATTACTACGAAGACTGCTAGCACGACAAGCATCAAATACACTGGTAGGGAAACATGAGGAATGGTCTTTAATGGAACACCTTTGAAAAGAGCCAGTAATGGCATGTAGCCTCACCTGCTGGGGGCATGGAGGGGTAACCTCCTGCCCCAGCCTGGGGTTGGTAGCCCCCGGCCTGCCCTGGGAAACCTCCAGCCTGGGCAGGGTAGCCACCGCCCTGGGCGGGGTAGCCCCCGGCCTGGGGAGGGAAGCCCCCGGCCTGGGGAGGGAAGCCGCCGGCGCCGGCCGGGTAGCCCCCAGCTTGAGGAGGGTACGATCCTCCAGCCTGCTGCGGGTAGCCGCCTGCCTGGGGAGGGTAGCCTCCTGCCTGGGGAGGGTACCCCCCGGCCTGGGGAGGGTAGCCCCCTGCCTGGGGAGGGTAGCCGCCTGCTTGGGGAGGGTAGGCCCCTGGTTGTTGAGGGTAGCCCCCGGCCTGTGGGGGGTAGCCCCCGGCCTGTGGCGGGTATCCTGGATAGCTCATATTCTGTTCTCTTGGTTCTGATGGGGAGAAAAATAGTGAAGTGAAAAGTGCCGAAGTGTATATATCTATACATAATACTCTTTGTAAAGGGAGCCGTTGTCTTATTATTATTTTGAGTTTGAACGGAATCCTCAAGACATAGTGCCCGTTGGGCCCAGTGGTGAATCATTGTCAGACGACAGCCGATGGATTTCAAAGTGGGAGTAAACACTCCCTGGTATTTTATGAGGCCACTTAAAGGCACCCAGTGCAACTTTATGTAAACATTCAATGAAAAATAAACATTCAATTTCTAGTCTTTTTTACACATAGTAAGTTTCAATAACTCCATACCATTACATATCGACATTCAAGGAGCAAAGATGAGACGTCGTTGTGTGGTGAGAACTGATAGAAAATCGTAAACAACAACAATCGCCGGTGGGGAGAAGCCATTTTTCCATTGACTGGATGCCTGCTTTATTTATTGTAGGTTACAAAAAATAAAGAAAATGGCGGCATTGTTGTTGTTATCGATTTTGTATCAGTTCTCACCACACAACGACGTCTCATCTTTGCTGCTTAAATGTCGGTATGTATGGTATGGAGTTATTGAAACTTACTACGTGTAAAAAAAGACTAGAAATTGAATGTTTATTTTTAAGCCTCGAAAGTTGCACTGGGTGCCTTTAAGGACCTCGTCATCACCAGAAGACCAATTGGCTATTTCCATCTACGTTTCTGGTCTGATTTCAGAATAGTAAACTTCCTCCGACTCGAGGTTTCCTTAAATAATAGAATAATACCAATTTAATGTTGTTGTTTTTATACAATCCATTCAGATATATTACAAGAGGCAGCCTGAGCTTGGTAAATTCGGAAAGGCTTATATGTTTATTTGCAGCATGCCTTACTGCATACCCGACCTGAAATAACATTTGCATTGGGGGAGAATTTGACTGCTTGCCCAAGGCCAATCAGTCCTTCTAACGCCTACTACCCCTCATCATATGAGGTGAAGAAGCAATCTCGTCCTCGTTCGATTCCTTACTTTTGACAGGCTTGTAGGTTAGGCCACTGAGATCATCATCACCCGTATGCATGCCACCATAGCAAATGGTTGCTGCTAGCACGACATAACTATCAGTATGGTCAGCGGGACTACATCTAGCCGGGCGGGGGGACAGCTCTCGCCCTGCACCAGAAAGGTTGTTTAGCAAACAAGGGCTGACGTCAGACCAGTGTAGCATTATAGCTTCGTGGCCAATGGTCGCACTTGTGAAAAAAATGTACGACCCATTTGCCCCCGTCTTTTGAGTACCAACGGTATCAAGTATATCACTACAAATTCGGAGAATTTAAATAAAGACACCTCGGTTGCGCATCATTTAAAGAAGTATCGTTACACATCGCCTGACCAAAACATGCATTATGACCACAAAATGTCCCAAGACAACCATTCTTAATTTACATGAATCAGCGCGTCGAGTGTGTAGATTTCGGGACAATCCGCAATCAAATGTATATCTAACGGCCAATGTAAAAACCAACAGCTCGACTTACTTTTTCCACACCCAATACAGGAAGAGGCAACAACGATCTCTGCCGAGCTGTCTCGACTATCCTGTGGGCGGGACCTGCATTCTCTGCCTTTGAATCATATGAAGTTTGGCCCCTCGGCTCCTGAGTTGTAGTTATTCATAAGACTCTCAGTGAGCTGGTGATGACGGACATATAATTAACACATTTATTAAAAAAAAAAAAATTATAAACTTATTATAAGTTTTTCATTGGGTCAAGTTACTTTATATAAGCCAGAACGACAAATATAAAAAATATATACACCCACGCAGGTTTTCACTATGACCCCTAGATGTCAGCCTTGAGTATTCGTGAGACAATTGGACGTCAATGGATTTACCGACCCCACAATTATTAAAGTGCCATATATTAAGGTGTCCTACGAAATCCGTAGGAACCCTATGTATTCGTTATTTATCATTAGGTGAGTGCTGCAAACAGCGCTCAACTATTGTTTTTCTAGGCTTTATTTGTGTGAATGCTGTAACACCAAATTCACTCTAGTTATTGACATCTTTTTTTGCCAATTAGATGGCTCGAAAACATAATTTGAATCAAATACTGCTTACTACATTATATAATTGTAGTCATTAGGTGATTTCCACCACCCTACTCACCATCCTGTATGAACCCGTCATAGTTGCTTGCAATTATATTAATGAATGCATCTAATCTACATATAAACACATTTCTCAGGTCTAGGACTAGACTTTTTATTGTGATTTTTCGACAAAAGTGCCTTTCGAAAAAAGGGAGGTAACACTGGTTGAGCACGCACACACACACACACACACACACACACACACACACACACACACACACACACACACACACACACACACACACACACACACACACACACACACACACACACACACACACACACACACACACACACACACACACGCGCACAGGCGCGCGTTTCTATTAGACTTAGAAGTATTAAACATGTTATTACCTGTTTATGACTGTAGACTATGTTAAAAACGCAGAACCAACTGTTTTAAAACGTATCTGATCAAACCCCTTTCTCTTTGCGTACCCCGTTGGCCCTCCTATTCGTCATGACGCAACCAGGGGTTCAGCAGAAATTGCGTGCAGGCTGCAGCTCATTCAAAGTACAGCAGAACTGCACAGCATAGCACAGCTCTTTGGACTCGCACAACTTTTTTTTTGCCTGCTCTATCATGGTTCCAGTGAGGTTCCCCATTGACCATCACCTGGCCACCGGGGTGCCCTGATGAGCGTTAGATATAACTCTAAGTGGGATGACAGAGGGGACAACTTTTTATACGTTTAAAACAAGAGCGCTTCTTTTTTTTTTATAGCGTCATTAGAGCAGCGATCAAGATGATGTCCGCGATAGAGACGGGTGCCGCCGTTTACCAGCCGGCCCAGCTGCTGAACTGGATGTGCATGTCTCTGCAGGAAAGCCAGACCAATGCCTTCGATGCGTTCAGACCCGGGTCCGAGGGCTTTTTGGACCTCCACACCGCAAAACGCTGTGCAGCTGAGCTGAGCTCTCCGCTCCACTCCAACTATCTGAACAGCTTTTTGCAGCTCAAGAGTGAGGTATAAATACTGTACATGCTTTTGTTGTCATACCCCGTGCATTGTCCATATTGCTTCAATTGTTCTCATTAGTTCTTATAGCTTATGCAGAGGCCGACTAATGATGCGACGCTGTCTTGCTGTCTTGTAAACACAATAGTTTACATTTTTGAGAGGCGGGCCACAATTAATGGAGTAGCCTACTTTGTGGATGCTTGCTCTTATAACTATGTTGATCATTCATATTGTCATACTTATATATATTTGTTATTATTATTATTTAAACAGTGGTGGCAATACTTTTGCTGAGTCTAAATCCCCCCCAGTGAAAGAATGCCGCTCAGTGTATGTCGAAAGCTGATGTATTTTTACTGCATATGTCTGTTGCCCATACAGCGAAAACCTCACCAGCATTCCTCCAGCTGGTGAGCCACTGCGGCGAGAGAGCGCGCATGTACTACATGAATGTGTGTCTTGTACCCGGGTGCATAGTACCTGTGTGTGTTCCCGCTGGTCTGGGATCAGCAGGTAGGGGCAGACGAGGTGTATGGTGAGAAAAGGCCCCTCACGGATTTTTTTTTTTTCCAAGTCAAAATGAAGAGTTCAGCGGGGCCGGCCACTGCATGGGTCTATGGGGCCACTTCGCTTGGTGGTTGATTGCCCATCATGAGTGTCTAATGTGCCCATATATATTATGAATGGAAGAGAACGTCGGAAGAAACTATTTTACTCACTTTTACATGGCTGTTTTTCTCCCCATGCCTCCCACTAGGTAAGGCGTGTAAGTCGTTTGCAAAAGTGCGTCCTGGTTGATCTGTGTAATGTTATTAATAGCTAACGTATTGGACAGAATAGTAGAGTAGCCTATGATGAGAGGGATGTAACCATATGTGCATAAAATGCAGTTGGTAAATGAGACGTCAAACCCCTGCTGTCATCAAAATCACAGTGTTTATGAGGGAGTACAATTTATTTCCTGTGTTATCCTGCAAGCAAACTGCCTCTCTCTCTCGCACCCCCCCCCCCATCCCCCCCCCCCTGTCTCTCTCTCTCTCTCTCTCTCTCTCTCTCTCTCTCTCTCTCTCTCTCTCTCTCTCTCTCTCTCTCTCTCTTTCTCGCCCTCTCTCTCTGTGGTACCATGGAAGCTATCTCCTCCCAAAAGGGGCACAATGATCGGATTGTGCCCTCCCCAGGCTACAGCCCTGCCCAATGGCACTGGGAAGATGCACAGCAACAAAGGCATTCTGTTCCCTTTAAGGAAACGGGACACTATATGCTCGCAGAGTAAATGCAACACATCTGCAGCCCATGAAACCGGCCCACTGTGTGTGGAGCAGACGCTGTCAAAACAACAGAATTAATTAAGTTTGATGGAGTGATGGGTGAGGTTAAGAGCTTGCTCTTCCCAATCCCATGCCCCCCGATTATACGGTCACGTATCTGATTAGAAAGGTATGGATGTTATAGAACGGCAATAACGACACAGACGTTGTAGCAAAACAGTGTTCCAACACTTTGAAAATTTAATGATGAGATAAAATCACAAACTGTTGTTGGAAATCATGCATTCATTACTATTAAAAATGGAAGGGTAGAATGTTTTTGTAATTGATATATAAATACAAAGCTATGAGTCAAAACTGTATGGCAAGAAAATAGAGAAAACTGAACATAAAAACATTCTTATCAATATTTTGCATTTATAATAATGTAGGATAGAGCGGAACAGGATAGTCTACTGGCCATGGGGTCAGACTCCGAGGCTGAAGGTACTGGGTTAGATCCCCAGTGTCCGCAGGCCAACCTTCAGCGAGACGCCCCAAAACCCCACCTTGGTGACACGTAGCTGGGTTCACCGTCAGCCGCGTGTGGATGAAAGTGTCAGTGCTAAAATGTCTCAACAGTAAATAAAACGGATTCTGACGCCCTGCCGGGACATGTGTGTGTGTTTTTGCGACAGGCCTTGAACAACAGCCCCCAGCTCTACAAGAGCCCCTCCCCGTACGGGTCCCTGCACAACATCGCCGAGGGTCCGAGCTCGCTGACGGACCCCTTCTCCGAGCTGTGCCTCTCGCCATCGCCCGCGCGCAGGCTCAACAAACGCCCGCCGCCCAACTACCTCTGCCACCTCTGCTTCAACAAGGGACACTACATCAAAGACTGCCCTCAGGTGAGCCGCGAGGGGGTGGTGGTGGTTGTTGTGGTT
Source organism: Gadus macrocephalus (assembly GCF_031168955.1). Taxonomy (NCBI): domain Eukaryota; kingdom Metazoa; phylum Chordata; class Actinopteri; order Gadiformes; family Gadidae; genus Gadus; species Gadus macrocephalus. Next base: position 7,691,296 of record NC_082399.1, read on the forward strand.
CTGCTGGGGGGCCGACCCCAACCCCCCCCCCCCCCCCCCCCCCGCATCTGGTGGGGGGAGTGTGACCTGACTCAAAACAGACGGGTACAAAAAAAAAGTTGGGGAAACGAGCAGCAACTAAAGAAAAAAGAAATGTGTGAAGGGAATAAGGCTTTGAAGTGGCAACTGTCCAAGAACCCCCCCCTCCCTTCGCAGGTTGAGAGACGCCCTTTATCCCCAGACGTTCTCCATTCCTGGGTTGAGTCTGACTAGTTTTATTCTTGTCTTCAGGGGAATTTCGTCAAATTGTATGAGACATCCTACATAATAGGAGTCCAAATTGTATGGGTGTGACTTTTTTGTGTATTTCTGTGTGTGTGGATGCGTGTGCGTGTGTGATGTATTTGTGTGTGTGTGTGTGTATCTGTGGATGTGTGTTTGCATATGTGCCTGTGTGTGTGTGAGCATTCAAATGTGTGTGTGAGTGCACCACTTTTGTGAGAGTGAATCTATGATGTGTGTTCATGTGTGTGGGTGCATGTGGGAGAGTGAATCTAGTGTATGTGCTTGCTTGTGTGTGTGTGTGTGTGTGTGTGTGTGTGTGTGTGTGTGTGTGTGTGTGTGTGTGTGTGTGTGTGTGTGATGTGCATGCTTACATGTGTGTAAGTGCCCTTGTGTGAGAGTAAATCTATTATGTGTGTACGTGTGTGTGGGTGCATGTGTGAGAGTGAATCTAGTGTATGTGCATTTGTATATGCGTGTGAGAGAGTTAGCGTGATATAAAAACAACTCCACAGCACCAATTATGAAAGTGCATAGTCATGTTAGATGTGCAGCGACGGGTCAGTAATGAACAACTGATGCTAGATGAGATCTCTGAGCCTTAATGGGAGATGATGGTTTTCTGTGAAGCTACAGCAAAACTCTTTTTTCGTACAGGGGAAATACCTGACATTTGTCAGAAGTAATGAAAGGGAATTGAATAACACATGGGACAAAATGTGAGGCAGTTTTTTTTTTTTTTTTTACAGAAACTATACTTAAATTCAATGATAGAGTCAGTATTGGAAAGTAAACGGTTGGTTCAGAAAGCTGGTAAAAAGCGAAGCCAACTGCAAAAATAG